>NW_006399875.1:7827650-7856651 GCF_000299155.1 Elephantulus edwardii | reverse complement strand
AGGAAGGAAGGAAGGAAGGAAGGAAGGAAGGAAGGAAGGAAGGAAGGAAGGAGAATGAGAGTAGAAGAGAAAAGAGGGAAGCACGAGAGGACACAGAAAAATTGACTTCCCCCTAAAGAAACCAGAGCTGCCATCCAAACAGATGCATGCACACCCATGTTTGTTGTTGTGTTATATGCAATAGCAAAGTGATAGAAATAATGCACGTGCTCATCAAGAAACAAATGGATAGAAAAACTATGGTACATTCAAATAATGGAATACTATGCAGCCGTGAAAAATAAGGAATTTATAAAGCATTGCATAGCATGAGTGACCCTAGAAGACATTATACTCAGTGAAATATCTGTCAAAAAACAACAAAAAATGCATAACACCACTGTTACAAAGCAAGACTGGCATGGCGGGTTCGTAGGGAAATAAGAAAAGAGTGGATAAGTAATGAACATTGCTTTGGAACAAATGAGAGAAAGAACGGTTTAAAAGGAATAACTGTCCAGAATAAGAGGTACATTGCAAAGAGGACTGGGGAAGGGGAGGAGAGGGTATGGGAAGAGGGAGGAAATTGTGCCAAAATGAATCCAACTTTTCTGTAAGCTTTTATTAAAATCACAATTAAAATGAAAAAGTATTAAAAAAAATAATGGGTTTTTCCACCAAAAAGCAGTTTGAACCCAGCCCTTTCTCCATGGTGGAAAGATGAGGCTGTCTTCTTCCTTTAAATTTTTGAGATTTTGGAAACCATATAGGGCAGTTCTACTCTGTTCTTTGGGGCTTCAGTGAGTCCAAATCCACTGCAGGACTAGGCTTCTTTGGCTTTATAAAAGAAAATTATAAAATCCGGTACCATTTACAATTTTTATTTCTACATTCTTAAACAACATGTAATGTTGGTTGAAGCATTTAAAAATATTCATATGTATGTATTTAAGAATATTCATGTGTGTCTCTGTGGTTTAAGCATATGAGTTTCCTAACCATCTATTCTAGGAAATCTTTATGAAATTCTATTTTAAGTAGAGATATATGTAAGAACTATCCTTGGTAAAGTGTTGAGTGTTGCCAGGTAAGTACTCAGATGCCTTGATGTGAGTTGTCTGCATGTTTGCAGTGTGGTGGGGTTTATCTCTCAAGTTCTCTTGCTTTCTTTTTGTTCAGAGAATTTGGATGGAGAGACCCAGAACTGCCCGAGGTGATTCAGATGTTACAACATCAGTTTCCTTCTGTCCAGTCTAATGCTGCTGCCTATTTACAACACCTGTGTTTCGGAGACAATAAAATTAAAGCCGAAGTAAGTGCTGTTTGATTTCTCAAATGACTAAAGTCAGATCACAGTCACTGTCTTAGCTCGTTATCTGGTGCTGCTGGAAGAGAAATACCACACATGAGAGGCTTGAGAAGCAGATACCCCCTCCCCATTAAAAAGGCTCAAGGTCCGAATTTGAGGGTATTGGCTCTGGGGGTGAGCTTTCTCTCGGTTTCTGCTCAAGGGGATGGTTCTTGTCTCTTCATTTCTGTCCCTTGACTCCCTGATTGTCTTCATATCTTCTCCCATCGTTGTTCTCTTGCTTTCTAGTTTAAACTCTTTCGTATCAAACAAGTGATAGGCATTTCAGAATCTCATTGATACATCAAAGAAAATCCATTTCAAAATAGGATTAGAACCACTACAGGGGTTAGGTTTTGTAAGATGTTTTTAGGTGCCATAATTAATTCCTTTGAGCTGTGATGCTGGAGAAGAGTATTGAATATACCATGGACTACTAAGAAAAGGAACAGGTTCATCCTGGGGAGGGTTAAACCAGGCTGCTCCTTAGAGGCAAGGATTCTGAAGCTTCGTCTGACATACGTTGGACGTGTTGCAAGGAGGGACCAGTCCTTGGGGAGGGACATCATGCTTGGGAGGGTGGAGGGACAGCGCAGGAGGGGAAGACCCTCTATGAGGTGGATTGATTCAGTTACTGGGGCAATTGGGGTGGGTGTGTTGGAGGTGGTGCGATTGGCACAGGACAGAGCAGAGTTTGGGGATATTGTACATAGGGTTGCTATGAATCACAAGCAACTCAACAGCACATAACAATAACAACAACAATTAATTCCTGTGGTGGGTTGTTTGGTGTTTTTTTTTTTTATTTTAAGTAAACGGGAAAAGAAATAGGAAAATCTAAAGTTCAATTTAAAAAATATAGATTATGGATCTTATTAATCTTGTGAAAGACTGAGTTCTGGTGGCATTGTCTGTAGAGAATTCTGCTGCTAAACCCCTCTCTGATAGTTCAAATCCACCAGCTGCACCAAGGAAGAAAGACAGGAAATGTCCTCCCCTGGAATCTGAAAACCCATCAGCTATAAGTCAGTTCCAGTGCAACAGCAATAAGACAAAGAGATTAAAGACTGAATCATACACTTTTCATCTAGTAAATTATCGTGTCTGTGATATACTTTTCAATTTAAAAGTATTTGAATGAGGATTGGAGGACCAAGAACACATTAATATCAGAAAAGGCTGGCTGATCAAGATACTGACGTTTTGCTGAGATTTTCCCCTGCTCTTGGCTGCTTCGTCTCCAGAGTAATCTCTCTGCCTCAGTCCTAGAGGAAGACAAAGCACCTCTTCTAATCACTTCATCTCTTACCAAAAAGATTAGTCTATACTGCTGTGTCTGCTTCTCAGATAGCTCACTGATGGGAAAGAGTCTTAAGATCATAAACCATCTTTCAGGGAATGACTTGGAACTATTCACAATGATGCCACTGGGGATAATCCAACGATATGTATTTCATTTAAGAGCCTCTTGTCTTTGATTTCAGTGTAAATAATGGTTAAATGCTCTGATGGTTGTTTTTTGTTTGTTTGTTTTGTTGTTGTTGTGTTTTTCTCCCCTTTGGTATAAGCCATTTCTCACTCACAGACTATATCAGTGACCTTTCATTTCTTCCCCCTTCCCTACCTAAGTCACAGGAGCACACAAACCTGATAATGATCCTTTCTTTAGGATTAAGACTACACTTGTTCTGCAGCTGTTGGGCTTGCTGGAGCTGGCTGACTCATGTCTCCCCTATGCCCTTGTCCCTCTGCTAGTCATACTGGAAGGTGGACAGTGCTCTCTGCCATCCCTGCTCCTAACCTGATGGCCTCTCTCACTCAAACCCTAAGCCTCAGGCTATTTCAGCTTCCAGAAGTCCATTCATGGTGTGTGTCACTTCTGAATGATCACAGTGAACAGTAGGTCTCACTCCTTTTAGACAAAAGACTAGCATTTGCAGACGAGTGGCCATGCAGGCAAATGTTCCCCCCCCCAAAAAAAAAAAACTTTCTATGCTATAGGACCATTTCCATCGCATGCATGCAATTTTGAAGATGAGTCTAATTTAGTTTAGAAGTGGAGAGAAAACATCTGAAGATGTAATTGCAATTTATTATAGATTTCGCTTGCTTGCACTGAGATGTATATAGCCCAGTGACTTTTGAGTTTTTCCTCCCTGCTCTTTTTCTCTTCCACTAGGATTACAAGGAATTAGCTCATACTTGTCCTTATCACAGAAGTCATGACACTTTATGGAATTTCTCTAGAAGAGTTGTTCTCAAGGAGCCCTGGTGACACAGTAGTTAAGAACTTTGCTAGCAACTTGAAGGTCAGCTGTTTAAGCCCACAGATCTTCTGCAGGAGAAATATGAAACAATCTACTTGCATAAAGATTCAAAAGTGTGGCAACTCTGTGTAGCAATGTTGTTCTGCCCTGTAGGGTGACTGTGGGTTGTAGCCAATCCATTAACAATAGATAGTTCTCATCCAAGTCCTATTTCATCTCATAAGAGAATTTAGCAATATTTAGAAACATCTTCAGTTTGCCACAACTGAGGTAGGACTTTGGCACCAAAGATACACCATTAGATGCTACAATGTACAAGATAGTCCCCTAAACAAAGAATTATGGAGCCCAGAAATACCAATCGTGCCAGGGTTAAGAAATCCTCATAGAGAGAAGTATTATCTATATAAGGTCCAGTTGTTGTTGTGTGTTGTTGAGTTTTAACTGACATACAGATCATTCTCCAGTGGGTTTTCAGAGATGCATGAGAGGAGATTATCCCTCCTTTTCCCGTAGAGCAGCTGGTGGATTCAAACGGCACGTCATGGTGTTGACATCACAGTTTATTGCTACCAGTGTTATCCACTTCCTAAGCTCTGGAAACTCTATGAACTTTGATAAATGTCAATAGTTGTAGAGGGGCTTCAGACCTTTTGTTCATGGGGTCGCTATGAGTCATGCTCCATTGTACGGCAATCACACAAGGCTGTTGAAACTTTCCGTATTAGAAAGGACAAATGATGGTAGTTTGAGGACTAAGGTGCTCTTTTCAATCACTTGCTATGCTGCTGAGAGCTGGGTAAGGGGTGACAGAAGAAAAATTGATGTATTTAAACTGTAATGTTGGAGAAGAGTACTGTATATCCCATGTTGTTGTTGCTATGTGCTGTCAAGTTGCCTGTGACTCATATCGACCCTATCTGCAACAGCCCTAAACCCTGCTTTATCCTGTGCTAGTCGCACTGCCCCTGACACACCTACCCCGATTACCCCAGTCGTTGAATCAATCCACCTCATAGAGGGTCTTCCCCTCCTGCGCTGTCCCTCCACCCTCCCAAGTATGACATCCCTCTCCAAGGACTGGTCCCTCCTTGCAACATGTCCAAAGTATGTCAGACAAAGCTTCAGAATCCTTGCCTCCTGAATAGCTCATGTTGTTGTTGTTGTTATGTGCCGTCGAGGCGCCTGCGACTCATAGCGACCCTATGTACAACAGCCCTAAACTCCGCTCTGTCCTGTGCCAATTGCACTGTCTCTGTCACTCCCATCCCAATTATCCCAGTCACTGAATCAATCCACCTCATAGAGGGCCTTCCTCTCCTGCGCCGTCCCTCCACCCTCCCAAGCACGATGTCCCTCTCCAAGGACCGGTCTCTCCTCACAACATGTCCAAAGTAAGTTAGACGGAGCCTCAGAATCCTTGCCTCCAAGGAGCCACCCGGTTTATGAATAGCTCATAGTTTGCAAAAAATCAAACAGATATGGATAAGGTGAATCCAGAATGCTCCTTGGAGGCAAAGATGATAAAACTTCATCTCACATACTTTGGTCCTGTTGCTGGGAGAGGTTATTCATTAGAGAGGGCTGTCAAAGGAGAAGGCAACCATTAGCCAGGTGCATTGATATAGAGACTGCAGCAGTGACTTGATCATGTCCAAGATTGTGAGAACGGCACAATATAGGACAGGCTACTTGATTCGATGGTACCTAACAACAGCAACAATAAGGATACATCTAAAATGTCAAAAACAGCAGCTGTTAATATAACTTGATAACAAGAGAAAGTGATGCCACCTCTGTCCCAAATGGATGTTTTCTTAATTCTCTCATGGTTTTGGTAGAAAGCAAAACAGCCATTCAAAATGAAGGATAGATTTATGATTTAAGAATTATTTTGAAGTGAAAGTCTGTCATTCCACTGCTGGCATACAGGGGACTCGGAAATGTTGTCGTCTCCACAGCGTTAGGATGATCCTCCACGAAAATTTGGTTTGGGTATTGAGACTGATCATTGTACACAGAGTAAGATATGAAAGGTCTTCACTCACATAATGAGCCTTTCAGAAAGAGCAGTGTTTCTCCCAAGAATGCCGTGAGGAATGAAGGAAAGGAAACTAGCTTGGAGTTCATATAGCGGTTTCAAGGGACCTGCAGAGAATTACTCCTGTGTGCGAGCAGGATTCTGTGTGACTGGAAACTCTTGCTTCAAGAGAGCACTTGCTTTCTTGTCTACTTTTCAAGCTTGGGGACAGAGGATGAAGTAGAAAAGATGAGACTTAAAACCTGTGAGGAGTAAAAAAAAAAAAAAATAGATTCACCATTATGCTGCTTGTCCTTTCAAATTCTCTCTCTCTCAGTTAAATAAGCCAGTTCTCATGGCCAGCAGGGTAAAAAGTTGGCCTGTCCACCCAAAGGCATATGGTTTGAATCAACCAATTGCTGCAAGAGACAAATGGACAGTATGTTCTTGTGCACTTCATTGCATCTGAGAACCTTCTGGAAGGTCATGAATGGGCTATAACTTGCTGAAATACAACAGCGACATTGTTATCAGGAAGAGTTTTCCTGCAATCATCCAGCAAACAAAACCTGTGTCTCCATCTCCAGAGTTCCTCTGGTTACATCTTGCCACAGTCTCTTCACAGCAGTGCCACAGTCACGTCACTGTTTCTCTACCACCATTTTTCACAATGTGGACGGCACTCTTATATTGATCATACAGATGCTGATGATTTGCAAGACCATGTTTCCTCAGTTTAGGTAGTTGGAGACCATGTCCCCTGCCTCTCAACAAGGACTAACACAATGTCTAGAAAAGTCAATTTTCAAGAGTTTTGACACTTCCCTATGTAAGCTCTCCTGTGTATGATCCAATTGTTGCTACTGTGAAAACTGCTGAACAAAATAAAAATGCACCACTGTTGATTCTAATTCATAACAGCCTTCCATATCATCCATGGAATTTCTGAAGCTGTAAATCTTTATAGGAGACGACTGCTTATTTTTCTCCTGTGGATTGGTTGGTGGATTCAATCTGCCAACCTATTGCTTAACAACCTTACACATTATGAACTATGACAACTGTTGTTGCTGTATACCATTAAGTCAAAACCAACCTGTAACTGGTACTCTAGGAAGATTTTCAGAGGCAATTAATTATGTATATTTCTCCCACATAAGAGCTGATGGATTCAAACCAGGTAGGTACCTTTGCATTGGTAACACAGTTCCTGACCACTAAGCCACTCCTCCAAATTGTTGAGGAGCAATGATGTTAGTCTGAAGATTAAGGTATGTATGTGGTGGCCTAGTGGTAAGAATTCCGTGCTGCAATCCTAAGGCCACGTGGTTCAAATCCTCCAGCTGCTATGCTGGAGAAGGAAAGACAGTCTCTTCCTGTGTGAGTAACTGCCTCTGAAAACCCATTGGAGAGCCAGCTATGGGTCAGTTCTAACGCAATGATACACAACAACAACAACAACAACAACATGCCTTCTTCAGGCCATCGTCTTTTTCAGCCACGTGCTATGTATTTAAAAGCTGCATGGTGAATAAGGATGACAGAAGGAGAACTCAAATCTTTGGACTGTAGAGTGGGAGAAGAGTACTGAATATCCCGTGGACTTTCAAGAGAACAAACAAATATATGTCGCAGAGAAAGTGCTGTCAGAGTGCTCCTTGGAGGCAAGGATACTATGCAATATAAAGCTTTACCCTATATACTTTAGGCATGTTGCTAGGAGAGACTATTTATTGAAGAGGGCTATCATACTTGAGAAGACGGAGGGATGACAAAATAGAGGAAGACCCTTAGCCAGGTGGATTGACACACAGATTGCAGCAGTGGGCTCACGTATGTCATGGAATGTGAGAATACACATGGAAGTACAAGGTTCAGATCTGTAGTTCATACGGCCACTATGAGTCATATTTGACAGCACATGGTAACGCCACGAAGAATCCGCCAGAGCTCTCTGTGACAACAGTTGTTGTTGTTTACGATCGAGTCAGAACCTACCCATAGTTGATCCTCCAGTGGGCCTTCAGAAGTAGTTAATAGCATAAAACGAGATTGTTCATCCTTCTCCTGTGGAGCAGCTGTTAGATTTGAACCACATGCCTTCAGGATTGCAGTGCAGCTTCTTGCCACTAGGCCACCAAAGCTGCCTGGAATATTCATTCAATCATTCACTCCATCACATTCCTTGGGACCAGAGACATAGTTAAGACTCTTAGGTTGTGAGTCTTGTTATGTGTAGATGCATGCTCATTTATTTATCTTACTGCAATGTCCTCAAAGTGAGGAACTTCAGTGACCCATTGTTTAAGGGATAAGGTGCTAATTATAAGGTTCCCAAATAAACCCACCAGCCACTCTGAGCAAAAGACCTGAAATTTTGCTTCCGTATAACTGTGTTGTTATGTGCCATCAAGTTGCCTGTGACTCATAGTGATAGTTTGCACAGTAGCTCTGAACCCTCTCCTGTCCTGAGACAACTGTACTGTCTCTGACCCGCATACCCTCATTACCGCAGTTACTGTATCAACCTATCTCCGCCTCTTAGGAGAACTATCCTCTTTTGTACTGTCTTTCCACTTTTCCAAGCAAGAAATCCTTCTCCAAGGACAAGTTCCTCTTGGCAACATTCCCAAAGTGTGTGAGATAGAATTTCAATATCCTAGCCTCCAAGGAACAACTAGGTTTCACCCTCTCCCAGACAGACCTGTTTGTTCTCTTGGCAATCCAGATCCCCAACTCAAAAGCATCAATTCTTCATCTATTATCCTTAGTCATTGTCCAGATCTCTGAAGCATAGCAAGTTATTCTGATTTACAGCCTTATACACTCTTGGAACTAGTTCTACTCTATCTTGGAGGGTCGCTATGGGAATTTACTCAATGGCAATGATTTTTGAATTTGCTTTGTAAGGGAGCTCTGGTTGCCTAATGGCAAAAAGGTGCGCTGTAATCCCAAAGGCATGCAGTTTGAATCCACCAGCAGCTCCCTGGGAGAAGGATGAGCATTCTCCTCCCATATGATTAACTGCCTCTGAAAACCCACCGGAGGGAGGGTCAGCTATGGGTCTGTTCTGACTCTTCAGTACACAACAACAAAAGACAACCGTAAGATTGGCTATATTGCCTCTCACTATTCTTCTCAAAGATTCTTCCAATAGCTGGTATATTGTGAAGATGATTCTTGTTATGGATACCAATCTTCTACCTCTCTTTAGAGTCATTCTTCTCCTGCATAGCAGCTTGCGGATTTGAACCATGTGCATTTGGGATTACAGCACAGTTTCTTACCACTAGACCACCAGAACTATCTACAGTTTCATTAGAATGGGATCATAGGTACCTGGAAATGGAATGAAGGAGTTATAGGAAGAACAGTATAGGACCTTGCCTTGGAGAGCACATCCAGATACCCTCAACACAGTGAGATCAAGTTAACCAAAGCATAAAACAAAATGCAAAAGCTCAAATAAAGAGCAGTGTGGGAAATCTTTACTTTCTCTTTCTCAATCCCATTCACATTGGGTGGCACCCATATGCATGTACATAAGCCTCTGATATACACACATACATATGAAACACACACATGGATATAGACCCTGTCATACAAGCAAAATCCTGCTGAAGATTATCCAGAAATTACTGGAACAGTACATTGACAGAGAACCACCAGAAATACAAGCTGGGTTTAGAAGAAGCTGTGGCACTAGAAATATTTCCAATGTCAGATGGATCTTGGTAGAAAGCAGAGAGTACCAGAGGGATATCTATCTGTGTTTCATTGACTAAGCAAAAGCTTTTGACTGTATTAGTCACAACAAATTGTGGATCACCTTGAGAATGGGAATCCCAGAACATCTGATTGTGCTTATGCAAAATCTATACTTAGACCAGGAAGCGGTCCTCAGAACAGATCAGGAAAACACTGCATGGTTCAAAATCAGAAAGGGAATGCATCAGGGATGTGCCCTGTCTCAATACATTTTCAGTCTATATGCATAAAAGATCATTCAGGAGGCTGGGCTTTATGAGGAGAAACCTGGCATCAGGATTAGAGGAATCTTCATCAACCTATGTTATACAGATGACACAACATTGTTTGCTGAAACTGAGGAGGACCTGAAGCACTTGCTGCAGAAAGTCAAGGACTATAGTCTTCAATATGGGTTGAAGCTCAACATCAAGAAGACAAAGAGTCTCATCACAGGGCCAATTGTCAGCATCATGATAAATGAAGAAGAGACTGAGGTTGTTAACAGTTCCAGCTTGCTCAGCTTCACAATCAACACTCTTGGCACCAGCAGTCAGGAAACGCAAAGACAAATTGCATTAGATAAATCTGCTATCAGAGACCTTTCTAGAGTGCTGAGAAGTAACAATGTCAGTCTAGAGACTAAGGTGTTCCTGATCCAGTCCATGGTCTTCTGAATTACTTGCTGTGCATCAGAGAGCTGGATAATGACAAGGGATGTGTTGTGGTGCTGGAGAAGAACATTGAACATACCATGGACCGCCAAGAAAACAAATCATCTGCCTTGGAGAGAGTGAAACCAAGTTTCTCCTTGGAGACAAGGATTTTGAAGCTCTGTCTTACATACTTTGGGCTTGTGGTCAGGAGTGTCTGATCCTTGGAGAAGGACTTCATGGTTGGAAGGGTGGAGGGACAGCACAGGAGGGAAGACCCTGGATGAGATGCATTGTTACAGTGACGAGAGCAATGAGGGTAGGTAGGTGGGAGTCAGTGAGACTGGCTCGGAACAGGGCAGGGTTCAGAGCTATTGTCCATAGAGGTGCTACAAGTTGTAGGTGACTCAGCGGCACATAACAGCAATAATGTAGGGATTGCAAAGGAGTATTTTGTATTTTAGTTTTTCCACCCTAACTTGAGACCCAATCTATTAGTAATTGGCTGGTTCTACCCTTGTGACAGCCTTGTTTTCATGTATGGTTGTTGCGGTGTGTCATCAGCCCAGTCCGGATGGAAGGAAGCACTGCCCCGTACTGTGCCCCCCTCATACTCTTTGCTATGACTTTGCTCATTGTTGCAGACGCCATGTCCGTCCGTCTCATTGAGGATCTTCCCTTTTTCCAGGACCCCCCCACATTAATCCCCATAATGTCTGTCTGTCTTCAAGAACTGGCCCCTTTTTGTAACCTGACCTACGTATGTGAGATGAAGTCTCATTCTCCTCTCTTCTAAGGACCATTCTGGTTGCACGTACAGTAAGATAAATAAGCCCGTTCTTCTGGAAGTCTATGGTATGTTCGATATCTGTTTCTGGTGCCGTAATTCAAAGGCATCAATTTGTCTTCAGTCTTTCTTATTCATTGTCCAGCCCTTTGCATGTCTATGAAGCAGCTGAAAAGTCCATGGATGTTTTCATAGAGAATTATTGATTTTTGTAATTACTTGTTGTCCAAATACTAATCTTCCTGGCACTGGCCTTTCCAAATTTACTCAGTCTTCTAGTCTTTCTCTTGCATTTTACTGAATTGATTTAGCCCTTCAGTCTACATTTCATTATTGCTATTGACTTTGCTCACAGAATGGATAGGCCATTAAGCAAAAGACAGAATTAAATCTCTTCTATGCAGAGGGCCATAAATCATGCCTTTTTTCATTCCTTATTACAGCACTTGGAACAAGCAGTCTTCATAAAATGAAGCCAAGGAATTCAGTTTTGTTCAAAATGATGCCAGAGTGGAAAGGTACAATACTGAGAACTCGCTTCCATAAATCAGCAGGGACATTTCGAGCCTCCGCTTTCTCAGGGTGAGAAAATTTCGGAATGCCTCTCTAAAGGAGAGGGGTAGTGGTAAGAAGCTGTGCTGTGATTACAGAGGCACATGTGGTTCGAATCCACATGCTGTCCTGGGGGAGAAGGACGGGCAGTCTCCTCTTCTGCAAATTACTGCCTCTGAAAACCTGCTGAAGGGTCAGCTGTGGGTTGGTTCCAACTTAACTGCAAACAATAACAACAACAACAGGCATGGCCTAAATGGATAATTACCAGTGACTAAGTTAGAGTTTATATACCATTGTGTACCTTGACCTAGAGCAAGAGGGTAGAACATGCCATTTGAAACACTTTTAAGAACATTATTACCACTGTCACTTATTACAGAGTAGATTCTGATTCCTTTGGTTGTTAGGTACTGTGGGAACTCATAACGACCCAATGAGCCACAGATTAAAACTTGGCTCGAACCCGTGCCATCCTCACCGTCAGTGCCACGTTCAAACCGATTGCCGAAACCCCTGTGTCACTCTCTTCCACTGACACCTTGCTTTTTCTAGCACAGTGTCTTTCCCCAAGACTGACAGCCTGTCCCCAGGATGTGAGACAAAGTTTCACTGTCCCTGCCTCGGAGGAGCACCTGGTGACACTTCCTCTGAGACAGACCCTGGCTCCTGGCAACCTCATAGGTCTCAGAGTAGAGGTGGGCCCCCGAGGGTTCTTGTGGGAGAACCGCCAGGTGGGTTTTTTTTTTTAAAGATCTTTCTGGATGTGTTTGCATCATAAACATTTGGTTAGTCACCAAGGGTTCAAAGATGTACGCTTCTCAGGATCCTACTCTGAAGATCAGTGGGCATGTTTTTGTTGCTGTGTGTACTGTTGAGTCAGAGCTGACCCTCCAGCTGGTTTTTAGAGGCAGTAAATCTCACAGGAAGTGATTACATATCCTTCTGAGGAGCAGCTGGTGGATTTGAACCACGTGCATTTGGGATTGCAGCACAGCTTCTTACCACTAGGACCACCACAGCTCCCCCTGCTCACGTACTTACACTACTCAGGGTTCTATTTTTTTTTTTTATTTTTTATTATTAATATTAATTTTCATGAAAGTTTACAGAGATTTTGGATTTCTATTCATTCATTGTTGCACTTTTCTCCCTGCCCACCCCTCCCCTCCAGTTCATTCTTCTCTTTGAAACATAAAATAAAAATCCTTTCATTGTTATGCGCTCTTGAGTCATCTGCAACTCATAGTGACCCTGTGTTGAACAGCTACAAACCCTGCTGTATTCTGAGTCTCACTGTCTCTGACACACCTATCCATATTATCCCAGGTACTGGGATCAATCACTCATATCCATGGTCTTCCTTCTCCCTTCCAAGCATAATATTCTTCTCCAAGGACTGGCCCCTCCTGGCCACATGCCCAAAGTATATGAGATAGAGCTTCAATATCCTAGCCTCCAAGGGGAAACTTCCAAGACAGTCCTGTTTGTTTCTTGGTGGTCTTTGGTATGCTAAAGACTCTTCTCCAGCAACACAGCTCAAAGGCATCAATTCGTCTTCTATCATCCATCATTGTCCAGCTCTGGTGCATAGAAAGTAATTGCAAAGACCATGGTCTGAATCAGGCGCACCTTAGTTTCTAGACTGACATCACTGCTTCCCTGACAGCAGATTTCCCAGCACAATTTGTCTTTTTCTTTCCTATCTGCTGGTGCCAAGAGTGTTGATTGTGGAGCCAAGCAAGCTAAAACTGTTAACAACCTCAATCTCTTCTCCATCTCTCATGATGCTGCCAATTGACCCAGTGAGAATCTTTGTCTTCTTGATATTAAGCTTGAATCCTTATTGAAGACTACAGTCCTTGACCTTCTCCAGCAAGCATTTTAGTTCCTCCTCAGTTTAAGCAAGCAAGGTTGTGTCATCTTCATAGTATAGGTTGTTGATGAGTCTTCCTCCAATCCTGATGCCACATTCCTCCTCATAAAGCCCAGCCTCCTGAATAATCTGTTCTGTGCATAGATTAAAAAGATACGGAGTTAAAATGCATCCCTGATGCACTCCTTTCCTTATTTTGAGCCATGCAATGTTTCCTTCTCTATTCTGAGGACTGCTTCCTCAGTATAGGTTTCCTATGAGCACAATCAAGTGTTCTGGGATTCCCATTCTTCTCAGAGTCAGCCACAGTTTGTTGTGATCCACACAGTCAAATGCCTTTGCATAGTCAATGAAACACAGATATTCCTTTAGTATTCTATGCTTTCTGCCAAGATCCATCTGACATTGGCAATAATGTCTCTAGTGTCATAAACTCTTCTAAACTCAGCTTGTATTTCTTGTAGTTCTTAGTCAATGTACTGCTCCAGTCTTTTTTGGCTATTCATTAGGATGCTTAAATCAATGAATGTTTCTCAAGTGCAAATATAAACATGAACAGATCCAGATAGTCAGTATGCCCTTACGATGTGAAAGTGGAACTCTTCTCGCATGCTGTTAGAGGACAGGTCAGGCGATAACTCTAGAGTAAGGGTTGAGGGTCTTTCTCACTCTTTCTAACCCTTCTTCTCTTTTCTCAGCATGATTTATGCCCATTTCCAAGGTAAGGATAGTGAAGCTTTGTCTCACAGTCTTTGGGAATGTCTTGTGAAATATGGGGGGAGAGACAGAGACCAAATAGGTGATGTTCTTCAATTGAAGGTGTCTGGTACTGAGTGAGACTGAGAGAGTACCTGGAGCCACAGGGCACAGTTGCTCTTGTTGTTGGCGGCCATTGATAGCTTCCTACTCATATTATTATTCCTGTTGTTGTAGACTGTTGAGTTGGAACCAACTCATAGCTGACCTTCTGGTGGATTTTCAGAGGGAGGAAATTACCCATTCTTGAACCACATGCCTTTGTGTTGGCAGCACAATTGCTTAACACTGAGCCACCAGAGCTTCCCCCCCACTCACAGCCTCTGTACAGCAGTCCTCTGCTCTCCTCACAATCTGAGCCCATTGTGTGATCGATCACTCTTGCTCCTTGTTGTACTCATCTCTCATTCACCTCTCGTTACCCATCTTTCTTTTTCATCTCCTGTGATTATGGGTTGCATTGGGTTCCTCCTCCCTCGAGATATGTCCAATCCTGTGAACCCCAATACCTGTAAGTGTGGCCTTATAGGTAAAGAAGCATCTCTATCTTCTCCGCCCACCCTCACCAGTCAAGGAGTGAGGACAAGGGGAAGAGAGAATCCTCCCAGTGACCAGGCCTCATGTCTACCCAGCTTGGAAGGTGAGAGGAGATGGAGTTGTCAAGTGCACAGGCTTAACTCAGTGCACGGGCATGAGACTATTTTAATAACCAAAAGTGAATGCAAGTCAAGGAGTCAGACTGAGGGCCTGATGAAATGCAGCTGTCCTGCAGTGAGACTCCTGATTAAAACCTCCAGGTACATGAGACTCTCTTTGCAAGACGGTGATGAGTCAGAGTGAAATCTTTCAAACTGGGTCACGGCTCGGGAGCAGTGATGCAGCAGGTAGTGTTTAAAATGCCTTTGAAGTTTCCTTCCTTGGTTTGCTAAAATTCACTTTGGGTTATTTGAATTTTTATTCCTTCTTGGGGCCATGTTCTCCTTTTATTTTAATGGATTACTGTTTTTATCTGTCCTCACCACTCACCCCAACTGAGATGGATGGTATTGTGTGTTATTTTCCTAGGACTAGAAACAAAATACCGCAAGCTGAGTGGCTTCTGAGAACACAAAGGTGTTTGTCTCTCAGTTCTGGACGCTGGCAGTATTAATTCTTTCTGAGGGCTCTGAACAAAAGGGTGACGCCCTGCTATATTTTGCATCCCTCCATCATCACTCTGCATTGCCACACTTCCTCTACCCTCCAATCTCTTTATCTCTTCTTTTTTTATAATGACATTGCTCTAAGAGCAGCCATGGCTAACCATTATATGAAGACTGCTCTCACTTGATAGCACTGTGCACTTTCCCACTAAATTCCAAAGGAAAATGTTGGATTCTCTAGAAATTCAAAGTATTCCTACAATTATAATCCTTCATAGCGAGGATAACTTCTTTGGGGACTCTGTTTCCAAACAGGGTTATGTTCAGAAGTACCAGAGGTAGAATTTCAGTATATGTATTTAGGAGAGATGCAATTTAATACATAACAAATTCATTCTAGTAATTAAGGAAAGAAACAGATGATTGCATCTAAAATCACTGGTTCTCCTATCTGCATCCCAGGTGTGTAAGTGTCAGCTATTCTCACAATTTCTCAACCTCCTCTGTTTTCTTGCTGTGTTTTTCAATGGGATCTCCACTTTATACTTCAGAACAGAACACTTGTGCCTCTTTCAGGAAGGGCGCCCACCTTTATATCCAGCCTAAGTTTCCCCAGCTAGCAGGTACAGTAATTTTCTTTTCTTTAGTCATTAGGAGACAAAACAGAAAGGAGTCTAGCCTGCTGTTCTCCACGTAGCACTTGGTTTCTTTGCACTGCTGACTCACCCATGTCAGGCAGTGTTACCTAGTGAGGAATTCTAAATCATTGAGTGGAGGAAGAATCATCTTGTTTATTGTGTCATGCATTTGGTTTCTCCTTTCCAGCCTTTCTCTCAGCTTGCCTGGTGTGCAGATTTGCGAAGAACATTGTAGCGCCCTATGCAGGAGTTCTCCATTTCTTATCATGGCCGTATGTAGATAGATCATAATGCATCTATCTGTCTCCTTTTTACAATGTCCCTGCCTTACACTTCATTGTGCTTCTCTGTTTCTCATATTTCTACATTGTCTCCATTCTGAAGCCATAGTAGTAAATGATATTAGATTGATCCTATTTGAAACTTAAATGAACCAAAGTCATGGAAGTTATTCTGCTGTTTAATTCTAAACCCAGAATGTCAGATCTCATCCACTTAATGACAACTACAAATGCATAATGACCTGTTCTCTTCACCGATGGAAATGTTCTGTGTCATCTCAGTGAGATGCTATAAAGTGCAAGAGCCTTCCTGACTTGAAGAACCTCTTATGGCTTATTTCATTTAAATTTATGATTATTCTTTGCCAAATTTGAATCAGAGAAATGGATCACTACACTGAAATATGTATCAGTGTTTTCATGCCAGATTCTGATTGGAAAAAATGAGTAACTATATCCAAACTCTCTTATAACTGTTTCATCACATCTCTCTTCCATTACTCTTCTCATCTTTGCTTCTGAGGAGCACTCTGGATGCACCCTCTCCAAGACATTTGTTTGTTCTTTTGGCTGGCCATGGATGTTCAGTGCTCTTCTCCAACACCACAGCTCAAAGACATCATCAATTCTTCTGTCATCCTTATTCATTGTCCAGCTCTCAGCTGCATATCAAGTGATTGGAAAGACTGTAGCCTGAATCAGGTATGCCTTAGTCCTGAAATTGACTTCATTGCTCCTCAGTAATTTGGAGAGGTACTTGGCTGCTGATTTTCCCAGCTCAATGCATCTCCTTATTTCCTGACTGCTGGTACCAAGGGTGTTAATTGTCAGTCCAAGCAAGATGAAGCTGTCGACAGTTTCCACCATGAAGTTGCCTACCAGTCCAGTGGTAAGAATCTCTGTCTTCTTGACATTTAGACACAATCCATACCAAAGGCTGCATTCCTTGATCTTCTGCAACAAGTACTTCAAGTCCTCCTCACTTTCAGCAAGCAAGATTGTGTCATCTGCATAATGCAGGATATTGATGAGTCTTCCTCCAATCCTGATGCCACATTCCTATTCATAGAGTCCAGCTTCCCAAATAGTTTTCTCAGCATACAGATTGAATAGGTATGGAGAGAGACTACAACCCTGACACACTCTCTTCTCGATTTTAAACTATGCAGGAATCTGCTCTGTTCGCACGACAGCCAGGTATAGGTTCTGAATGAGCACAATTAACTACTCTGGGACTCCCATTTTCTTGTCATGTTGGAGAAGAGCAGATGAACATCCCATAGAGAGGGTGAAGCCAGAGTAATCTTTGGAGGCAAGAGTGATGAGGTTCCCCTCACATACTTCAGGCATGTTACTAGGAGGTGCTGTGTCATGGAGAGGAATATGATGCTGGGAAGGGTGGAAGGTTCGTGAATGAGAGGAAGACCCTCAACCAGATGGGTCAACATGGTGTCTGCCGCAGTGGCCTCTTGTGTGTCAGGAAGTGTGAGGATGGCACAAGATAGAACAGGGCTCAGATATTTTGTTTATAGGGTCACTATGAATCTCATACTCGACTCCACGGCACTTAACAACAACAAATGTTCCCTTCCTCTGTTCACACAACAGTCTCTTGGTCTAACCATCAGTTTTACATGAGCACAATTAAGAGCTCTGGGAGTCTCATTCTTCTTGAGGCTAGTCATCCACACAGTCAAATACCTTGGCATATTCAAAGGCATTTGCAATAAAGGAATAAATAACATTCTTCTGGTATTCTTTACTTTCAGCCAAGATCCATCTGATATCAGCAATGACATCTCTGATGTCACAGCCTCTTCCAAATTCTGCTTGAACTTCTCAAAGTTCTCTGTCTATTTTTCTGGTTCTTGGTTAATGATCTTCAGTAGTATTTTTGCTTGCATGTGATAGTAATGATATTGTTCAGGAGTTTCCACACTCTATTGGATCAACTTTCTTGGGGATGGGAACAAATATGGACCTCTTCCAATCCATTGGCCAGACAGCCGTCCTCCAAATTTCCTAGCATAGTCTGGTGAACACATCCAGGGCTGCATCTGTTAATTGAAACAAGTCAATCGGTATGCCATCGATTCTCATGGCCTTCTTTTTTGCCAATGTCTCCAGTGCAGCTTCCACTTCCTCCTTCATTACCATTGGCTCCTGCTCATATGGTACTTGCTGAAAATTTTTGGTGTCAGTCGTTTCCTTTTGGTGCAGTAACTCTGCATATTCCCCCATCTTCCTTTGATGTGTCTTGACTCACTCAACATATTGTCCATAGCATCTTTAAGTATTGTAACTGGAAGCTTAAATTTGTTTCTCAGTTCTCTCCCCTCCACAAATGCAGAGACCTTTTCCCTTGTTATTCTCTAATTCCAGCTTTCTGCACATTCCACTGAAATACTTTGCTTGTCTTCTCAAGCTGTCCTTTGAAATCTCCTGTTGAGCTCTTTTACTTTGGCATGTTTTCCCCTTTATTTCTTCATCACTAGGACTCCATTATTACAAAGGGTTTTTCTCATATTCTAAGATATGCCATGGGTAATCATTTCATTAAGACTCCCTGAGTCAGTAGTCCCAATACACTTTTCCACCAAATCCCAAATGGAAGTAAAAGGAAAACATTGTTTCTTCCAGGACCTCTTTAGAATTTAGATTGCCCTCTCACACTTAAAATCCTCCTTAATTAATTTGCCTTTTGAAAAATAAGTAAAATACTGTTGTTGTTGTTGTTGTTGTTGTTGTTGTTGTTTTAGGTATTATCAAGTTGAGTATGACCTATAGCAACCCTACGAAAATCCAATTTGAGCCCTGTCCTATCCTGTGCCATTTTCACACTTCCTGACACACTAGAGCCCACTATGGCTGTCATCATGTCAATCCACCTGATGATAGGTCTTCCTCTCCTTCGTCAATCGTCCACCTTTCTGAGCATCGTGTCCCTCTCCAAGAAATAGCCCCTTCTAGCAACGTGCCTGAAGTATGTGAGGTGAAGACTTATCATTCTTGCCTCCAAAGAGCACTCCCCAGCTGTACCCTCTCCATGACATATCTGTTCTTTCTTTTGGCCATCCTTGGGATGTTCAGTGCTCTTCTCCAACACAGGCATCAGTGTTTTGTTGTAGTTGTTGTTTTCTGTCATCCTTATCGAATGTCTAGCTTTCAGATGCATAGCAAGTAATCAGAAAGACCATGTCCTGAATCAGAAATACCTCAGTCCTCAAACTAAGTAAAATACTGAGTAGGCATTAACTCTTTACTTGTATTTCAGTGTTTTATAAAATGTTTCCTCTACTTCATTTTGATCTATCTATAGATTGTTTTCAGTTTTCAATAGATTATTTAGAAGATACAATCTCATAAACCAGAGTGTATTTTCTCTTAAAATAATGTTATATGTAAAGATTGCAGACTTCACAGGAAGCTCCTAAGAAGCTTCCTTATCTTCAACTACTTGAAGTATTGTTGTGTCAGAGCGACAGTGCAATGTCCAGTCGCTGTGCATTGCTAGGGGAAGGCAAATAGTGGCCTCACAGGAATACTGGAGCTTCATCTCCTTCATTCTCCTACAGCAGAATGGAACACTGCTTCTCCTTTTCCTGATGTGAACACTGCTTCTCCTTTTCCTGATGTGAACACTGCTTCT
Source organism: Elephantulus edwardii (assembly GCF_000299155.1). Taxonomy (NCBI): domain Eukaryota; kingdom Metazoa; phylum Chordata; class Mammalia; order Macroscelidea; family Macroscelididae; genus Elephantulus; species Elephantulus edwardii. The sequence continues at coordinate 7,836,956 of NW_006399875.1, read as the reverse complement.
CCTTTTCCTGATGTGCTCTGGAATAGGAGTAGGAAATGATCCTTGTAGTTACAGGTGATAGAATCTGTTGAGAGCAAGGGCTGAGAAAAACCTCTGACAAATGAAAGGCAGATGGGAGACAAAAACAGTGCTGTTATTGGGGAAGAACGTCAAATTTGGGATTCCACTGTGTGGGCTGAATAGACTAATGACAAGGGAAATTGGAAACCGGATTCTGGGATGCTTGAAAAGAGAAAGATGGGAAGAGAAGCAGCTCCTGTATGCATTACTTTTAAATCACAGTCTTCTCTGACCTCTGTAATTTCCTGCCAACTTCCTTAGTTAAGTAAACTAAATGAACTCCAGTTCTTCCAGTCGTAACTGCCTATAATTTTTAAGACAATTTTCCTCCTTCCTGACCCAATGTGTAAGAAAACATTGTCTCCTATATTCTTTTATATGCAATACATGCACTCAGTTTTGAAATTGTGTAGAGGTTTTGACTGCCTTTACACAAATGGTCAAGCATATCAGAAATATTGTCCTCATAAACCCACCCTGTAGAGGTTTTTTGTTTATTTTGTTTTCATCTTAAAGACACAGCCAAGACCATACATACATACATGGTGTGTGTGGGGTTGTGTAATGGTAGCTTGTGCATCTTAGTAGAAAGTGTCCTCCAGAATGCCAAGAAGGGTTCAACTTTCAAAGTGAATCTGTTTGGGCATTCCTACTAAGAAAGCAGTTGGAACTAAGCAGTGGGGTGAGGAGGTAAACTTGGATTCCATATTTAGAAGCTTGGATAACTTTATCACTTTCCTACGTCTGCCGTTAAAGTATACCACAAAGTGGTTGATGTATAAGGACAAAAATATGTTCTCCATCCTGGAAGTTGTGGTTCTTGTTGTTAAATGTTGTCAAGCCAACTATGACTGAGATAGAGCCTATTTGCAGCAGATCAAAACCTTGCCCTATCCTGAGCCATGTTCATGTCCACCATGCCTGAGTTCATTATCACGATCACTTCTCAGTGCGTCCTGTTGAGCGTCTTCCGCTCTTTCTCAGTCCCTCCCACTTTCCCAGCATGCCTTCTTTCCCCAATAGCTGGAAAACATGTCTATACAGTATATGAGTTAAAGTTCCGCCATCCTAGTCTGTAAAGAGCACACTGGTGTTGCACTCTGTCCTAGATGGTTTGTTCTGTTGGTGGTTCATGGAATGCCCTCCACTCACCCCCCCCAATCCAAAGGCATCGTTTCTTCTCTGGTCTTCCTTGTTCATTGTTCTACTTTCAGAAGCATACAGAACAACTGAGAATAAGCTTGGACTAGGTACACCTTACTCTTTACATTTATATTCTTGCTCGTTGGTACTTTTTAAAAAAATTAATTTTAATGCAAGTTTACAGAGACTTAGGGTTTCCAGTCATTCATTGTTGCACTTTTCTCCCTACCCACACCCTCCCCCCAATTAAGTCTTCTCCTTGAAAAGAAAGAAAAAGTCTTTCATTGTTATGCATTCCTTTACATCAAAGTCTACTCCACTATGCAACCTTCAGTCTGAAATTCAATAATGACAAGAATAGCCATTCATTTATCCCTTTTAAACAGTTCTTTCCCCCATCTGTTTCAATGCAATATACATCATTCCTCCCCTCCTTTTCTGTCTTCTCTCAACCCTGATGTCAGTCCCATTTTACAACAGTAGCCCTATGCAATATATGTCCTTTTGTGACTGAGATACCTTACTCAAGAAGTTCCTGGCAGCAAAATTTCAATATAAAATCGGAAGTTTATGAGGCCAAATTTAGTCACCTGGGCTGAGTTACCTCCTAAGACCAGAGAGGCTTATCTCTGTAGTTTTGGATTTCTGGTATCCCCAGGAATTCCTTAGCTTGAAGTTGCAGTAACTCCATTATCATGTGGCTACCTCTCTTTCGTCTCTCTCTATCTTTTCTCTTTTACGAGAATGTCTCTATGATTGGAGTCAAATCCAACTAATTTCAGTATAAACTCCTGTTGAACATTTTCTTAGGTGGTACTGTTTACAGATACGAAGAGTTATCACAGGAAAATATCTTCTGGGGAGAAGCAATTCAATTCATAACACCCCTATTTAAAAAGAAAAAGATCACAGTCAATAGAAGAAAGGGTTCTCTATCAGTGTTGTTAGGTTCCACCAAGCCAGTTTGAACTCACAGTGACCCGTACACAACAGAGCAAACCCTTGTGCAACGCTGTGTCCTCCTCACAGTCCCCACAGCGCTTCACGCCATTGCCTCAGCCATTGCCATAGTCTACTTCACAGAGAGGCTTCCTCTTTTTCACTGATCCTCTACTTTTCCAAGCATGTTATCTTTCTCCAGGAATTGGTGCTCACTGATAAAACGTTCCCAAAGGAAGCGAAACAAAGTCTCTCGTCCTTGCTTCCAAGAAGCATTCTTGCTGCCCCTGTCTGACGACAGAGTTGACGGTTGGTCTTTTTTCACCTCCAGCACATTCTGTATTTAAATAGTCTTCACCGGTACACTAATTCAGAGGCATAAGTAGAGATTCAGAATTGTGTGTGTTTAATAATTGTTATCATGGTTTGTTTAGGGTTTTAGTAAAAGGTATATCTGGATGAATGGTTTCCTGGCTGTATCTTCCACATTCTCAGAGACACATCAGAATCATCCCCTACATTCAGTCACACACTGATTGGTCACAATGGAAGTATCTCCAGTGTGTTCACTAACATGACCTGCGGCTCTAGCCTGGGAGTCATCATTTCCTCATTCTCCTGGTGCTGACTCTGGTACATTACAGGCTCACTTGATGGCCACAGTGGGGAGTGGTGGTGCTGAACAGTGAGCCCTGGTGGCTGCCACTGTCATTCCAGGTACTCTGGCCTGACTTGGATGCCGGGTAGACCTGAAAACACTTAACCACTGCTAAATGAGACTAGTGCTGTTATATCTGGAGGAACACTCTTCCACTTTGTACATCACTCTTTGTCAAGGTGCTGCATGAGGTAACCTGGGTTTGTTGTGATGCTGAATCTTGTGCCATGGGGATATGAAATACCATAATGGTTACCCATGGTGGACAGTGTTTGGTGCAGTTCCCGGTTGTAAAACAGGTTTGGAAGCAGGAGTGTCATTTACTTCCCAAACCATAAACCTCTGCAAACTCTATGAACTTGGAGAAACAATGATAGCTATGGAAAGGCATTAGGTCTTTTGTTCACAGAGTCGTTATGAGTCGACCTCAACTTGACGGCAGTCAACAACAACAACAACAACAGGTGACACTAAAGAACAGGAATTCCATTTATCAAGGTTCAGGGGACTAAACATCGACACTCAGTTCCCAGGTGTGTTGGTTTCTTCTGTGGACATCCCTCTTCATGTGTGGCACCTGGGGAAGTCTCTGGCATCCCTTTGTGTGCACACAGGTCCTTACTTGGCGGCTGTCTTTACCTTGCTTGCCTGTGTCTTTCTTTTGGTCTATCATCATGTTTTTGTAAAACATCACTTCTTGTCTTCAGACTCTTTCAGGTCCATGATTATTCATAGAGGCCTTGCAAAGAACAGAGAGAGACCTGTCCTCTCCCAAGCTGTCCTCTGCTCTCTGCCATGCCCAGGGCACTGTGGCACTCTGTGTGGCATTCACCGTGACAATCTATGTAATCCAGAGGCTTCTCCTTCCCTGATGCTCTGCCTTTCCTAGCACGACATCTTTCTTCAAGTACTCCTCCTGACAACATCCCCAAACAATGTGACATGAAGTGTCCCCATCCTCGGCTCCAAAGACCAATCTTGTTGAACTTCCCCCAAGACCGATTCAGTTATTCTTTTTTTTCCTACTAGTTTATTTACAAAATTCAAGTACAAATTCCAACAAATTCTTTCCATTTCCCTCACCCCCCACACATTAAATTGTACAAACCAATGATTAATCCCTCCTCCCCCTGCACATCTACATCCCTCTGCTTCCAATTTCTCCCACCCCTCTTGAATCCTTATACTCATTCTACAGTAATGGTTTTATAAAATATATGTCCTTGTGGGACTGAGTTAGTTCACTCAGCATAATGCTCTCCAGTCCCTCCCAAGTTAGTTAACACGTTGCCACACACTTTTAAATTGACGACCGTGGTTAGAAACACATTTTGCCATCATTTGCAGCAATGTGTTTATAATTTACAAAGTCATTTCTTCTGAGTGCTGAATAGTATTCCATTGTGTGAATGTACCATCATTTCTCAATACATCCTTTTAACTCATTGTCAGTGAGTGGGAATCCACTCAGAGCTGAGCCTGCAGTGGGTTTTCTACAGGCTGGTAGGCATGTAGAACGAGATTGCCTATCCATCTTGGTGAAGCTCTACCCCTTCTTTCCTGACCTCGGAGGGTGAGGAGGGAGTCACACTTCAATCCCTAAAATCACAGAAAATGGAAAGCTAGGAAGATGTTCTCCTGGTGGCCAGGCCACTCTAGATATGAAAACCATACTTCCCATGCCTCCAAAGTTCTAAAGAACTGGAATTTGAAGTATTTATGCTCAGTTCATCTAATTAGAATACAGCCCTATGTTTCTGGCTCAGTAAGACTTGAGGCATAAAGATTTTGGGGAAAGACTTAAATTCACTTCATGCAAAGGCTGAAGGTGCAGATTCAGCTGGGCAGGTGTACTGGCTCAGGAGATAGGTATCAGCCAGGTGACCCCTGGCATGCAGAAAAGACTCATTTGTCCTTGAAAAGTTCCCAGCAGATGATTCAGGGCTCCATAGTTCGGCTAGTTTCATTGTCAGGAGGTTGGGAAATTGCATTTTCTGGACGTTGTTATTGTATAGGACCGTTGCACCAAAGGGAATTCTGATTGTGTAGCCTGGGGAGAGGACTGTTAACTCAAAAGCCACACCTCTTTGGTAGTTCAAATCCATCAACAGCTCCAGTGAATGAAGAGAGGCACCCTCTTCCTGTGTGATTTACAGCCTCAGAAACACAGTGAGAGGGAGCTCTGCTGGCCTAGTGGCAAGAAGCTGCACTGAGGTACATGGTTTGAATCCACCAGATGCTCTACTGGAGAAGAAAGAGCAATCTCCACCTGTATCAGTTAGATCTGATTTGACAGTACACATACACAAAAATAAAATAAAATAATGTTTTAAAAAAGAAACAGAGTGAGGGGTCCGTTAGGCATTGCTTTCCACCCAAAGACAGTGAGTTTGTAATTGACTTTTGAATATTATGCTAAAGAATTGGAAGACATCTGAGAAGAGTACTGAAAAGTGGCCCCAAAGCAAAGGATCTCCCCAGAGCCAATCTCTGATTCAGACACATCTCTTCTGCAAGCATGGTAACTAACACTCAAGTTGAAAGTTGTGTTGTAATAATGACACACGAGACAAGCCAGCTGCTGCTGAGGGGGTTCCAGTTCATGACGACCGTGTGGACGGCAGACCAGAACTGAATGCTTAGGGATTTCACAGCTGTTATCTTTCAGAAGCAGATTGCCACATCTTTCTTCCAGAGAACCTCTGGGCATGTTTGATCTGCCAGTCTTTCGACAAATAGCCGAACATTCAAACAAGGACTCCAGTGGCAGCATATGCTAGTCATAATTGGCTGGAATCAGCTAGCCTGAACTAACCACAATCCACACATTCAAAATCTGAATGTAGGATAGCTTTCTTAGGGTCATGCTGCAGGTGTCTATTCTAATCAAGATAATAGAGTCAAGTCCCTGGCTCATGACACCTTTTTAATACAAATCACTTTAACTGAGGCAATTTTGGCTCTTCTGGGTTGACGTTCTAGAGTATCAGGATCTAAGTAAGTGGCCCTGTCATTGGACAGTATCCACAACAGTTCAGTTACTAAGAGAGTTCAGTGAGAGAGCTCAGCGGTGATTTATTCGGCTAATATTGATCGGTATTTTTTAAAAAATTCTATTCCTTTGAAGAGGTCACTTAAATTGACCTTAACCATCCAATCTGGTTCTTTTCTTTCAAACATCTCAAACAATAGCATATAAACTTTATTGAAGTTCTATTTTATATTTTCTCTCCTCTTTAAAACTTCCTGGGATTATTCCACTTACTAATCACAGTAAGTCCAAGAGATATGTATTATTCACATCTGTATTCTATTATTCTCATTTTACAAATAAGAAAATTGGAGCAAAAGAAATTTTCCAAGATCAAAAAGCTCATTGATGGTAGAACCAAGATTCACATCGTGCATGGTTCCTCCATGCTGCCCAGATTATTGTTCTCACCTCCGCTTATGCTGATTCTCTTCCTCGTGGTCAAAACTTGTGGGAAGGGACCCACATGTCAATGAGGCCCAAGTGGCCTCACACCTTACGTGTTAGATTGCTGACTGAAAGGTTGGTGGTTCGAGTCCACCAGCTGTGTCTCAGGAGATAGATGGCGTGGCTTCCTCTTATAATGACCTACAGTCTTGGACTCCCAATGGAAGGTCACCAGGAGTCAGAATAGAGCCGGTCTCTGATGGGAAAGACACTCTCAATATAACTCTGATCTAATGACTTGGATGAAATTGCATACAGGTGGTATTAAAGCTAGACAATGACTTTGACTTTGCCCCTATTCTTTCAGAGTCCTCAGAGCTATTATTTTTTTCCTTTCTTTCTCCTTTTCTGGATCTTTGGGTTCTAGATTTCCTCTACCCATAATGAACTCCCCCAAGGAATGAGTCAATAGCCGATGATTTGTTTTGCAATTTAGATTTCCTTTCCCACGATGATTTCTTAAGCACTGCAGAGTGACAGGAGAATGGGAAGACTTTGAATGATGGATAATCTGCCTCACTATTCTGACTTCTAGCTCACCCATTCCCATGTAACCCCAGTGCATCTTGTGAAAATTGGCTATTCAGCCAGGGGTCTGAGTGCCACCCACTCTCCCCCCGAGCTTTTATGTATTTCTGCGTTAAGGAAAGCAAGGTATTTGCATATCTATAATTAGCTAATACATTCCCCGCTTGGCTGTCATAAACAAGATGCAGGTGTAAGTGCCACGAAGTATCAGCAGGTAGCAGTGGCTTTTACATGCAGAAACTGTTGGTTTCACTTTGTGGAAGGAAAAGAGAAAGTGTGAGGAGAGAGGGAGTGTGCATAATTTATTTCTTTCATTTGGAGCCCTGGTGATGCAGTGGAGGTATCTGACTGCTCACCAGAAGGTCGCTTCAAACCCACCAACAGCTCTCCCTGCGAGGAGGGTGAGGTAGAAGCTTCTGGAAAGACTGCAGTTTGGGAAGCCTGCGGGGCGGTTCAGCTCTGCCCTCAGGGTTGCTGTGAGTGAATCCACCCAAGGACCATGGGTTTGGTTGTCTGCGGGGTTTGGTGACATTTTGGAGCGCTGCTACCACAGTCCATAGCGTGCTTGTCTGCAAACCCACAAGGTGGTGGTTCGAACCAATGAGCTGCTCTTTGGGAGAAAGCTGAATAATAATTCCTCCGGTGTGATTTATGTTGTTGTTGTTGTTGTTAAGTGCTGTCGAGGCGTAGGCAACTCATAGTGACCCTATGAATGAAAGTCCTCAATAGTGGCATGACTTTTGTCCCTTCTCCAGGTTCAGAGGGTTTCCCGAGGCAAACTATTTACAGAAGTGGATGCCACTCCTACTTCCAAGCTTGTTTTAGCTGGGGAGCACCACCAAACACTGTCCATCATGGGTAACCATTAACACATTTGACATGTCAGTGTCACAGTGTTCAGCTTCACAGCGACCACAAGTTGCCTCTGTATGGCAAGTGGACACATCAGGGCTATATGACCTAGAGGAATGTTTCACCAACATAATTAAAGACAGGCCTTAGGGCCGCGGATTACAGTCACCCACCTTTGGCTTGGTAGCATCACTTTTGGTCCAATAGGCCAACTGGTCTCTCTATGTTGTTAAGTGTCGTTGAGCCGTAGGCGACTCATAGTAACCCTATGAACGAGATTTATAGACTTGGAAAATCCACTGGTGGGTCCACTATGTGTCAGTTCACTCTCAACATTATTGAGGGTAGTTTTTTTTTTTTTTAAGTGACATATTCTTCATGTTCTAAAATACCTTTGTAAGCAACCAGCAACTCTGTGGATAACTAGCAATTTCTTTGGCATAAATCCTTTCCCCTGAAGGACGGGTTGCATGCTGGCTCTGATTTCAGGATTCAACGTGCATCAGCAAAACCACATTCACTCAAAAACTAGTTGTGAACCCCTGCTGCTCCTGGGGTGCTTCTCTCTGCCCCAGAGGTTCAGCGTTGAACCGCCCCCTTAAGAACCCTGCTTTGTGGCGCTTACATGCCAGCCGAGGGGATGAGGGCAGTAAGTGGATGGATGCATGTATGCATGTTGTCAACCAGGGGCCAGAGGAACCAGCCCCTGGTGGTACATTCAGGTCTGCGAGCCCAAAGGTTGGCAGTATGAGTCCACGAAACGGCACATCAGAAGAGAGTCTTGGGAATCTGCTTTTAAAAAACCAACTGTGGAAACTTTACTCAGACATACATGGATTTGCTCTGACTCTGACTTGACTGGGCAGTCACTTGGTTTTCCTTGAAATTAGGATGTCGAGTCATCTGAGATTGTGAGGTGGGCTGGATTGAGAGTAGAAGGGAAGGTTACTTTTTTATTTTTTAATAAGAAATTGGGTTGAGTGCTCCTGGGAGGCAAACGTGGTGAAGCTTTGTCTCTCTTACTTTCGACATGTAGCTAGACAAGGTTGTTCTTTGACAAGAGACGTTATGCTTGGAAAGATAGAAAGAAGGTCAGCAAAGTAGAGGAGGAACCCCTCCAACAAGATGTGCTGACATATCGACTTAAGCAACTGGGCCCTAGTGAGGCAGAGATTATGAAGAAGGCATGGGATAGGGCAGGGTTCAGGCTGCCTGTTCATAGGGTCAGTATGAGCCGTACTTGACTTGATGGCACCAACAGTCGAACAACAGAGTCGAGAGTAGAATTGATCATGGACGGGAGCCACTCTGCAGATTCTGTGGGACTTTCTGAGGAGGACAGAAGGGGTGGACATGCCAAGCTGCTCAGGAAAGGCTAGAGGTCCCAGGAACGACCAAAGTCACAGCGAAGATGAACAAAGAGGGTGGACTCAGAGATAAGGCAGGGAAGCCTCACACAGGACTCTAGAGGCAAGGTTAGTATCTTCTGAACATGTTGTTGTTGTTGTTGTTATGTGCCATCGAGTCACTTGCGACTCATAGTGACCCTATGTACAACAGCCCTAAACCCTGCTCTGTCCTGTGCCAATCATACTGTCTCTGACACACCCGTCCCGATTACTCCAGTCACTGAATCAATCCACCTCAT
>NW_006399875.1:7824709-7825620 GCF_000299155.1 Elephantulus edwardii | reverse complement strand
TAATGTCCTCCAGGGTCACCCATTTTGAATAATATTGCATGAGTTCCTTGTTTTTCAATGCAGCGTAGTATTCAATTGTGTGAATATACGACAGCTTCTCTATCCATTCATTTGTTGATTTCTAAGGAAAGTGAGGCCATGCGATAAAAACCCGTTTGTCTGGGCCTGGTTTAAGTTGGTTTTTTTTGTCATACCTTCTTCTAAATGGTATAGCACTGCTCTGCATTGCTGTACAGAGGTAGCTTGTGGTTGCTGTGATGGTTAAAGACTGATGTGTCAATGTGATACTTGTTACCCATGTTGGACAGTGTTTGGTGGAGCTCCCTGGTTAAAACAAGCCTGGAAGCCGGAATGGCATCCACCTCCGAAATAGCTAGTCTCCGAAAACCCTATGAACAGGGCTCATGTCTTTTGTTCATAGAGTTGATATGAGTCATCTACAACTTAACAACAACAACAACAACAACCAAAAAGGTGGTAATTGAAATTGAAATCCTCCACTACTCTGGGGGAGGGGCTGGATGGGCCATCCCTTTCTGTAAAGATTAGTAATCTCAGGAACCCTGTGAAAGGTTGGCTGTGCGTCAGGCTCAACTGAATGCACTGCGATTGTGGGATTTAGCTTTAAAATCTTCCAAAATTGAAAATGTAAACCAATGTAAAAGTGTCCTTTTAAAGGAGGGAGCCAGGGTAGGGTAGTCAGTAGGGAAATGTTTTGCTAACAAAGAGTCAGTGCCTCCCTGGTAGTTCAAAGCCACTGGGGGCTCTGCAGAAGAAGGGTGGGCATTCTCTTCCTGTGTGGGCTGGAGTCATGGAAATCCAAGGAGCTGCCTGTGAGCAAGTCAACTCCTCACCATTAAACCAACAGAGTTATGTACGCGCGTGTGTGTGTGTGTGTGTGTGTGTGTGTG
>NW_006399875.1:7818899-7820132 GCF_000299155.1 Elephantulus edwardii | reverse complement strand
AGAAACCATGACATCAACCTACATGTTCTATCCCATCAAATAGTTTGAGTGCCAGCCCTTGTGTCCTCTCCCCTTTGCTGTTCCACCTTCTAGATATCCATCCCTGTATCACTTTCCTCTTTTCTCCAACCTTCTATTCCTGATCCTCCTCCTGAGTTTTTCCTCATCCCTGGAGATGCAGGGAGGGACTGGAGACCAGGGAACCTCTCTGAGAACCTACCATCTCTTTAAATCACTTTAAAGAGTGCCATAAAACTTGCATTTTACTCCATGGAGTGGCTAGATATTAATAATAATAATTTTATAAGAGGAAGGAGGTGAAAAGTGCTGCCCCACTTCTCAACTTTTAAGCATGTTTAATAGTCAAAATATGCCATTGTGGCCCAACCATGACTCAGAGCCATAAATCTAATGTGACAGTGAGATTGTAACACAACCTTTTTAGAGTTTAATCATGGCCTGTACTATGTTGATCGCCACTTTTAATGTGCATTTAGCGATCACTTTAGCTACTTTTTCTCCCAGAAATGCTGCCCCTACCCACCACTCAACTTCCTAGAAGAAGAATGACTGTCTTAAAGAATCTTGACTGTCTTATCTGTCCCTGTGTATGAACATACAGACCCTGAGATCCTCAGGAGACACAGAAAACAGCTTAAGTAAGTACTATTAACCAATAGTATTAACAAATAGCATCAGAGAGGACAGTGATTAAGGATGACAGAAGAATTGATGCCTTTGAGTTGTGGTGCTGGAGAATAGTGTTGAGCATTCCATGGATTGCCAGGAAAACAAACAGCGCTGTCCTGTTAGTGAGGGTGAAATCAAGCTGCTCCCTGGAGACAAGGATCTTGAAGCTCTGTCTCACATGCTTTGGGCATGTGGCCATGAGGGACCAGTTCTTGGAAAAGGACATCATGCTTGGAAGGGTAAAGAGAAGGTACAGGAGAGGCACACACCAGGAGGAGATGGAGATGCGGGATTGGGTTTGTTGGAGACAGTGAGATTGGGTCAGAATAGGGCAGGATACAGAGCTATTGTGCGTAGAGTTGCTGTGAGTCGCAGGCAACTTGATGACACATAACAGCCACATCATGAAATTATTTGTAACTTGTTGTTTTTGGTTTTTGGATAATCTTCAGTAAAATCTTACTTGCATGTGAAATCAATGACACTGTTCTGTAGTTTCCACACTCAGTTGGGTCACCTTTCTTTGGAATGGGAACAAATATA
>NW_006399875.1:7806099-7817514 GCF_000299155.1 Elephantulus edwardii | reverse complement strand
CATTCATGGCTCTCACATTCCATGTTCCAATCACTAGGGTCTGCTTACAACTGTTGTTGTTATGTGCTGTTTAATTAGTACTGACACATCATTGACCCTCCAATGGGTTCTCAGAAGCAGAAATTTGAACAAGAGGAGATTGCCCATACTTCTGAGGAGCAGCTAGTAGAATAGAACCATATACTTCTCAGAAAAGATTTTTTGTCATATACATACCATGTGCTTCATGAATGTACATTGTAGGGGTTTTGTTGTTGCATTACTATTTTTATTTTATATTGATTTGCTTACAAAGTTCATATGTATTATGTTTCACACTATTCTTCATTCATATTGTGTTTCATACTCTCATTCCCATTAGGTTTTATAAAATTGATCATCATTGGACTTATATTCTTTTCATAGTCTTTCATTTACATTATATTTTGTTCATTTATTTTTTGGGGCTTTTCCCCCTGACAGTCATCTTACTAATTACGATTTTTATGAAAGTGTGTAAGACAGCTACTTACTTCATCCTTCCTGTCCTTATGTCCCTCTTTTAGATTTGCAATTTCTGAATTGCCCATTGAGATCAAACCAGTACTCTGAGGGAATCAGCATGTCCTTTTTGTTGAAGTATCTTTGAGCATTTGTATCCACAAGCAAAGACTAAACCAGTGCAAGCCATCAGGTTGCAGCAGTCTACCTTACCTCACAGCATGGATCATCCTCTCTTCATCTGGTTGGGTTCTGGTCAACTCATCCTCAGCCATACACGGCTAGGTTCAAATAGGCTGTCAGCCCAGAATCCCACACTTCTGCCAGCATTCCAGACCTTTTGGTCTCCTGATTTCAGCACTAGCCTCCCCAGTCGGTCTAAATCAACAAAGCAAGGCCCCTCAGAACTCCCTGTTCCTCAAGCCAACAACCCTTCTCTGTCCATCCACACAACTGCATGCTAAGTGGGCAGCACTTACGGGACACTCCAAGCTCTCAGCCTGTGTGTCCACTGTAGCATCCCTCACTCCTGTGGATCCGGGATATTTACACGCCTTTGGATCCAGGTGATTGCTAGGAGAGAGATGACTCCAACCTCAAATCTTGGAAGATGACCACTGACTTTTCCCTTCCTCAAAAGTCAGACAGCTTGTTCCAATTTTTTTTTTTTTACAAAAACACACTTTTCCTTTCCTTTTTTTTCTTTTTCCTTGTCTCATTTCCTGCTTGTCCTTCTTTTTGAATAAGAAGAATCTCTTCAATCAAAAATCCAAAGTGGATCCACAAATACATTCAAAGGCACATCTTCTCAGAGTGGCAGGTGGGACTCAATCTGTCCCTTAACTAAACTCCAATTTCCACTACCTGGTTGTACTTTTAACAAGCTTATATCCAGGGTGGATCTTATCTTTTATTACTTCAAATCAAGAAATAACCAAAGGCGGAATTACAGACCTTGATCATTCTGCAGTATCCAGTGTTCATTTGTAGGGTACATTTTATTTTCACCCTGCTCTCACTTTTTAAAAATTGATTTGCATCTAACGGCCCTCACAGTCTGTACTTTATCCGTTAACATTCTGCCCCACACAATCCCTCATACATACTGTACTTCATACAACTTACTACCACCTACCTGTCTGTTATCATACTGTCCCTCCAGACCCCACAGAATCTCTGCCCACTCCCCACCCCCAGCCTCCACCATCCCAGGAATCATGTCTCCTTCCCCCTGTGTGCCCTTCCTTCAGCCTTTTGTTCTTTATTGTGGTTTTTATGCAGCAGTTAATTTATCTTGTATTTCATTCATGCACATTGTGTTTTATACAATCTTTCATCTATGTTGTGTTTAATGCACTCATATACACTGTATTTTATATCATTAATTCCCATGAACTGTGTCTTTTATTAGACAATCCTTTCCAATCCCCTTTGCATCTTTCCTGTGCCTTCCACCCTCCTCCCCGTAATCTGCCCACTAGACTCTGCTAACTGAGTGATTTCCATGATCATCTTTTTCTGTCTCCTTCTCCCTTTTCCCTTCCTCTTTTGGGCATTTATATACATCTTACTAGTTATCTTCCCATTTTTTATTATAATGATCTTACGTAGTATTTGTCATTATCACTGATTTAGTTCTCTCAGCATAATGCCCTCTAGTCTCTCTCATATGGTATTTTTCAAAATTGTTATTTCTTAATTCTGCATGACAGTCCACGAACCATGTGCTTTTGAGTTGACAGTTCCATTCCTTACCCTTAAACCACAAGAGCTCCTATTTTTTGTGGTAGATTTAAGTATTTTACAGTTTATACACTTCATTAAAAGTAAAATAAGTCAATGTTAAAGGCTTCCCTACAGCTTTCATAACTCCCTTTGTCATAAAGTCACCTGTGACTCATAGTGACCCTGTGAACAACAGACCTGAGCCTTACCCTATCCTGTGCCAGCCTCACAATCTCTGATATTCATAAGCCCTTTGCCACAGTCACTGTATGTTAGTCCATCTTATTTAGGGGTTTTCCCTCTTTCGTTGACCTTCTACCTTTCCCAGCATGATGCTTCTTTCCATTTCTTGATGGGCTACGTTACCTTTGATACCTCACAGTTTGTCTAACTGTAGATCATGTATGATACACTGTATTTTTCATAAGTAATGCACCTATGAAAATGATGTCTATCTATATCTCTGCCTCTGTATTGTCTACATCATCTATATCATATCTATATATCTATCTCTATCTCTATCTCTATCATCTCTATCTATATCATCTCTATATATCATCTCTATCTCTATCTCTATCATCTCTATCTCTATCATCTGTATCTCTATCTCTATCATCTATCTATCTATATCTATCATCTATATCTATGGTCAACACTCTTGACACCAGCAGCCAGGAAATTAAAAGACTATTGTGATGGGAAAGTCTTCAGTTAGAGACCTCTCTAAAGTACTGAAGAGCAATGATGTCAGTCTGGAGACTACAGTATATCTGATATATGCCATGGTCTTTGCAATCATTTGCTATGTATCAGAGAGCTGGACAATGACTAGAGATGATAGAAGGAGAATTTATGCCTTTGAGCTGTGGTGTTGGAGAAGAGTATTGAATATACTATGGACTGCTAAGAAAACAAACAAGTTTGTCCTAGACAGGGTGAAGCTGGGCTGCTCCCTGGTGGCAAGGATTCTGAACCTTCGTCTGACATACTTTGGACATATTGCAAGGAGGGACCAGTCCTTGGAGAGGAACGTCATGCTTGGGAGGGTGAAGGGACAGCGCAGGATAGGAGGATCCTCGATGAGATGGATTGATTCAGTGACTGAGGTAAAGGGGGTAGCTGTGTCAAAGATGGTGCGATTAGCACAGGATAGGGCAGAGTTTAGGGCTGTTGTACATAGGGTTGCTATGAGTTACAGGCCATTCCATGGCACATAACAACATCTATATTTAATCTCTGTCTCTATAATCTCTCATATATAATGTTCATAAGATATAGATGTGAAGAAATTTCCTCAGGATATAGAAACTATATATGTCATATGTTATTGTCATAAAAATATAGCACTTTCTCTGTTATTTCTACACCATACTTAGTATCACTTTACAGTAATTAGGGGGGGAAATAAGGTGTTATTTCCAAATTGTACAACTATGAAAGGACAGCACTTTTCAAATGGAAGGGAATCCAAATGCATATAAAATGGAAATATAAGTGAGGGACTGTGTCTTTCATAGATCCTTTATCATTTGGAAGTGAAAAATTACTATTTTTATGATCATCAACACCTTAGTTATAAAAAAATGAAAGGCATACAATTTTAGTCCTTTCTGATCTCTTTTCATCATGGGATTGCATATCTGCAGCCCAACCTTCAAGAGAGCCAGGAAAGGACAATTTCTCTGCACTTGCCTCAATTTCTTCCCCGGTCTACTCTAAAGTCATCATATATTCTTACCAGCAGAACCATAGGGGCCTGAAACGTCTACCTTTGTGCCCATAGGCTATATTCTGTACATGGCATTATGCCAGACTTTCAACAAGTAATCTAGGTCACTGCTAACTCCCATCTTACTTAGAGTACAATCCACAGTATATAAAAGGTCTGTCAGCCCAAGATCAAGTCCCTCACCTAATGCCCTCATGCCCCATGTCCTCCCACTTGTTCCCTTCACTTGCTTTGTTGCAGCCCTGTTGACCTTCTTTTTATTCCTTGAAGGCCCCCATCCACGAGCTCCAGAATCCACAGGACCTGCTCCCTCAAGGAATTGGGTCATTGATCAAATGTTCTCTGACCAAAATCCCTAAAAGAGCCCCTTACAATACCACCAGCTACTTTCTAGTAAATTTTCCTGCTTTGTGTTTTTGATAGGTCTTGTCACCACGGAGAACTCACATTTTCAAAGGACCTTGAAGATTATGAAATTTTTGTAGTTGTTGGTGGTCTTATTATGTACTTTCAAGTCAACTACAACTCATAGCAACCCTATAAATAACACATCTGAACCGTGCCCTATTCTACATCCTCCTCTGACATGCCCAGGACCTTTGTTGAAATCACTTTGTCCATCCATTTTGCTGAAGGTCTTCCTCTCTTTCCCTGACTCTCCACCTTTCTCAGCATGATGTCTTTTCCTAAGGATTAGTCCCGTCTGACAATGTATTCGGAGTATGTGAGATAAAGTTCACCATCCTTGCTCTAAGGAGCACGATGATTACACTTCCCCCGTGATGTATTTGATTATGCATTTGACATCCTATGAGATGTTCAGTATTCTTTGCCAACACCATGATCCTAAAGCATTCATTCTTCTTCTGTCATCCTTATTTATTGTCCAACTTCCAGGTGCATAGAAAACAACTGACAGTACCATTACTTAGATCAGATTCACCTTAGTCTTTAAATTGACATCATTGCTCTTTATAATTTTGTAGAGGACTTTGACAGCAGACTTACCCAATGCAACAAAACTTTTGATTTCTTGGCTGCTGCTACCATGGATGTTGATTATGGATACAAGTGAAAATAACAACTTTGATACTTTTTCCATGTACATTGATGTTTGTTGTCTATTATTAGGCCGGTGGTGAGGATTTTCATTTTCTTCATGTTTAGATACAATCTTTATATAGTGTTTGCTCTTCAGCTGTGTGCTGTAAGTGCAGAAGAAAGACTTGTTAGGTGCCATCGAGTCAAGTACAACTCATAGAGACTCTATGAACAAAGGATCTGAACCTTGTTCTAACCTGTGCCATTTTCATACTTTCTGACATACATGAGTCCATAGTGGTAGTCATCATGTCAGTCCACCTTGTTGAGGATCTTTCTCTCCTTCACCAACCCTCCACCCTTCCCAGCATCATGTCTTTCTCCAAGGAATAGCCCTCCTAGGAACATGCCCAAAGTATGTGAGTTGAAGCCTCATCATGCTTGCCTCCAATGAGTACTCTGCCTGCATTCTCTCCAAGACATATACATTCATTCTGTTGCCTGTCAGTGGGATATTCAGTGATCTTCTCCAGAACTACAGTTCAAAGGCATCAGTTCTTCTTCTGTCATCCTTATTCATTGTCCAGCTCTCAGATGCATAGCAAGTGGTTGGAAAGATCATGGCCTAAATCAGACTCACCTTAGTCCTCAAACTGGCATCAGTACTCCACAGCTATTTAGAGAGCTCCATGACTGTAGATTTTCCTAGTCCTATGTGTCTCCTTATTTCCTGACTGCAGGTATACCAAGAGTGCTACTTGTGGCTCCAAGCAAGATAAACCTAGTGACAGTTACAGTCTCCTCTCCATCCATCATGATGTTGCCTATCTTGCCTGTGATAAGAATATTTGTCTTCTTGACATTTAGATGCAGTTCATACCTAAGGCTCAATTCCTTAGAATAATACTAGAAAACTGACTAGTATTTGGAAAATATGGCTTTGGTGATAGAAATTACACAGGAGATTGAATGATTGGAATTTGTATGAGGAATAATTTATTCATTGCAAATACATTTCTTAAAAAATCTCAAGAATAATGAAACAAATAGGCCTTAGCAGGAGTCACATTGACTATATCTGTAGGAAAAGGCATTGATAAAGCTCAGTATTAGCATCAAAGATAAAGTTCAGTATTAGCATCAAAATAAGGTCAAAGGCTGACTGTGTAACAGCCCACCAATATCTCTTGGGAAAGTTCAAACTAAAGCTGAAGAAAATTAAAACAGGTCCAAAAACACTGAAACATAACCTTGAATCTATTCCAACTTAATTTATAAATTGTCATGAGAATACATCTGATGCATTGAATACTGACAAATAAAGACTAGATGAGTTTTGGGATCTCATCAAGGAAGTTGGGATAACATCAAGGATATCTATAAAATAAGCAAAATGTCATTACCAAATCATGGAAGAAAGAAAAGAGCAAAATGAGTTAGAAGAAACTCTGAAGCTTTCACTAGAACATAGTGATTCCAAACAAAAAGAAGAACCACTAACGTAAGAGAAATGAACAAAAGATTTGAAAGGAGATCTCAAGAATACCCAGTATTGTAACAAAATGTGAAAGAGCTGAAATTATGAAACCAAAGGGGAAGAACCCTCTTGATATTTCTGAAGTGGAAGGAACTAAAGAACAAATTCAGTCTCTGAACTAGAATACTAAAGAATTCTATAGGCAAAATCTTGAATGATGCAGGCAGCATCAGAAGAAGATGGGAAGAATACTCTGAGTCATTGCACCAAAAAGAATAGGTTGACACTGAACCATTTCAGGAAGCAGTATAAGATCAAGAGCCAGTGATAATAAAAAAAGAAGTCAAGATGTACTAAAGACACTGGGGGGGAAAAGTAAGTCTTCAGAATTTAATACAATACCAACTGAGGTGTTTCCACAAACACATGCAACCCTGGATATTCTCACTAGCCTGTTCCCAAAATTTAGAAATATACCTTCATGGCCAGATGGCTGGAAGGGAGAAATGCAGGCTTATTAAGCCAACCCAGACTAATCTCACTGCTATAAATTTTATTCTGACGCATGGTGGCCTTGTGAGAAAGAGTGGAACTGCCCTGTAGGATTTTCCTAGCCTGTAATCTTCATAAAAACTGATTGCATTCTCTTTCTACCATAGAGTGGATGCTGGCTAGAACCATCAACATTTTTGTTAAATTCCAAATGCTTTAACCACAGCATTGCTAGGGATTCTTAGTAGATTGAATAGTGCCTTTCAAAACATATGTAAATCCAGTTCTCCAATGTAGCCTTATCTAATTGCTGTCGAGCCGGAATCAACTCGTAGTTGACCGCTCACTGGATGACTGAAGCTATAAATGACATGAGGAGATTGTCCATGTTTCTCCTGTAGAGAAAACGATGGATTCCAACTGCAAGAGAGACATGGATTTTGGGTTAACAACACTACTCTTTATGAACTCTACCACCATAGCTGCATATTTTGAGTAAATGTCTTAAGTGTCTCAAGATGAAACAGTTTTTTATAATTCTTATGTTTCAGAAATTTTGTGCTGCATTTGTTGATTTAATAGACAATAGTATGGTATAAATGTAATTTTTATGTGCACTTGTAAAACAACAACAACAGCAAAATGTGTGGTTCTAATTCAGTATTTGCTTTATTGGGCTGGTCTGGAAAAGAACCCATAGCATGCCTCTTTCTGTACTGGTAAACTATCTCTAACTATCTCTGCTTTTATATCATGATCAGATTGGTTTACTTATTGGGACTTTATGTGGTAGTTACATCCACATAACAATGACATATTCTTGTTCAATTCTAACCCTTCAAAATGTTCTCTGCTCTTATGGTTAATGTTAGTAGGTGGTGCTGAATCTATACCAACGTATAACAACCCTATGGACAGTAGAGCAAAGTACTGCCTAGACCTGCTCCGTCCTCACAATCATTGATATTTGTGAGCCCCTTGTGAAAGCTACTGAGTCATTCCATCTCTTTGAGGGTGTTTCTTGTTTTCATGATCTGCGTGGCCAAGTAGGATGTGTTCTCCAAGGACTGACCTCTCCTGATGTGTACAAAGTATATGAGCCCAAGTCTTACCATCTTCCCTTATAAAGAACATTCTGGCCACACATCTTACAATATACGTTTGCTTGTTGTTTTTTCTTTCCACCAGCACTACACTAAAAGACAAATTCTTCTTCCTTTTTCCTTAAACATTGTCCAGTTTTTATATGCATAGAAAGCAAATGAAAATACCACTTCTTGGGTCAGATGCACCCTAGTCTTCAATAAAATATTTTAACCTTACCACATTAAAAAGAGTTCATTATACAACATATTTGCCTGATTTAAGATGTCTTTTGATTTATTGACTTCTGCTTTAAAGGACATTGATTTCAGATTCAACTTAAAGGAACTCATTGACAACTTCAGCTTTTATTCTTCTTATTATGATGTTGTCTTTTGGTCCAGTTGTGAGGATTTTTTCTTTCTTTACTTTGAGATGTAATCTGAAGGCTACATACAGTCTTTGATTGTCATCAGTAAGTCCCCTCCACATTCAGTTAGAAAAATTGTGCCATCCACATATTGTGAATGAACTTTTATTGCTTGCTTCAAGTTTTAGATAAAATTTGCAATAATTTCGTCATGCCTTATAAAAAAGTCCTTTGCATTTTTACTGATTTACAGTTGAAACTATAAATAATTTTTTTTCAGTATCTTCTCTTTTATTTCAAGATATTAATGTTGTTTTCTAGATGGCTGAGTAAAGCACTCTAATTTTATTCCTGTAGAATCTGCATCTCCTTGGTAAAGAGAGTTTATTTAAAGGCTCAAACTTACTAATGAAGAAAATGCAAATTAAAACTAAAAACAGATATTGTTTTGCATTCACTAAATTGTTAAAAAGAAGAGAAAAAAATCAGCAATGCTAAAGATCAACAAGGGGACTCTGGTACAGGTGTTAATTAGGATAAACTCTTCAGCAGTGTCACGTGATTGCATTTGTGGAGAACCTGCGCCTCACCTGCCCTCAAGCATCTGTCCTGTTTAAAATCTGTGACTGAGCAGAGAAGGAGCACAGCACCATTCTCAGTGTAAGAAATACGATGGGGTTTGTGTTTTTGTTAGGTGTCGTTGAGTCCAGTACAGCTTAGCAGCCCTATGAAGAACAGATCCGGCCCCTGTCCTATCCTGGGGCATCCTCACCGTCTCTGACATATCTGAGCCCACTGCTGCAGTCACTGTGTCAATTCATCTGATTGATGGTCTTCCTTTCTTCGCCGTCCCTCCACCTTTCCAAGCATGATGTCCTTCTCCAAGGAATAGCCTCTCCTAGCAACATGCCCAAAGTATGTAAGGCAAAGTTTTGTCATCTTTGCCTATAAAGAGGACGCTGGCTGCACTTTTTCCAAGTGTTTTTGGTTTTGGCAGTCTATGGGATAGTCAGTACTCTTCTCCAACACCACAACTCAAGGCATCAGTTTTCTGTCATACTTACTCTTTGTCCAGTTCTCAGATGCACAGCAAGTGATTGAAAAGGCACTTAGTCTGCAAATCAACATCAATATTGTTGTTATGTGCCATAGTTAACTATGACTCATAACAGCTCTACCAAAAAAAAGCTGTAATATTGACCCATATTGATCCAACCTCATTATCTCTGGCACACCTGACCCCATTTTCCCAGTCACAGTGCCAATTCATTTCATGAGGGTCTTCCTTTACTGTACTGACCCTCTACCCTTCTCTAAGGACTGGTCCCTCCTGGCCACATGTCCTAAGTATGTGAGAGAGAGTTTCAAAATCCTTGCCTCCAAGGATTAACCTGGTTTCAGCCTCTCCAGGAGACCTGTTTGTTCTCTTGGCAATCCATGGTATGGTCAAGACCTCTCTCCAGCACCACAACTCAGAGGCCTCATTAGTCATTGTCATCCTTATTCATTGTCTCTAGACTGACATTATTGGTCTTTAGAAGTCTGGAGAGGTTCCTGATAGCTGACTTTCCAAAAACAGCACATCTTTTTGTTTCCTGACTGCTGGTGCCAAGAGTGCTAATTGTGTACCTGAGCAAGATGAAATTATTAACAAACTCAATATGTTTTCCATCTGGCTTGATTCCACCAGTTGGCTGGTGAGAATCCTTGTTTTCTCGGTGTTGAAGTGCAATCCATACTGGAGACTGCAGACCTGACCATTTGCAGCAAACACTTCATATCCTCCTCAGTTTTGATGAGCGAGGTTGTCTCATCTTCCCCAATCTTGATGCCACATTCTTCTTCATAAAGTCCTGCCTCCCAAGTGATCTGTCCTGCATATAAATTAAAATGTAATGGGAAAGGATACATCCCTGACATGCTCTTTTCCTTTAAAAAAGAAAAAACAACCCACGCACAAAACACCAAGACCTCCAACATCATTGTTCCTCAGTAATTGGATGAGGTCTTTGCCTGCAGTTGGTCCCATTTTGGTAGATCTCCTGACACCTAATTAGCCCCAGCTCGCAGTGACTCTGTGTAACACTGTTCATTCTACGCTGTCCTCTCATTCTCATCTGTGCATGTGTGAACTCTTGCCCTCTCTGTATTCATAGATCTTATTGAGTCTGCTGCTTTTTTTTTTTGTTTTTTTGGAAACTCTGCTTTACAGAATGTGATGATACCCTTATCAGAGAACTACCCCCTCTGGATAATATGCCAAAGTACAGGCAACATGGTCTCACCATCCGCCCTTCTAAGGGGGCTTTCTGGTGCACTGGGACATGCAAATATCTACCTATGTGAGACTTGATACCTAAGTAGTTTTACAGAATTTATTCAATAAACTGTAGAAATAGAATTGTGTCCACGCAAAGAAATACTTCCCAGCAGTAAAAAGGAAAGGACAGGTGCTGTGTGCACTGGTGGGAACACATATCAGAAGTACACAGTGTGTGATAAAGTGGGTCAAGGGGAAAATACGTAGCACGATGGTGTTTGCAAAGTTTATAAAATGCGAAATCAAGCTATGGACTTTTTATGTATAACTGAGGCACTGCAAAGTGGGGGTCTTGGTAAAGTCAACAAGACTCAGTGAAAAAGAGGTAGGCTTCAAGGGGATAGAGTCACACAGTGACAGCCACAGCAGAGCTGTGAGGATGGGGCAGGACCAGGCAGGACTTTGATCTATTGTCCATGAAGTCACGATGAGTGGGAACCAGGTAAAGGTCATCTAACAACTGCAGTAACACTGTGTGGTGGTGGAGAGGCTTGATCCCGAGTATACCAGGGTTTGGATGCTGGTGCTGTTGTCTCTTGTCAACGGCACTGGTAAGCGCATCATCCTTTCCTGCTTTTGCTTCTCTCTCTGAAGAAAACATGGAAACTATCTATAGTGCTTAATTCTAGTAATAATCCTAGTTTCGCTCACTCTTAAAGATTTTTTTTAAGAGCAGATTATCCGTGAGGCTGGGCTCT
>NW_006399875.1:7738550-7805424 GCF_000299155.1 Elephantulus edwardii | reverse complement strand
CTTTGGAGAGGGACATTGTGCTTGTGAGGGTGGAGGGACGGTGCAGGAGGGGAAAACCCTCTATGACGTGGATTGATTCAGTGACTGGGATAATCGGCATGGGTGTGTCAGAGGCAATGAGATTGGCACAGGATAGAGCAGAGTTTAGGGCTGTTGTACATAGGGTCGCTATGAGTCTCAAACGACTCGACGGCACATAACAACAACAACATTCTTCTATTTTTGTGTATGTGTGTGTGTGTGTGCGCGCGCGTGAGTGTGTATGCATGTGTGTATGCATTCACATTGAGTATGTCTTCCTGTTTTGTTATGTGCTTGGACAGACTGTGTACAAACTTACTGGATATGAGACAGGCACAGGAGAGACACTAAGACAACACTTGAACTCGAGAGCCTGGTGTTCACATCAGAAGGCCTCCCACCAAGCACACACTGCCTTTGCTGCGTTGTGAGGACCTGACAGCATTAGCTAAGGAAAGCAGTGCTGGGAACCTTCTGCCGGACAATGGCCAGCATGATTGAAATGTTATGTAACCTAATCACTTCAACACGTAGTAATCTATAGGAGACCAGATAGCCTTCGTATCAGTTAATATCCCAATGTAGAAATGGAAAATTAAAAAATGGTTGAAAGATCTGGTGGCCTGGTGGTATAAGGCATTGACTGCTGACCGGGTTAGTGATTGGAACCCACAAGCCACTCCATGGGAAACAGCGGTCACAGTCAGCCTTGGGAGCCCCGGGATTGAGCCCTGGTGGCCTAATTCAGAGAGCCGTGCTGCTAATGAATTCACCGTCAGATACTTGAGAGAAAGATGGACAGTATCCTCATGAGCAATTTAGAGCCTCGGAAACCCAGTGGGTCAATTATGAGTCACTTCCAACTCGATGGCAACGTGGGGATGAGTGAGAAGTCTGCCCTGTCCTTTGTGGTCCCGATGAGGAGTCCACTCAAAGGCCGGTGTGTTTATAAGTTAATGAGAGAATCCAAGATGTTGGATAGTGGTTAAAGCTCTTGGCGGCTAATTGAAAGGCCAGAAGTTCGAGTCGTCCCAAATGTGCCTGGGAATCAGGATCTGCTACTCAAATTTTCAAAAACTACTGATTGAGAAATCCGGCATTGAAAGCCTATAGTTGCCATGAGTTGGAGAACTGCTTTGGTTTGATTTTCACTGTGGCTTGTATCATTCTTCTATGAAGACAGTATTCTAGGTAATTGAAGCTATTTGATTACTGTGGGACATATTTCCTGAGTAGTATTGTTGGGAATTTGTATTGTTGAATTTCCTTCTCATTAATGAAATAGAAAGTTTAGTGAGTTTTTCCCTAAGCTACCCTCAAAGTATAACACTGACATCTCTCTTTGCTCTCAGCAGTTATGAATGGGGACACAGAAGGAGGTCTGCTTCCCAGTGAGATAGCTGGCCGCTATGAGACACACTTGACCTCAGTGCTGCCCCCTCAGCAGGGAGCGAGATTTCCAGTGGAGAGGCTGCTGTTCACCAGTCCCTCTGACTGTATTTTCCTCCACACAGGGAGATTGTGCTACGGCTGTCTCCACTTGTGCCCGCTATTAGCTAAAGTGAATGGAAAAGACAGCGCTGTGGGTCTTTGATTTACTCGTGGTATTTCCTAGGCTCAGTTCATTTCAAGTGTCTAGTCAAAATGAAGTAGGAGGTGGGATGATGGCTCAGGTTCCCACCAAAACAAAGGAAGGCGTCTCTGCAGTCAGCTGCTTGGCGAAGGGTTGATGATCTCCTTGAAAGATAACATCTCCCAAACACCAGGTTCTGCCAGGCACATGCGTTTTTCAAGTGCTAGATCTCAGGGGCAGGCAAACCCCAGGCTGCCTCATTCCTCTTACCACACAGAACCATGGGAACGAGGAGAATTTGGCAGCCCAAGCTGGTCTAAAAGAAGTGGTTTCTGCATGTCAAGAGAAATCGTTTTTCTTCAACCAAAGTTACCAGCGAAACCTTTTACTCTTGTAGAATTACTACAATTATCAACTCTTTGCCTTAAATTGACGACAATTTAAAAGTAAGAAGAAAAGAGGAAAAAAATTCACTATTCATCTGTTCATGTGGGGAGGTCAGTTGTTTTATGGTAAGGAGTTGAGCTGCCAGCCCAAAGGCATATAGTTCAAATTCACCAACTGCTCCATGGGAGAAAGATAGGCAATCTCTTCTATGTGATTACCTGCCTCTGGAGGGTCAGCTAATGAGTGAATTCTGAATTGATGATACACAATGATCTGTTTACACCTAGCTACTCTGTAAGAGTCCTCTGGCTTCAGTGCCATCAGAGTTCAGTTGGGTGGTAGAAGGTTTTGAAGTCTACATAGGAGTTCTGCTCTGTTGTCAGGGTCTCCACCATGCTCGGGCCCATGCATTATTGCAGTCACTGTGTTAAGCCGTGACAATGGCAAAGGGTAAGGCAGGGTTCCAATCTGTTGTTCACGGAGTTGCTGTGAGTTTTGGTTGACTCAGTGTCACTTCACAGCAACAACAGTGGTGTCTTGGTCATGCATTGAGTCAGGCATTAAGCTGCTAGTGGAAAAGTTGAAGATTTGAACTCATCACGACGAAAGACGATTCGGTGTATGTCCATAAAGATTTGCAGACTTGGAAACACTATACATAGTTCTTTTCTATCCTTACAGAGTTGCTATGAGTTTGAATTGACTCCATGGCAATAGGTTGGATTGGGTTTGATTTAGTTTGGTTTGGTTTATAGGATAAGAAAAAGGAGTCAGATGGTGGACACAGTTAAAGGCTCAACTGTGAACTCCAAGGTTGGAAGTTCAGTCCCACTGAGAAAGTGCCCTAGGAGAAATAGATGCAACCAAGAAAGTTCTAGGGATAATTCTGCTCTCTCACTATAAAAACAATGTGGGTAGCATGAGAGCAACTTCATCTGACCTCCACTAATTCTATAGTGAGGAGTCTCCATCCACAAGAGTAACAGTACAAAACCTATTCCAGAGTGATCAGGCATGCCCTAATGGTCCCATAGCTTCCTCTGACACCAGCTGTCCCACCCAGGCCCCTCTATGCTCTGCTAACTGCGTCCTCTCATGGACTACAGTGGCCATGCGGAACTCACAGTTTACTGAGATTATTAAGAGAATTAGCAGGCTACAGTTTAGACTGGAAATAGTCAGGGCATAATTCTCCAGCCAGAACATTTTCTCAAGCATGTTCTCAGGTCTTCTGCTGGTTAGACCTGAATCTTGGAGCCTGTTTTTCAAAGCCCTCTTTTTCTTGTTGTTAGGAGCCCAAGTTGACTAGAACTCACAGAACCCTGTTTAGAACGGATCTGACTCTTGCTCTCTTCTGCCCCATCTTCAGCGTCTCTGTCATAGTCAAGGTCATTGTAGGCGCTGCATCAGTCCATCTCATTAAAGGGCTTTCTTTCCCCCAGCCTCTATCTTTCCCTGCTTGGTGTGGCTCTCTTAGTGTCATGGATCCCCACCCCACCCCACCAGCAAGCCTGGAGGAGCACTCTGGTTCTGTGGGGCAGCAGTTCCAGCCCAGCTGGGTCTCACGTGGACCTCTGGTTCTTCACTGCTACTTCTCCTCCTCCTGCTGCTGCTGCTGCTCAGGTCCCGACCCCAGTCTGTCACGTGCAAAAACCTCTGGCCCAAGTGCACATGCTGTACCCTCTGCGTCTCCTTCATGATGATAGAGTGCTGTTTGCTGCCCCTGAACTTGTGCCTCTTTAAACTTGGTCATGCCAAAGCAGACCAATCCTCTTGTTAGCAATCTACATACCTTGTCTGTGTGTCTCCATTCAAATGTCAACATATACCTCATTTACATTAGTTGCATAGTTCTACACAGCTGTGAGGTGAAAAAGCTAAAGATAATGGCTGTGAGAACCTTTTTTTTTATTTTATACTGATTTATTTACAAAGTTTGTATACATTGTTTTTCATACTGTATCTTTCCCATTTCTTTCACCTCTCCCCGCCTATCGAATTATGTGACCCTGTGATTAACACCCCATCCCCATCCTCACCCTTCTGCTCCCTCCTCTCCCCACCTTGGGTCTTCATACTCATTCTACAAAAATGGTTTAATGCAAGGGGAGCTCTGGTGGCCTAGTGGCAAGGAGCTGCAACTACAATCCCAGAGGTGCACGGTTCGAATCCACCAGATACTTTGCCGGTAAAGGAGGGACAATCTCCTCCTGTACCAATCAGACCTGATTTGACGGTACACGCACACAAAAATATAAAAAAAGGAAAAAATTTAAAAAATGGTTTAATGCAGTATTTGTCCTTATGGGAATGAGTTAGTTCACTCAACATAATGTTTGTGAAAGCCGTTTTGGACAATCAGCCTGCTGCCTCACAGTGTCTGGGAGTCAGAACTCACTCAGCAGCACTGGCCACTGGATGAGAAAAGTCTTGGGAAGTGTGAAAGCCTTTCGGATCGACTCCTTTTGAAAGGTTAAGGGAAATAACATAATAATTATGGCCATGTAGGTATAGACTTCTTTATCCTTTGCATAGGAGTTCTAATATGTTGAATTCTATAAGTTGGTGGTGATGGTGTTGTTTTCGTCATGTGCTGTCAAGTCAACCATAACCTATAGTGACCCTGTGTACAACAGCTCTGAACCCTGATCTATCCTGAGCCAATTTCATTGTCTCTGACACACCTATCTCCATTACCCCAGTCACTGATTCAATCCATCTCTTCCAGTCTTCCTCACTTGCGCTGACCCTCCACCGTTCCAGGCGTGATGTCCTCTTCAAGGACTGGTCTCTCTGGAAACATGCTCCAAGCATACCAGAAAGAGCTTCAAAATCCTTGCCTCCAGGGAACAACCTGGTATCGCTCTCTCCCAGGATAGACTAGTTAGTTCTCTTGGCAGTCCATGGTGCATTCAATGCTCTTCTCCAACACCACAACTCAAGAGCATTGATTCTTCTTATGTCATCCTTAGTGATTATCCAGCTGCCTTGTGCATTGCAAGTAATTGTAAAGACCATGGCCCGGGTCAGGCACACCTTAGTCTCTAAACTGACACCATTGCTCTTCAGTACTCTGACAAGGTCCTTGACAGGAGATTTTTCCCAGTGTCATTTGTCTTTTGATTTGCTGGCTGCTGGTACCAAGAGTGTTGATTATAGAGCCAAGCAAGCTGAAGGTAGGCAGGGAGTATTTCAGTGTAGCTTGTTGCTCAACATCAAGGAAATGAGAGCTCTTACATATCCCAGATTCTTCTGTTGTGATTAACAGCCTCTGAAAACCTACTGGCGAGTCAGCTGGGGGTGGGTCCTGCCTTGATGGCAAACAACAACATAGCCCACATCCTAGAGAGCGAGCAGCATTTGGGAAATTTTGTGTGCCTAGTGGAGATTTCAGAGCAATTTAAGTTGTTATATCTTTTAAATGATAATTACTTGTGCCTTTTGTTGCTAGTTGCATCTTTTGTCTATTTAATATCTGCTGCATTATTAATAACAATTTTTAATTGGTCTTTTTCTTCTTTGCCTACAAATATTTCAGAAGAACATCAAGCATTGAATCACATATGGAGAGAAACTTTTTTCCTTAAAATCACACACCTGTTATTTTTAAAAATAATAGGCTAATTCATCCATTACATCCAACACGATGGCTAATGATTGCACTAATGTTACAGGCTTTGAAATGGTTCTTTTAAAAAATACTCTTTTTCTATAATCCATAAATAATTGTAGAGTTAATATTAAGGAGCTGAACAGGAGATTTCAAAAGAGTTAATATATATACTATTTAATCTCTTATCTACCATATCAGATTTCTTTTCCAGCCTACTAGATAAAAAGTTGTGTTGCCAACCCAAAGATACTGTTGTTGTTATAATGCGCCATCAAGTCACTTGAAACTCCTAGCAACCCTATATACAACAGCCCTAAACCCTGATCTATCCTGTGCCAATGTTATTGTCTCTGACACACCTACTACCATTACCCAAGTCATTGAAACAGTCCATCTCATCCAGGGTCTTCTTCTCCTGCCCCTTCCCTCCACCCTCCCAAGCCTTGCAACATGTCCAAAGTATGTCAGATGAAGCTTCAGGATCCTTACTTTCAAGGAGCAGCCTGGTCTCATCCCCTCTAGGATGAGCCTCTTTGTTCCCTTAGCAGTCCATGGTATATTCAATACTCTTCTCCAACACCACAGCTCAAAGGCATCAACTCTCTTTCTATCCTCCCTAATCATTGTCCAGCTCTCTGATGCATAGCAAGTAATTGCAAAGAGTATGGCCTGGATCAGACTCACCTTAGACTCCAGACTGACATCGTTTCTCTTCAGTACTTTGGAGAGATCTCTGACAGCAGACTTTCCTAATTCAATTAGTCTTTTAATTTCCTGGTTGCTGGGACAAAAGATGTTGATCGTGGAGCCAAGCAAACTCAATCTCAATTAACAATCTCAGTCTCTTCACCATCTGTCATAATACTGCCAATCAACCGAGTTGGGAATCTTTGTTTTCTTCATATTGAGCTTCAATTAGTATTTAACCTTTAGTCCTTGACCTTCTGCTGCAAGCACCTCAGGTCCTCCTCAGTTTCAGCAATTAGGTCTACCTCTGAGAAGAATGGGAATCCCAGAACACTTAATAATGCTTATGTGAAACCTATACTTGAACCAGGAGGCAGTGATCAGAACAGAGCAAGGAAACACTGCATGGTTCAAAATTGGGAAAGGTGTATGCCAGGGATGTGTCCTATCTCCATACCTTTTCAATTTATATGCAGAACAGATTATCTGGGAGGCTGGGCTCTATGAGGAGAAGTGTGGCATCAGAATTGGAGAAAGATCTATCAACAACCCAAAGACAAACAGTTCAAACCTAGCTGTTGTTCCATGGAAGAAAGATGCACAGTCTCTTGCCTTGTGATTTACAGCCTCTGAAAACACACTGGAGGGTCAACCATGAGTCAATTCTGACTCAAGGACAGTGAGTTGTGTTTTTGTTTTGTTTTTGTCTTATTACTAATATAGTTTACACAATAAGTCAAACTTACCAAGTTGAAAGTCTAAATGTTATCCTTCTACTCACCTTATCCTTCATTCTATCAACTTGTTAAGAAGAAAGACATTGAGGGCCTGAGTTGCACCTAATAATGACACTGTTTACACTTGACATAGAAGGAAATCAATTAAAACTATCAGTTCACAAATTGGTACATTTCCTTGACAGGTAACATTTACGGAGCATTTTATTAGCCACTTCACATTTTAAATTGAATTTCATCTTTGAAACTTCCCAAAGGGGAAGGCTTATATTTACTTTTGTGTCTGACAGACATTTTAATAATTTGCCTGAAGACCCACATCTTAAAGTTTAAGCATCCAGATGGTCCAGTTCTGAAATCCACACCCTGTAGACATTGTGTATCTCACCTCGCAAAACATAACTGAGGATAAAGCATAAGCCATCCTGGTTCACCTATTAAATCTGTTGTTCGCTTATCCCTTTAATAACTCCATTCTAGTAATTAGTAATGATGATAATTCAAAGATACCAATTCTTCAGTTTTCCTTATTCACTGTCCAGCCTCCACATACATGTTAGTCAATAGAAAATGTCATGGTTTGGGTCAACCACACTTATTCCTTAAACTGACATCCTTCCTTTTTAGCAACTTAAAGGGTTTCTTGTCAGCAGATTTGTTACTGTTGCTGTTGTTGCTGTGGAGTTGTAGACGACTCATAGTGACCCTATGAATGAAAGACCTGAACACTTGTATAACTTTAATCTTTTCTCCACATTCATTGAGTTTCTGGAGGCAAGCTGTTTTGGAAGTAAATTTCACGCATTAAAATATGTAGTTTGATTTCTTAATTGTTGCTTCCATGGGCATGGATTCCATGGACCCAAGGAAAAAGAAACTTGACAACCGATATGTAATCTATACTGAAAAGATTAAATAGACCTCTATTTTTAAATGTTGCATCCTGAACAATGTCTGCTTTAGATGTTTGTTCTACAGTCCATGTCAGATAGAAAAAACGAGGCAAGAGAGAGAAGAGGAGAAGCTGGTCCCAAATAACAAGCAGGCCTTTATTGAGTAAACCAGAGAGGGGCATCACGTGATGCACAGAGAAGGTCAGAATGGCCTGCAGGCAGGCAGACAAACAAAAGCAGTTTTCTTTTATTGGGGCTGTTAAGGAAATTTAGAGGGGATTATAGATTACTCAGGAATTTGGGGGCAGGGATTCCATCAGGGTGCGATCAGGCCCAGGGCCTTTTCAGGATCTGGTCTTCTAGTCATCTTATCAGGACATGGTCAGGCCTTATTATAATCTAGGGCTGGGGCTAAATATTTGAGGTAGGCGGAGATCCGCAACATTCTTTGTCCAGTTCATAACCCACTGTTGTTGTTATTGCTGTTAAATGCCATTGCGTTGTAGATGACCCGTAGTGACGCCATGAATGAAAGTCTTGAACACAAACCTTTCATCTTTTCTCCAAGTTCATAGTTTCCGGAGGCAAGCTTATTTTGGAAGTGGATACCACTCCTGCTTCCAAGCCTCTTTTATTTGGGACATCCACCAAAAGCAAGCCCAAGGTGGGGGTAGGCTCTAGTCTCAGCCCCAAACCAGACAACACACCTTAGCAGAATCTGGCTGTCCCGCTCATCTTCCCAGCCTGGAAATAACTCACTGTATTCATTCAAAGGATATATTACTATGGGTCACTTGGTTAAATTTGGAATTACAAGGTGACACAGTCCAAATAAACATCAAGACGCTTGAGACATAGTCTTTTGAAAGAACGTCAGTCTCTTCTCTCTTCTGGTTCTCCTCAGCCCTACAGTTCTAAGTGCCTTCTCCTTCCAAATGTAGAACACACTGATTTGCATTAATGCATCAGTCTTTTAAATTAGATCTCAAATGACATGTTACCATCAGCATGTAGCAACTAGGCCCTCAAGGTCGATCTCCTTAATGCAAACTTTCAAGGTACGTTTTTAAATGGAGAAGGCATGTCCCAAGAGGAGTTCTGTTGCAAGCTACAGTGTCATTATTATAATTTT
Source organism: Elephantulus edwardii (assembly GCF_000299155.1). NCBI lineage: Eukaryota > Metazoa > Chordata > Mammalia > Macroscelidea > Macroscelididae > Elephantulus > Elephantulus edwardii. The sequence goes on along the minus strand of NW_006399875.1, from coordinate 7,796,381 downwards.
ATGAAGACTGTCATTAACATTCAAATGCTATTGTAATTGGATATATTATAAATCATTCATTGATCTTGATATTCATTTAATGGTAACATTTAATTCCTTGGGAAGTATACTTTATTTTGCATATTTCTTCTATTAATTCTTTACCTACTTCTCCCCCATGACATTTAAAAGACTTGGGTACTTGCCACCATGTAAGGAAAGGGAAAGGGAACACGCATTGCCTCTTTCTGGTAAATGATTTTTAGATGCTTTCAGGGCCGTACCGTGAATTTTAGAAGTGGTTCAACATAGTGAATGATGTGTCAGGGTTGTGAGGTAGGTCTTCACCCCCTCATCACGCACATCCACAGCTCCATTCACAGGAGACTATCTACACCTGGAATAAGAAGGTGCTGTTGGTGATGAAACCAGCTGGAAAAGTATAGGACATGATTTTATTTTGGTTGGTTTCTCTTTATTTTGTGTGTGGGAAACATCACTATGCATCTTATTTCTTAGACTATGTCTCCATCGAGATACCTGAAATTCACTCTTAAACTCTCCTACGTTCCCCTTGTACAATCCAGAAAAACCAGACCCATTGCCAGTGAGCTGATTATGATGCACAGCGACTCTCTGTCAGGTTTCTAAGTCTATAAAGAGTCCTCATCTGGGACCACTGGTGCATTTGAACCACTGACCGTATTGTGAGCAGCACAAGACGCAACACACTATGACATGACACCTGGGAGGAATATCAGTGTGAGCCACTGACCCAGGAATCATTGACTAATGTGGATTAATGATCTGAGGATCATGTCATGAGCAAATTTAGGTGACTCCTACTGGTAAGAAGTTGCACTGGAATCCCAAAGGTTAAATGTTTGAATCCACTAGCCGCTCTTTGGGAGGAGGATGGGCAATCTCTTCCTGTGTGATTTGTTGTTGTGATTGTTGTTGTTGAGTACCATTGAGTTGGAACCAACCTAGAGGCAGTTAATTGCACTGGATGATATTGTCCATCTTTCTCCTGTGGAGCAGTTGGCAGATTTGAACCTTGTGTATTTGGGGTTGCAGCATAAGTTCTTACCACTAGGCCACCACAATTCCCAGTGTGATTTATGGCCTCTGAAAACCTGCCTTAGGGTCAGCAATGGGTCATTTCTGACTTGACAGCATACAATAACAACTATTTAGATTGTGTCACTTAAAAAAAAATATTAGGTGGGAGATTTACTCAACTCAGCTTCAATTCAAGAAATTCTTTTTCCTGCAAACATGTCAAATGAAGTTTTGAGTTTTTAAATATTATTAATTTCTAAACCTTCTTCATCATCCTGAACTGAAGCTCTGTACCCATGAAGCAGTAACTCCTCCTTTCCCTTTCTCCTAATCGATGGTAACTGTTAATCTAATTTCTGTCTCGTGCTTTATCGATTCCAGCTATTTTGTGTAAGCAGGATTTGACAATATTTATATTTTTGCATCTGGCTGTTTCTTTACTTAGCATAATGTTTAGATGTAAACATTGATTATTTGTCTCTTGAAGGAAACATTGATTGTTTTTCATAATCTGAATCATATGGGCACAAAGAGAAGGAAACTACCATGTGACAAGATTTGGGTTTCAGATCTTCTTGCACAGTGATGCACAAGAGAGAAGGTGAGGCAGGAAAGGAATCAGACAGACCGAAGTGTAGAAAGAACAAGAGTTCTTCTGCCTGTTGGATACAGAGTGAACAACAGGAGGGAGACGTGGAAAATATTTATCTCTCTGCTGAGTAGGAGAGGAGGCGGGAAAAAATACCATATTAAATAAGCTAACTTGCCCTGCTGCTCCTTGGAGGCAAGGATTCTGAGGCTTCGTCTGACATACTTTGGACATGTTGTAAGGAGGGACAGGTCCTTGGAGAGGGACATCATGCTTGTGAGGGTGGAGGGACAGCACAGGAGGGGAAGACCCTCTATGAGGTGGGTTGATTCAGTGACTGGGGTAATCAGGATGGGTGTGTCGGAGAAAATGAGATTGGCACAGGACAGAGCAGAGTTTAGAGCTGTTGTACATAGGGTCACTATGAGTCGCAAGTGACTCGATGGCACATAACAACAACGACAACAAGTTGCCCTGAGTTTTTTCCCCAGAAGCTTTATATTATTGGTAATAGTTTGGAGACTTAAAAGGGTTTTGGGATGAACACAGGTTGGTGTGCAAGCAGATCTGGGAGGAAAGCAGGACAGAGGGGCAATGTAGAGGCCAGCCCCTCACACACATTCATAACCACTCAGGAGTCCTGCAAGTGAAGTAAACCCAGCTCCTCTCAAGGTGATTCCAAGTCAAGATGGCCCAACGTGTTTCTGGGTAGAACTGCACTCCACGAGGGTTTCCATGACTGGTTATTTTGTTTGTTTTTGTTTTCTTTTTGCAATTTAGTCACTATACCTTTCTTTTGTACTTCCTCTAAATCTGGAATCTATTTGAGTGTGTTAACTCCATTCAGGGACTCTTGTAGATAAAAGAACTCAACCAACAGACACAGTGTCAAGGAGCTGCTTCTGCTGCACAGCAACCGTTGGGTTCCTGAGGTGGTAAATCTCACCTCAAGAGACTATCTTTCTCCCACGGGGAAGCCAGTGGATTCAAATAGCCAAAATTTTGATTAGCAACACTACACATAAGGCAGGGAGCTCTGGTGGCCTAGTAGTTAAGAACTTGTGTTGCAACCCTGAACATACACATGGTTTGCATCTGCCAGCCGCTTTGTAGGAGAAGGAGGCATAATCTCCTCCCATGCGATTAACTGCCTCTGAAAACTCACTGGAGGGTCAGGTATGGGTCGGTTTTGACTCAATGGTATTCAGCAACAACAGCATATGATACACTGCTCCACCAGGGATCCTTGCGATGAATTAAAAAATAAAAGATGATGTAGAGAAGAATTGAAAATCTATTTCACATTTTCTGATCTAGTACTGTTGAGGGGCAAGAGACAGTGGTGGGAGTCAGGACCAAAAATGTGATCACCCTAGTTCACACATGTGAATATTTAAAATGCAACAATTCCCAGTATTTGGTTACAACCCTGAAAAATGTGTCACACATTGTTGAGTAGAATCAACACCAATGCACTAAAAAAGTTTTTAATGAAGATGATCTGATGACTTCAAAATCAATAGCAAAAGAAGGGTTCCACTGTCACATCTGCATTTCCCTAAATAGATTAAAACAGGACCCAAGATTCCATTATAAAAGTGGTTATATCAACATTAATTAAGGTCACAATAAAAAACGTGTGTGCTCATTATACCATTAAAAATTCAGTTTGCATTCATTTTGTTTTCCCTTTGAATGTTTTGGAATAATATTTTAATAGCTTAGTTCATTAAGTATGTATGAATGGAATATGTTATCTATGTCATGATGAATTAGAAATATTAATAAAAAGATCAAGTATTGCTAAAAATATAGCTTTAAATAGAATAGTAGGCAGGTTGAATATATAGGTAGATATATAGGTTCATTTACTGCATTATCTGCTTTCAATTCAGATAGCTGACAGGTTCACAAGAAGGATGGATTTATTATTTATATATCTGGGTGCGTTCATTATTAAGAAAATTAAACTCATAGAATTCTAAAAGAGTGCAAATATACATGCATAGAAAACAGAAGATGCTGGGACTACCCTTCTTTCTCTCCTGGTCCTATTTTCCCAGGAGGTGTAATAAAAGATATTTGTATTTCATACATTAGTGACTTAAGGTACATGAATTCTGTGAGAATTTCAACTAATTAGACTTACATTTGGTAGCTGAAAATAATTTCTATAAACATATTTTGAATAATCTAGACACTCACTGAGTAAGAATGACTTTCAACCTGATTAAATTTCTAAGTTGGTACAGGAATAGCCAGTGTAGCCCCTGGATACCTTCTTACTATTCACCAAAGGATTAATTTTTCCCCTAAAAGAAGTGTATTGCTCAGTTTTGAAAAGCACCATGTTAGCTAATTTGAGAAACACATTGTGTATTATCCTTACTGTTCAGCCAACAACCACTGATTCAACAAATCCATCTCCTGTGCATCCAACATTACCATACATCCTAATGTGGAGAGAGCATGTTCCTTGTCTCTCAGCTGTAGCATAGGAGCAGCCCTTGTGGGTCACTCGAAGGTGGACAGGTTACGCACTTGACCCCTAGCCGGAAGGTGGCAGCTCACACCTACCCCGAGGTGCCTCCAAAGACAAGCCTGATGACGTGCTTGCAGACGGTCTTGAAAACATTTTCTCTTTTGTTCTACTTTGTGACCCTTGGGGTCACCATGAGTCGGAATATAATTGACAGTAACCACCAGAAAATATGACAGCCCTGTGTTGAATCATCTGTGGAATGACAGGCTGTTGGTTGTTTCGCTTTGTTTTTTTAATGACTGAACCATCAATTGCACTTCCTACCAGCAGTGTACGAAGGCACTGATTCCTGTGTGTCCTCACCAGCAGTCATTACTGTCCCAATCTTTTATTATAATCCTCCAGTTGTTGGAGACTCTAACTTATAACAACTGTGTGTGACAGTAACATTGGCCAGTCCAACTCTGTTCTCCCACCTGCTCCTGTGCTCAAACCCACTGTTGCAGGCTCTGTCTCCCAGAGATGGCAGTGCTAAACAGTATGATTAGAGTAGCCTCCAAGGTGGTGATATTTAAGCACCTTTGAATGAACCCGGGGATTTCTATGTGCCCTGACCCATCCCAGCAACGAATGAATGTTCTATAAAAAAAATCTGCAAGGGAAGGCTTGAAATTATAATCTCTCCATCCTTAGAAACATCTAACATTTTAAAAAGAGAGCATTATTAAGTGAATCATGTCATATTTATATAAAATACAGAAATATCCAAATGCAGCTATGCTAGTCAAAGCTGTTTGAAACAGTCTGTGTACTAAACCCACTGATATCTAGTTAACTCTTATTCCAATTGGTTTCTGAGGATGAGCGTTCATGTTAAAGACTGCCTGTCATTATCCTGTACAGAAACTGGTGGGTTCAAACCACAGACATTTCCATTAACAACCTAATCCTTTACACACCAGGAAACTTTTGTATCATACAGCAACCTAATTTTCTGGTTTTTTTGTTTCCACCTTAAATTTTATAATTGATCAGACATCCAGAGTACAACATGAAGGACATACACCTGGAAATAGTTTCCCCACCCCTTCATTAATTTAAAAATATTTCTTTATTTAAGATAATGTTCAGGAGCTCTGGTGCCATAGTGTATAATGTCTTGAGCTATTAACTGAAAGGTCAGCATTTTGAATCCATCTGGAACTCCATGGGAGAGGATAGACGGTAAGATTTACAGCCTGAGTTTCCGTGCATTGGAATCAGCTCAATGGCAGTGTGGTTTGTATTTTGAGGATCCTGAGACTTTCCAGGTTTGTTACTGATGTTGTCAATCATATGTTGTTGTTGTTGTTATGTGCCATCGAGTCATCTGCAACTCATAGCGACCCTAAGCCCTGCCCTGTCCTGTGCCAATTTCACTGTCTCTGACACTCCCACTCTCATCACTCCAGTCATGGAATCAATCCACCTCATAGAGGTTCTTCCTCTCCTGCGCCGTCCCTCCACCCTCCCAAGCATGACTTCCTTCTCCCAGGACTGGTCCCTCCTTGCAACATGTCCAAAGTATGTCAGATGAAGCTTCAGGATCCTTGCCTCTAAGGAGCAGCCTGGCTTCACCATCTGCAGAATGAACCTGTTCATTTTCCTAGCAGTCCATGGTGTATTCAATACTCTTCTCCAGCACCACAGCTCAAAGGCATCAATTCTCCTTCTGTCCTCCCTAGTCATGTCCAGCTCTCTGGTTGCAAAGTAATTGCAAAGACCATGGCCTGTATCAGTCCCACCTTAGTCTCCAGAGAGATGCCGCTGCTCTTCAGTACTTTGGAGAGGTCCCGAACAGCAGGCTTTCCCATCGCAATACATTTTTTAATTTACTGGCTACTGGTGCCAAGAGTGTTGACTGTGGAGCCAAGCAAAGTAAAGCTGTGAACAGTCTCAATCTCTTTACCATCCATCCTGATGCTGCCAATCAGCCCAGTGATACAACATGTATCAATCATATAGCATGCCTATTATGAAGCTCTCATGGCACAGTGATAGAAGCCTTCAACTACTAAATAAAAGGTCAGTGGTTTACAACAGCAGGAACATGGAAATAGCCCAAATGTCCATCAGCGAATGAATGGGTTGAGAAACTGTGGTACATGCATATCATGGAATACTATTCAGAACTCAGGAGCAATGATTTAGAAAAATATAATGTGCAAGAAGGTAGTGAACATATTGCTGAGTGAACTTAGTCTCATCAGAACAAATACTACATAAGTCCATAATTGTAAAAATAGATGGATAACTAGTAAGAGGTGTATAAATGCCCAAAGAGCGGAGGGGAGGAAGCAGGGAGACTAAGGGTGGGGAGAGGGGGAAGCCACAGGGTCACAGAGTTTGGTGGCAGAGGGAGGGGTGAAGGAATTAGGAAAGATCTGGTGTAAATCTGGAAATACTGGGTAATAGTGGGCATCGATCAATGGTGATTCATTTTATAAAGCGTGGAGTATGGGAATGACCATATGAAACACACTGTGAATGCAGGAACATGTGAAACACAAGGTATATAAATTCTGTATAGAAACCAATATAAAATAAAAATAAATTTAAAATAAAAGAAGTCAGCGATTCACTCATACCCGCTGTTGTACTGGTGAAAGATGTGGTTGGTTTCTGTAAGGTTGTGCAGTGTTTGGAAATCCTTCGGCAAGTTCTGTGCTGTCCTCTTGTGAAGCTGTTATTATTTACAATCAACCGACACAGGATTGGGTTAAGACTCATGGTATCCCAACACTCATTATAAGTTATTTTCTTCTTTTTCCAGATCTTCCCCTCTGGATATCTTCCCGTCATTCCTTCTGGTTCTCATTTAGTGTCTGGTCCCTTTGATATGTTTGAAGTGTTTCTGTACTAAGCATAATTTTAACATTTTCGACATCAATCCTGCAGACCTTTAAGATGCTGGTTAAATTTAATAAATTGAAGGAATGAGACACATCCTCATGCCTTTTGCTCCCTCAACTGATACATGCCATGTGTATGTGGCGTATTTTTATGAAGAGAAATGTCTGAGACGCCCATCATAAAGTTAAAAGCACTTACCCAGAATTTGGTAGCTTGAAAGAAAATGCATTTGAATTTTTATTGGCAGGCCGTGAAAGCAAGGAAAGGCAATAAAAGCCGAAGAGAACATGCTTTTGCTTTCTCTCTCTCTCCTGTCTACCCCTTAATTCAAGGCAGTGCAACTAATTGTAGCATAGACTTTGTATGAAAAATATATATTTTGGTTAGAATAAACTTAATGGCTTGGAACCATCAACAGCCACCACCTTGTGACTCAAGCCAACTCTGCATCACGAACCAGCACGCTGCCTGGTTCTGCACCTTCTTCATCCTCACTGGGTCATCTCATTGCTGTGTCTGTTGTATCTGTCTCACTGATGTTTCCGCCCATTTCCATCGACCCCCTCCTTAACCCGTCTAGGGATTGATCTTTCCTGCTGATGCGTCTAAAGTAAACGAGTCACTGTCTGGTCATCTTTAATTGCAACGTATGTCTTGGGGTTTTTCCTTCTGAGATTGATTCTTGCCCATTTCTTTTTTTCTCATGAAAAAGTGGTGTCTTTGTTCTTGCAGATAAGGAGACAAGGGGGCATACAGCTTCTGGTGGACCTGCTGGATCATCGGATGACGGAAGTCCACCGCAGTGCCTGCGGAGCTCTGAGGAACTTGGTGTATGGGAAGGCCAACGATGACAATAAAATTGCCCTGAAAAACTGCGGTGGCATCCCGGCACTAGTGAGGCTACTCCGCAAGGCGACGGACCTGGAGATCCGGGAACTGGTCACAGGTTAGAGACCTCTGTTTGTTCACACTGTGGTGGATTTGCCATATCAGTGTCCTCTTTTCCAGCGGGATAGAAAGTGTGCAGAAAACCAAATACTAAGATGCAGGGCCTTTCAGAGTGTGAGCCAAAGAGGAGCCTGCTAACTGTTTCCAAAGGTATAAGCACATGGATAAAGTAGTGTCAAATGTGAAACATCCATACTCATATCTAAGCATTGCAATCCACTAAACATGACCCTCACTAAAACGCTATGATCGTACCTCAGTTCTTGACATTTATTTTACAAATAGTGACTCTACGTACAACAGATCTGAACCCTGTCCCATCCTGTGCCATCCTCCTCATCTCTGACACATTGAAGTTCATTGCGCAGTCACTCTGTCAATCCACCAGTTGAGGGTCTTCCTCTCCTTCACCATCCCCCCACCTTTCCAAGGAAAGCTTCTCTGAGCAACAAAGTCTATGAGGGAAAACTTTGTCATCTTTGCCGCCAAGGAACACTCTGACTGCACTTTCTCTAAGACACATCTGTTTGCTCCTTGGCAGTCCATGGAATATCCAGTACGCTTCTCCAATACCGCAGTTTAAAAGCATACATTCTTCCTCTGTCATCCTTATTCAATAAACTGATGCAAAGACTGTGTGTGGGAAGTATTGAAGACAGTTGTTAGTAGTCAGTTTTTACTCCTGTAGAGTGGAGGAATGGGTAATAGGCATATATTCTGGTTTATAGTGCAGTTCACAGCACAGACCTTAAGGTAAATAAAGCAAATGTCTTGTACATACCATATCTAGCTATTGAAAGACAAAAGGTTATGTTTACCCATTAAAGATGTTTCGAGAATTAAGCATGAAAGAAAGCCTTTCTGTGACTATAAGATTTTGGGTCTTGTAGGATGGAGATGACAGGAGTATCACTTCTCGCAGTGGTGATGATTTGAGGAGCGAGTCCAGGTCAAGCATTTAGCACGCACTTTCCTTGGACCCTGCATGAACATGAGAAATGGCGGCTCCCAGCTCACATCCCTTCCTTTTGGAATGTGTGGTCTTTGTTAATGTGCTCATGACTTATATGGTTACAATGCAAGATTTGAGGTGAATGTCTCATTTTCTTTTTCAGTATGGTCATTGTTGTCTGAGGGGGTTCTTTGTTTTGGGGGTCATCAGTGCACCTTTCGTGCTGGTATTTGCCAGATGGACAGCAGAGTTAACTTTCAGAAAATGACCTTGTAAACATCCGTGATTGACTTTCAGTCTCAACAATTCCTCGTCTCTGTGCTGACAAAGACTATGTGGGTTTGTTTATTTAAGATGATACTTAAGGCAGAGAGTTATACGTTATTCCTCCCTTGGGCAAATCTCTCAACCTTAGCATATCTTCTAAAACTTACACCCTTTACTATTAAGGTTGAGGGTCCCAGTAGGGCACTGGTTAAGGAGTTGGTTCTTACCCAAAAGATAGACAATTTCAGCCCATCAGTGCTCCGTGAAAAACAGACATGGCCGGCTGATTCTGTAAGAATTTCCAGCCATGGATACACTGTCGAGCATTTCTACTCTGTACAGATGTCACACCGAATTGGAATCAACTTAAGAACAACAGAAAATTATTGTCACATCCTTTTACGTACTTAATTAAATTAGAACTACAAGCGACCTCATTGAGGAAGACCCTTAACCAGGCGGATTGACACAGTGACTGCGTCAGTGGGCCTTAGGGTGTCAGGAAGTGTGAGGATGGCACAGGATCGGACAGAATTCAGATCTGCCGTTCATAGGTTCGCTGTGAGTCATGCTCAACTAGTCATACTCAGCTCACCTAACAACAACAACAACAACAACACCATCAAGTCCAGTCTGACATATGGCAGCCCTCTATTGGGTTTCCAAAGCTGGAACTCCCCATGGGGGGCTACTGCCCATCTTTCTCCACATGAGCTGATGGTGGCTTTGAACCTCTGGGCTTTTGGTTGGCAATGCAGCCCCTTATGTACTACAGCACCAGAGCTCCTTAAATCAGAACTAGATTCCCTCCTTCTCTTCTTATTCTTCTCTTTCTGTAACATACAGAACTATCTTTTGAGGGGAAGAAATTTTTTTTTACTAATTTTAATGAAAGTTTACAGAGACTTAGGGTTTCCAGTCATTCATTGTGGCACTTTTCTCCCTACCCTCCCCCTCCCCCAATGCACTTTTCTCCTTGATAAGTAAAAGAAAAACTCTTTCATTGCTATCCAGTCCCTCCCCCACCAAGGCCCAAGTCCACTGCACTGTGCAGCCTTCATTCTGGAATCCTATCATGACAATAATACCTAATCATATATCCCTTTTAAACAGTTCTCTCCCTCATCTGTTGCAAAAATACATCATCCCTCCCCTTCTTCTCTGTCTTCCCTCAACCCCATTGTCAGTCCTGTTTTATAATAGTGACCCTATGCAATATTTGGAGGGGGAGAAATTTTGAAAGGTAGTAATACTACTTAAGTAATATTTTGCACTAAATAGATGTTGTGTGAGATGAACATATAAGATGAAGTTGAGTTTCATACCTGGGATTATACCTTGCTGTTATAGGCCTGTTCTCATTTCCACAAGTTCCGTTAAAGGACACAGGGAAAATGAAAATGACAATGCTTTTTATTGTTAAGATCTTCCTAATGGATGCATGACATCAGCAGAAGTAAGAGCACATCTACCTTGTACCTGATGCATCTTTGTCTTGATTCAGGAAGACTTAGATTTTGTCAAAAGTTCCACTTGCTCCCATACAAAGCCCTTGTCTGGCAGCTTCTTGAATGGTGACTTATCTCATGGGCAAGAAATCTTAGCTGCATGCAGAAGGTGGAAATGATTGAAGGCTTTAGGAGGGAAGACAGTGGAGATGATCTCCTGGCCAGGACGTCTTCGTGCACTGTGGACCATGCTGCTTCTCATCTATAAAGTGACGATAAAGGAATTGATAGCTACTTCATTCCCTTAACAGGGGTTCAGATAGCCCCTGGGGTCATGCATTCTATACACCTGGGTCTACTCCGTATCCAGTTGGGCAATGTTCAGAATGTCTATGGGAGCCTCTTTTGACTGTTCCTGAGGCAGATAACAACTTCACAATGCCAAGAACATTCTTTTGCTGGTAGCATTTGTTGTTGTTGTTATGTGCCATCAAGTCGCTTGCGACTCATAGCGACCCTGTGTACAAGAGCTCTAAATGCTGTTCTATCCTGTGCCAACCTAACCATCTCAAATGCACTTATTCCCACCACTCCAGTCACAGAATTTGTTATACAGACACAGCTTTACCCATCTGGCTGTCCTCCTTTTGAGAAGAATCACGCTTTATACCCAGGACCAGCCACATCATGGCTTGATGCCTCTCTATCAATGTGTAGCTGAGCCTCTTCAGCTCACCTTCTAGCAGAAGTCGTGTTCTCTGCCACCTTCCAAGCCATCAGAGCCATGGTGTATTATTGAGAAAAGGACAAGGAATGAAGAGTTAACTGTGGTTGCCCCTGGAGTAAATGTTTTCCACCTTCTACATACAGGGTCTTACTCAGGTTGGCAGGACTTGCAATACAGATTCTGCTGTTGTCAAGTAAAGGATGCTGCCAGGACATTGAGAAGGTAAAGCTCGTGATTTGTAGAGTTATCCCATGGGTACTGTTGAAAGGCAACAAGCATGTTGGTCAGGCAACCACTGGAGAATGGAAACGGGCAGTGGACATGTGAGAAGGCCGCACAGAGAGGAGGAAAGGGTGCTGCAGAACTGAGTTCATTCTTATTCCAAGCATCCATCAGCAGGACTCCGGTGATTTCTGTTTCAGTGCTGCATCAGTGACGCGCAGCTAACCAAAGGTGACACGACTCCCTGAAGCAAAAAGAAAACGTGCCAAACTGCGTTCGCCTCAAAGAGCGTTAGAGTTATTTTTATCTTTATCGCTGCCCATGGCTGCCTGGCGTGTGCGCTGTGAAGTTCAGATTGTATCGACTCTGGAAGTCTTGCTAGCTGGCTTTCAGTTCAGCAGCCTTGGCTTGGGAGTCCTGGTGGCACAGTGTGTTGCGTGTTGAGTTGGGCTGCTAACCCGGCGTGTTGGCTGTTCCCATCCACCAGCTGTTCTACATTAAGACCATGCCTCTCCAGCCTCAGAAACCCAAGGGAGGATCGTCCGGAATTGACATGAACTTGAAGGCAGTATGTCTTGGCTTGCTTTCTTTTGCGTTGTTATCTTTAGTCCTCATTTAAGATAATCAGAATAAGTAAAATTCAAGAAGAATCAATACGTTTTAAATGAGATGCTGGTGAAGAATATTAGACGTACTGTTGTTGTCAGCTGGATGGATGCAGCCTCTTGCATCTTGAGGAGAGGCAAATAGGGAACGCTGGGGTACTTGTGGCTTTCTTTTTGCCCACGTGGGTGTCCACAGAGCAGACTTGCTAGATGACTTGAGGGTCTCTGGCCCAGAGTTTCCCAGCATTTGGGCGTGCTGGAATCTTAAAATACCATAGGACCTTGTAACAAGTTCATTTGCAGTACTGGTTCCCCCTGGCCACCTTTGTCCCAGCGACCATTGCAGTGGCTCACAGGTCCCATAGATTAAGTGGATCAGTGGCTGGGCAAGGTCTTTCCCGAAATCTGAGCCTAAAGTGTGTTTGGGGCCTTTTTTCCCCTTCGTTCTTTTTTTTTCTTTATGTTCACTTTTAAATCATAAATATTATACTGCAGGCCACAGGCATGACAGGCAATGTTGTTGTTGTTGTTATGTGCCGTCGAGTCTTTTGCAACTCATAGCGACCCTATGTACAACAGCCCTAAACCCTGCTCTATCCTGTGCCCATCTCATTGTCTCCGACACACCCATCCCGATTACCCCAGTCACTGAATCAATCCACCTCATAGAGGGTCTTCCCCTCCTGCGCTGTCCCTCCACTTTACCCAGCATGATGTCCCTCTCCAAAGACCTGTCTCTCCTTACAACATGTCCAAAGTATGTCAGGTGAAGCCCCAGAATCCTTGCCTCCAAGGAGCAGCCTGGTTTAACCCTCTCTAGGATGAATCTATTTGTTTTCATGGCAGTCCATGGTACATTCAATACTCTTCTCCAGCACCACAGCTCAAAGGCATCAATTCTCCTTCTATCCTCCCTAGTCATTGTCCAACTCTCTGATGCATAACAAGTGATTGCAAAAACCATGGCCTGTATCAGGCGCACCTTAGTCTCCAGAGAGACACTGTTGCTCTTGAGTATTTTGGAGAGGTCCCTAACCGCAGACTTTCCCATCGCAATACGTTTTTTTTATTTCCTGGCTACTGGTGCCAAGAGTGTTGACCATGGAGCTGAGCAAACTGAAGCTGTGAACAATCTCAATCTCTTCACCATCCAAAAGTGTTCAAAAACTCATGTGTTGGCTAACAGGCTTCTGAATGTATCACTGAGATCCATGGAGAAGGTAGCAAGGAGATGTATCGGCTACTGCAGCCTTAAAACAAAGTTGGTGTCTCTTTGGACCTTAAAATTGTTCCTGTGCAGTTTATTTTATTTTTGTTTAATCAAATAAACAAGAGGGGTTTTCCCCCCTATGGGGGAAAAAATGACATAGGGCCCTTGGGCCTGTTTTTAATTGTGTTTGGACGAACATTCTTCTAGGTCGTATAGCCCTGGTGTGTCCACCTTCTGTACAAAGGTAACTCGCGGTTGCTGTGAAGCTGAGCACTGTGACACTGGTGTGTCAAATGTGAAAATTGTTACCCATGGTGGACAGTGTTTGGTGGTGCTCCCCAATTAAAACAAGCTTGGAAGCAGGAGTGGCATCCACTTCCGTAAAAAGCTGGCTTCTGGAAACCCAATGAACCTGGAGAGAGGATGAAAGTCACGTATGCAAGCGTCGAGGACTTTCGTTCATAGGGTTGCTATGAGTTGCCTGTGACTCGATGACACACACTCTCTCTCTCTCTCTCTCTCTCTCTGTCTCTCTCTCTCATACACACACACACACTTCTGCAACTTTCCAGAGAATACGATGCAGTGCTGAGTGGAAAGTGTCCCCTCCTTGCATTACAGGGAGCCCTGTGGGTGGAGGGAGATATGCTGGGTTGTCTCTCCTGCCTGTTGTCAATTGCATGAAAATAAATGAGTGTGCTAAAAAACAAACAAACAAAAAAAAAAAAACAACGCGAGAACAGAAAGGGAAAGGGGAACAGTGTTCCTCTCTGACTCCCTCGATAGTTATTTCTAAACTATGATGTTTTAGGAACAAATATTCAACACAGCTGTCTTGTTGTTGGGGGCCATCTAGTCAGCTCTGGTCCTGGAGACTCTGTGTATACAGACTGAGAGAAACCCCGCTCTATCTGCACCCCCTGAGCCTTGCAGTCCTGCTGTGCTGGTTAACCTGTGCAATTGCAGTGTTGTGTCAATCAATCTTACGGACGGCCTTTCTCTTAAGGTGGCTTTCTCCAGGGACTAGAAAACAGGCATGCAAATCCTCCCTCCACCCACCAAATTGTGCAACCCTGTGGTTTCGCCCCTACCCATGCTCACCCCTCTGCCCCACCCCTTTTCCTTTTGGTTTGCCATACGTGTTTTACTAGTTTTCCTTCTATTTTTACAATAATGGTCTTATGCAGTATTTGTCCTTATGAGACTGAGTTAGTTCACTCAGCATAATGCTCTACAGTCTCTCCCAAGTTACATAGCATTTTTCAAAATCTTTGATCCTGAGTGCTTCAAAGTATTCTGTTGTGCGAATGCACCACAATTTCACAGTCCGTTCAGTTGTGGTTGGACATTTGGGCTGTCTCCGTGTACTTGTGATGGTAAACAGTGCCGCTATGACCATTGGTGTGCAGATCTCCATTTGTATCTCAGTTCTAATTTCCTTGGAGTAGTACTATTCCTAGCAGTGGAATAATAGCGAGACCATACAGAGTTTCTATGTTCTGTTTTTTTAGGAAATGCCACACTGCATTTTTTAAAGTGCTGGTGCTGAGAGTAGTCCGCTCCATAGCAAGCTTGTAGGACAGTGTAGGACTTCCCAAGAGTTACCACGACTATGATCTTAGAGAAGGATATACCACGTCATTCTTCCTCAGAGAGGTTGGTGGTTTCACACTGTCAATCTTCTGGTTACCAACTGGGTGCTTTGACCATTGTGCCATGAGAACTTCTTGTAAAAGCAAAACATGCCTTTAAAGATTGACTCATTTTATGAAGACTCGTGGCAAACACAGTGTGTGTGAATTTCGTACACAAACCAATTTTTAAAAAATTTACTGATTTTTAGAATGTACCTAGGATTTGTATCCACTGAATTTATAATCCAGTGTTGAGAGCATAAAATTATAAATAATTGAAGACTGGAAGGAAGACGAGATCATGTAAAAGACTTCAATTATTTATGGACTGTTGCTTGGCAGAGTGTTTGAGCAATAATCTAATGTTGAAAGTGAGATGTTTGCATGCATTTACATTCAGAATATAAACATGCATGCTTAACAAACAAACAAGCAAAAAAAAGAACAACAACAAAAAAATACCACCCAAAACAACCCAGCTGCAGTGTCTGACTGCAGCGGAATATATTTAGCCATCGCATGTTAGACCTTTCAATAAATCCCATTCTTCCTACACAATGTGTAATTGCTATGAGATGACGATCTGAATTTTATTTAAATTCAGTTGAAGCTGTTGTGTGCTAGCCATCACTTGCAATGTTCTGAAGCAAATAAACTTTGATTAGAAATGCGGCTGTAAGTCTCTTCGGCATGACTAATAGAATCTTTCTCTCCTAAATATGAAGATAATCAACCGAAATTTTGCAATGCCCATGTAAAGACTTCACGATGTTTTGGAAATCACAATGAAATCCTTTTATTAAGCAATAAAGCTTAGTAAATACATTTTCTTTCTGCTGAAGCACGTGTGCTTAAGAGCTGGACTTGAGCGAGAGTGCCTTGCCTCCTCTGAGCTTCACGCGCCCGCCTCGTCGTTCCTGGGAATCGGGGAGGCTGGCTGCATCCCGGCTCTGACACTTTTGAGCAGCGTTGTTGTTTTTCATTGCCATCACGTCAGCTGATGCTCACAGCCACCTTGTAGATGACACAAAGAAATGGTGCCCTGGCCTGTGCCATCGTCATCATCTTCAGTTTGTTTGAATCTTGTCATCTCATTAAGAGCTTCTCTCGTTTTCATTGGCAATCTCTTTTACCATGGAATCCCTGCAAAGCCAAAATGAACAAGCACTGACTATTGCAAGGGTTGATCTGTGGAACCCCCTCAGAGAAACCTTGGAAGACCGGCCAGCCCATATGCTTCCTCAAGCCCTGCCCAGAAGACATTGAAGGTTGATGCTACTTCGTCCACAGGAGGTTTGCCAGGTGTCAGAACTCACTGGAGAGCGACTAGCAGCACTGACTGTTCCTATACCAAGTACAGGGAGCTCTGGTGGCCTAGTGGCAAGAAGCTTTGCTGCAATCTCAAAGGCAAGAGGTTCAAGGCCGCCAGCCAGTCAGTAGGAGAAGGATGAGCAATTTCCTCCAGTGTCATTAACCGCCTCTGAAAACCCACCGGAGGGGTCAGGTATGCATTGGTTCTAACTCAACAGTACATAACAACAACAACATACCAACCATAGTGTCCTTTTTGACAGGTGGTTATTCTGATGATGTGTCTGAAGTGAGCTAATAAAGGAAAACCTATAATAGCATTTTTGGAAGCAGGAGTGGCATCCCCTTCCTAACCAGCATGCCTCTGGAAACTCTGTGAACTTTGACAGATGGTGATGGTTGTGGAAGGGCTTCAGGCCTTTTGTTCATGGGGTCGCTATGAATCCTGCTCGACTTGAAAGTAATCAACAGCAAAAAACATAATAGCATTCAGAAAATGCCCATGGGTTTAGTTGAACTCATAGGAGCCCTTTAAGAGAGAGAAGAGCTGCCCTGGAGTCTCTGAGTCTGTGAATCTGTGTGGAAGCAGACGGTCCCATCTTCCTACTGCACAATAACTGGTATGTTTCAACCATGAAACTTTTGATTCGGTACTGAGTACTCATGAGATCTGTTGAGTAAATGCCTAGTTTCTAAAGAACCCAAACTCTGCACTATTCCCCAAATGTTGGGAAATTCATTTATTGTGCAAGGAAATACTATTTTTCTTTTTAAAGTCAAGTATGACTAGTATCAACCCTATAAACAATGGATCTGAACACTGTCCCATTCCGTATCACCCTCCTAATCTCTGACACACTCAAGCACATTGCCTCAGTCACCATTTCAGCCCCCCATCTGAGAGTCTTTGGCTCTTTTTGCTGCCCCTCCACCTTCATGCTTGAGGAGGTGTCCAGCAACATGCCCAAAATGTGTGAGATTAAGCTTCATCATCTTTGCCTCCAAGGAGCACTCCAGCTGCATCCTCTCCAAGACGATCTGTTTGTTCCTTTGGCCGTCCATAGGATATTCAGCACTCTTCTCTAATGCCACAGCTCAAAGGCATCAGCTCTTCTTTTGTCGTCCTTAGCCATTGTCCAGCTCTCAGATGCATACTAAGTGACTGAAATTACTATAGCCTGAATCAGGCTCACCTTAGACCTCAAACTGACTCCATTACTCCTCAGTAATTTGGAGAGGTCCCTGATCTTAGGTACCATCCTGTTAACTCTGCTCGACAGCATCCCTGTGTGCAGCAGCTCCAAATCCTGTCTGATCCTGCCCCATTCTCACACTGTGTGCTGTGTTTATGCCCATTTTTTGTAGCCATGGTATCGGTCCTTTTCTTTGAAGGTCTTCCTTTCCTTTGCTGACCACCGTGTTTCCAAGTATGATGTCCTTTGCCTAGGACTGATCCCTTCTGATAATACACCCAGAGTATGTGAGATGAAGTTTACCGTCTTTGCCTCTAAGTCGTAGAGATGTATGTGAGATGAAGTTTACTGTCTTTGCATTTCTTGGCTAGCTGCATTTCTTGGAAGAAGTGCATGTTCAAAGAAATAAGATACACGGAGACACACAGAAGCAGGAGAGTTTAACAGAGTTACAGTATTCAAAGTGAATAGCACCTTCTTGGCCTAGATTCTTAATGCATCTCCTTAAAACACTTGTTTGTGAGGGATTGGAATTGGTGGGGATGATGACTAACGGCATCATCTTCTTTTCTTTTTTAATCAAAGTAATAAATGTGTGTGGTTAAAAAAAATAAAAGAGTGCACAGACACTTTTAATGGAAAAAAATCATGCCCTGCCTTGTCCATCCTGGTCCCACCTCCCTCTGAGGCATTCACTATGAAGTTTGGCTTTGCTTTTCTATTTTCTCCAGGTCTTTAAATGATATGCTGATTTTATTCAATCTAAATCAATTATCATATGGTTTTCACACTGTTTAGTCAGGGTTCTCTAGAAAAACACCACCAGTGAGAGGTCTGAATGTGAGTGTGTGAATGTGTGTGTACTCACCAGAAAGAGAGAGGAGAGAGAAGAGAGAGACCTTGCGTGAGAGAGAGAGGGAAGAGAGAGAGTGTGAGCAAAAGAGAGGTGAGAGGGAGAGGGAGAGGGAGAAGAAGGGAGGGAGGGAGAGAGAGAGAGAGAAAAGAGGAGAGGAGAGGAGAGAGAGCGTGCATGAGAGAGAGGGCAGAGAGAGAGAGTGTGTGAGCAAAAGAGAGGAGAGAAGGAGAGAGAGGAGAGAGGGAGAAGGAGAGAGAGAGAGAGAGAGGAAAGAAGAGAGCGTGCATGAGAGAGAGGGGGGAGAGAGAGAGTGTGAGCAAAAGAGAGGAGAGAGGAGAGGGAGAGAGGAGATAAAGGGGAGAGGGGAGAGAGAGAGAGTGCGTGAGAGACAGAGAGGGAAGAGTATGAGCAAATAAGAGGAGAGAGGGGAGAGGGAGAGGGAGAGAGATAAAGATAGTCAAGACCAAAATCTCTACTTCAAGTAACCCATCAGTTAAGCGATAAGAAAGGTGAAGACCTTCATGAAAAATGTCTGTGTGTAGTCTGGTGGCAAAATACACCCGAAGAAAACATTTTGCTGCTGGTGGTGATGTTTTGTCGTCAAGTCAGAACCAACCTGTAGATCACCCTCCAGTGGCTTTTCAGAGGCAATAATTTGCCCAAGAAGAGACTTCTCATCCTTCTCCTATGGAGCAGCTAGTAGATTCAAACCATGTGCCTTTTGTATTGCAGCAAAGATTCTTACCACTAGGCCATCCGTACTGATAAGACCCTCAAATTGTTGGATAGGTCCTATTGCTGTGTTGGATGGCAGCCTATAGAGTCACATAGCACACCAGAGATCGTAGAGTGAGATTAAACAGCATTATAAGGATAAAAATGAATAAAGACATTCCAAGAGTAGAATGCTAGCAAGGTAGACATGCCTAGAATATCCACTCAAACACCTCCAAATTTCAAATTCCTGAGGAGAAATTAAAAATCAAAGTTTAAATCCCCTCTCATGTTGAAGTCCAAAGACATTAAAGTTCAAAGGAAGTAAAGTCCAGCAATCAATATCTGTTGCCATTATGTGTTAAAAAGTCCAAAAGTTCAAAGTCCAAAATTTTTACTTAGGTGTGAAAACCATCCTTTGCTTTCCTCCTGCACAGTCTCAGCCAGTTGGATTCTCTGTTCCCCAGTAAAGTTCTGGTTTCCTGATGTAACTACAGCCCAGAATTCTCACATTGGAGGTGATAAAGTTGTTTCGGAGTTACAGAAGAGTAATGACTTCAGAGTCCACCATCTCAGTGTTTACACATGTCCGCTGCAGTGGCACCAGCTCCATCAAATGTGAAAAATAAACGACCCCAAGCCGTAAGGAATGTGAAAGTTGGATGGTGAGGAAGAATGAACGAGGAAGAATTGATGCCTTGGAATTGTGGTGTCAGCAGAAGGTACTGAGTCTCCCGTGGACGGCCAGAAGACCAAACAAATACGTCCTGGAAGAATTGCAAGCTGGAGGCTCCTTAGAGACAAGATGATAAAGCCTCCTAGCGCATACCTTGGGCATGTGTTCAGGAGGCACTCAGTAGACATTGGGAAAAGACACCAGGCTTGGGAAAGTAAAGGATAATCGAAATAGAGAAAGCTCTCAGTGAGGTGGATTGACAGAGTTACTGCAAAACTGGGCATGAGCAGAGTGGAGATTGTGAGGATGGCTTAGGATAAGGTGAGGTTGTGACCTGTTGTTCATAGGGTAACTGAGAGCCACCATCACCTTGACTTGATGGCACCCGATAGCAATAGCAAAGTCATAGAACTTTATTATAATATGCTATTGTGACAGTAACTACGATAACAAAGTCATATGAACTCCAGGAGCATATAAATGCCCAGATCTGAACAAAATGAAGGGGACAGTATTATGAACGCATTACTGATAGAGGTCAGGGGTTTGGTCAGGCTCAAGTGTTAGAGATTGACTTCTTTTTTTTCTATTCATTCATTGTTGCACTTTTCTCCCTGCCCAACCTCCCCACCCCCAGTTCACTCTTCTCTTTGAAAAGTAAAAGAAAAATTCTTTTATTGTTATACAATCCCTCCCTCCAAGTCCACTCTACTACGCAGCCTTCATTCTGGACTCATGTCATGACAATAATACCTAATCACATATTCCTTTTAAACGGTTCTCGCCCTCATCTGTCTCAATGCAGTGTACATAATTTATCTCATTTTTCTCAGTCTACCCTCAGCCTTGATGTCAGTCCCATTTTACAACAGTGGTACTGTGTAATATTTGTCCTTTTGTGACTGAAATATTAATGTCCTCCAGGGTCACCCATTTTGTTGACTTCTAATGAAATGGTTGATTGTTAGATCCACCCAAGGGCTGAGGAGAAGTTCTACTCTATAGCATGAGGTCACTCGGAGTTGGGGGCTGACCCAACATAATTGAAGAACAGCTGGTCGAGGCCAGGTTGGAGGCCGTCAGCCACGTGGGTTTGCTGATATGGAACCTGGATGAGGCAAGCTTAGCCACTGTGGCACAGAGAGCAGTCTTATTAAGGAAGCTCTCACTCTTTAATCACCCTCACCCACAGGGCACATCCTCTAGGAACCAGGGGAATTGGAGCATCATGAGACTGAGCATATATTTTCCTAGAGGAAGAGTAGAGGTGAGCCAAGACATACAGGCACACCGATTCCTCAGAGAAACCCCTCCACCTTTCAGGGACAGAGTAAGTTTAGGTGTGACAAAGGCCAACAGTGCTCTTCCATTCCCAGAAGGAGACAATCCAACCTGGGGAAAGTCAACCCTGACTAATACATTAAGACTAGAGTGTACCTGACTCAGGCCATGGTCTTTCCAATCACTTGGTAAACATCTGAGGGATGGAATGAGGATGACAGAAGAGTTGATGCCTTCGGGTTGTGGTGCTGGAGGATAGTACTAGATATCCCATGGACTGTCAAAAGAACAGCAAACATGTGTTGGAGAGGGTGTAGCCAGAGTGCTCCTTAAAGGCAAGGATGGTAAAGCTTTATCTCAGATTCTTTGGGAATTTTTTCAGGAGAGGCGATTCTTTGGAAAGGGAGATCATAATTAGAAAAGTGGAGGGGTTGAGGAAAGCAGAATACCCTCGGCCAGATGGATTGACACATGTCAGAGATGATGAGGATGGCACAGGATAAGACAGGGTTTAAATCTACTGTTCATAGTGTCGCTGTGAGTTATACTTGACTTACTGTCCCCTAACTACAACAATAGCTAATATATTCCTGCTGTTGTATTGAAATTGGCCACTGCAGTCAAACACTTAAGAGAGGGACAGTTCTGAATGTGTTCTATGTTGTTATGTGCTGTCGAGTTGCTTGAGACTCATAGCAACCCTATGTACAACAGCCCTAAACTCTGCTCTGTCTTGTGCCAATCACACTGCTCCGATACACCCATCCTGACTACCCCAGTCATTGAATCAATCTACTTCATAGAGGGTCTTCCCCTCCTGCACTGTCCCTCCACTCTCCCAAGCATGATGTCCTTCTCCAAGGACCTGTCCCTCCTTTCAACACATACAAAGTATGTCAGACGAAGCCTCAGAATCCTTGCCTCTAAGGAGCAGCCTGGTTTAACTCTCTCCAGGCTGAATCTGTTTGTTTTCTTGGCAGTCTATGGTACACTCAATACTCTTCTCCAGCACCAAAGCTCAAAGGCATCAATTCCCCTTCTGTCCTCCCTAGTCATTGTCCAACTCTCTGATGCATTACAAGTCATTGCAAAGACCATGGCCTGTATCAGATACACCTTAGTCTCCAGAGAGACACCACTGCTCTTCAGTACTTTGGAGAGGTCCCTAACAGCAAACTTTTCCATTGCAATACATCTTTTAATTTCCTGCCTGCAGTTGCCAAGAGTGTTGACTATGGAGCCAAGCAAACTGAAGCTGTGAACAATCTCAGTCTCTTCACCATCCATCCTGATGCTGCCAATTGGCCCAGTGGTGAGAATCTTTGTCTTCTTGACATTGAGCCTCAATCCATACTGAGGGCTGCGGTCTTTAACCCTCTACAGCAAGCACTTCTGATCCTCCTCAGTTTCAGCAAGTAGGGTTGTGTCATCTGCATAATGCAGGTTGTTGATAGTTCTTCCACCAATCCTGATACCACACTTCTTGTCATAGAGTGTCACAAGACAACATGTTTGCTTCCAGTTATCCTGACAAAGCACGAAAGAACAATTCCTCGTTCATGTGGTTCCTAAATAACCTAAAAGTGTCAACCCTTCCAGTGAAAGAGAGCATCCTCTGGAGCTGTTGAGCTGAGATTTCCAAAACCCCAAACTAAAACGACTGCGTTACAGCAGTCTCACGTGCCTGACGTTTCATCAAGGGATTGATTTGGGAGGAATAGGACCGTGGGGATGGGATGAGATGGGATAAAGTGATTATTCTAGGCAAGCCCTTCAATTCCACCAAGTTGTGTTTGACAGTCAAAGCTGTCCTTCTGTTCTCCTCTGAGAAGGCTGGCGCTGATGGCGGTGAAGGGTCAGTAATGGACTTCCTTGAATGTTGCCTCACCAGACGCTGGTGATTGTGTCCAGAACCTACCCCACCACCAGTCTTCCCTCCTAGACCTGTGATAATACTCAAGTCCCCAGACCAAAACAGTTCCCATTCGGTTAGTTCTGATTTCGTGACCCCATATGTACAGCACAGAACTGGCCTGTAAGGTCCTCAAAGCTGTGGCCTTTCAGACTCAAGTTCATCAGACCTTCTCTCCAGCATTTGAGGTCACAAAGCGCTATCAGGTTCCAAAAGGGAATTTAAGAGACTGAGAAAGATGAGATAAATAATGTATACTGCATTGAAACAGATGAGGGAGAGAACTGTTTAAAAGGGCTATATCATTATGTATTAGGAATCCAGACCGAAGGCTGCATAGAGGAGTGCACTTGGGGGGAGGGATTGTATAACAATGAAAGAATTTTTCTTTTACTTTTCAAAGAGAAGAGCGAACTGGGGAGGGAGTAAAGGGTTGGGCAGGGAGAAAAGTGCAACAATGAATGAATGGAAAACCAAAATCTCTATACATTTTCATTAAAATTATTATTATTATTAATAAAGAATCCAATACAATAAAAACTGAATACAATAAGGAAAAAAAGTGTGACTCATGAGGGGTGTGGATTAGAGTCCAAAAGGACTCTCTGACTTTTCCTAATGATTTGCGTTTAACAATGTGGTGAGCTTTGACTTTTATTAACTCATCAGAGTGTTTTGTGTGTGTTGTGCATTTTGCACTCCATTGAAGGAAAATGTTCAATATTCCTAGACTGTCTAAGAAGGTATATGTTTTGTTTGTTTAATCTCCAAGAAAACTGGGATGTGAAACATACCTGAACTTATCTAAAACTAAGTTTCCAAGCATGCCAAAGTGTGATGAGGTTCAAAGAGAGGCATTGCCAAGGGCCTTGGGCTTTGTTTGGTTGTGTTTGTTTGCCAAGATTGAAATGTACAGTACATGTTCGCTCGTAGCATCTGACAATGCATAACTGATTTGTGGCTCTGCGGCGCGACTCATGAGTTACAAGTTAATTAGAAACACTTTTCCCTAATTATATTTTAGAGTTTGCTCTGTTTGCTCTACAATTATCACAAAAATTACATTAACTAGTGTTAACGAATACAACATAGGAATCCCCGCTGAATCCTTGAGGAGAGAGAAGAATTAAGGAATGTCTGCCTCTTTGCCCAACACCTGGTTTCTTTTCCAACAGATGCTTTTGTTTGTTATTCCCATAGAGGTGTTCTAAGTAAATTTCCTCCCTGGTTGT
Organism: Elephantulus edwardii; assembly: GCF_000299155.1. Lineage (NCBI taxonomy): Eukaryota > Metazoa > Chordata > Mammalia > Macroscelidea > Macroscelididae > Elephantulus > Elephantulus edwardii. The sequence goes on along the minus strand of NW_006399875.1, from coordinate 7,772,189 downwards.
CCCCTAGAGGGGGAAGCTCAGCCTGGCGGGGGAGAAACTTCAGTTGTGTCTGACACACTTGAGAATCTTCTTACTTTTCAAGCTGCTCTTCTGATGGGCTACCCATAATGACTGCTGGTGCGTCTTGTCTTAGCAGCTGTGTGCCATCAAATATCCACACTTCCTCAAGAGAAAGCCCAGAGGAATCCTGTCTGTGAAATGCTTTCTCATCCTGTATCTCAGAGACAGAAGAGAAGTGTGCTTAGTAGCCATGACAGTCCACATCCCCAGCTCTCTTTGTTCTCCGGGTATATGTGGTGTGGGAACAACACTGTGATCCAAGTGCAGCAGAAGATCTGAAATGCATTTGAGATCTGTAGTCAACGATCTGTCAGTCGAAGATGAGAGGAGGTGTGGGTTTTGTCCTCCTTCATTGTCAATATTGACTTTCAACTCATGCAGCCCCATAAACAGAAGAACAAAGTGCAGCCTAGCCACGTACCATCATCATGTTCAGACCATTGGCATCCATCTGTTTTCGTTGGCTGATGTTTTGTTGCGTTTAGTTTGGGTTGGGTTTTTTTTAATTAAACTTTACAGAAACTTATTATTTCCATTTATTCATTGTTGCACTTGTCTCCGTGCCCGCCACCGCCCGCTCCCCCCAATTCACTCTGCTCTTTGAAAAGTAAAAGAAAATTTCTTTCATTGTTATACAGTCCCTCCCCTCAAGTCCACTGCACTATGCAGCCTTCATTCTGGAGTCTTGCCATGACAATAATACCTAATCATATGTATCTAGGCTTTTCTGCCTAATCAATCTCAGTCTGGCAGATATGATAATACCTCTTAAGCCTCATAGCAACTCACTACCTATCACTGGCAATTGGCAGGGGCTATCCATCTCCCATATTTCAGGCATGCTGCCAGGAGGGGCTCTTCATTAGAGAAGGACATCATGCTTGGGAAGGTGGAGGGATGGTGAAGGAAACGAAGACCCTCAACCGGGTGGGTTGGCACTGTGACTGCAGGAATGAACTTGAATGTGTCAGAGATGGTGAGGGTGTCACAGGATAGCACAGGGTTCAGTTATGTGGCTCACAGGGTTGCTGTGAGTTGTACTTGACTTGATGACATCTAACAGCAATGAAATGAATGAGATACACTGCCAGTCTCCTGCATGGAAGAGAAAATGCCGCCCTAATGTGCCTGTGTGAGGGAAGGCACACCTAAATGGTCTATAAAATGAGAATGGAGAAACAGTAAGAAGAACTAAAGTGAGAATGAAGACTCTTCGGATGACTCTTCAGATCAAGATTTGATGTGGGAAGTATTATTTTCTTTTTTAAAAACATGGACATGGTTGATTATTCAGTTAGTGATAACAAGAGAATAAAATATGAGTAAATGAAACCTTAGGGCTGAAGTCCCCATTACTAAGGATGACTTTGAACCCAACTTTTCAGAGCCAAGGAGTATGGATGGACTTATAACACTGTTGCCCTGTTACTGTTGTTGTTGGGTGCTGTCCACTCACAGTGACTCTGTGACCGACACACCTGAACCCTGTCCTCTCCTGTACTGTCCTCATCCTGCTCTCAGATGTACAGGAATTGACTGAAAAGACCATGACTTGAATCAACATCATTAACATCATTTCTCCTTAGTATTTTGGAGAGGTCTTTGACAGCAGACTTTCCCAATGCAACGTGTCTTTTGATTTCTTGACTGATGGTACCAAGGGTGTTAATTGCAAATAAAATGGAATCGTTGACATTTTCCTCTTTTCTTCATCTATTATGATGAGGCCTCAGCCTCATGGTGAAGATTTTGTCTTCTTCATGTTAAGATACTGTCCATATTGAAGGCTGTAGCCTTTGATCTTCTGCAGCAAGTGTTTCAAGTGCCCTTCACTGTTAACAGGCAAGGTTGTTCTTTCTTCCTCTATATTGTCCTGAGACACTCCTAAACCTTAATAAAAAAAAAAAGTCCCTTGAAGTCATCCTAGAACCCCGAAAGTGTTTAGCTCAAATACCAAAAATATTTGCCCTGAGAATTTTGTCCTTTCAGCTACTATCTATACATGATCAAATTGAGAATTAAGGCGTAACCTCAGGGTCAATGAGTTTATGTTACTAGAGGAAGGACAACTTGGAAAAGGAGAGTAAGGATTATTGCAAGCTTGCAGTCTGTAATCATTGACACTAAATCATACACATAGGGGCTAATGGACTGCTGTATGTTTTGCTATGTATATTCCCAACAACAATAACACAATAAAAATTATTTAGAAGAAAAAAGACATGAGTATGAGCACATGTGAGCAGCACATGTCTGTGCACACACAAATAGGTCCCCTTTAAATACATCTTTTTCTGGACTGTATTTCCCAGGGCTGCCACACCTACATGCCATAGACTTGGTGGCTTAAAACAATAGAAATGTATTCTCTCAAGTGACACATTATGGATGGAATGTCCCCATAAAATATATACCACAAATCCTAACTCTTGTGGTTGAAATCTCATTTGAGAATACATTTTCTTTGAAATGTTAATGAAACAGTGTTGATATATAGCTTTTACATTATCTCGATTGAATCTCTATTGAGCTAGAAAACCAGATGCCGCAAAGAGAGGAATGAGCAGAGATGAAGGAATATAGATGCCCTAGTACATAGAACTCACTAAGTAACCGAACACCAGGGACCTTCCCCTAGGACCAACAGGCGAAGAAAGTCTTCTGCTGGAGCCGGTTCCCCGAACTTCAAACTCCAGCTCCTAAACTGTGAGAAAATAAATGACTGTTTCTTAAATCTACCCATTTGTGGTATTTAAGTTAAAGAAGCACTAGAAAATTAAGACCATTCTGGGGACCCTCGATCTCAATCCAGATGTCAGCAGAGCTGTACACACACAGAAGGCTTTAGAGAAGGACCCAGCCTCACCTCTTGCACCTTTGAAGTCTTCAGGATTCCATGACTCATGACTCCATGGCATGGCTCCATTCTCTCACTCTGACTTTTCATACCTTCTCTGTGTCTGTATTCTCTCCTCTGATATTTTCCAGAAAGACACTTGTCATGAGATTTAAGACCAATTTGAGAAAGTCTGGATGACACTCATCTTCAAAGCATTAGCTAAGTGGCATCTTCAAAGATCTTTGTGCTTCCAAAAGTCACTTCATATGTTGTCTGGGCTAGGATATGAACATGTCTTTGAGAACCACCATTCAAGCACACAAACCACATCTCTAGCATCAAAATAGAATATTCCCTGTGTCCAACAATTCTGTTCTTCACCTTCTAGTTATCTTTGAGTTTTGATCTCATACCTCCTGGATGCCAAACACCTTTCGGGGAAGGAACAGTAAGGATGTTACTTTATAAGCCACTGCATAACTTGATTCACTTCACACAAGGCAAATGCAATTAACCCACAGCAATGACCAGAGACACTGTCTGTATAGATGACAGCTGTTCAGCTTAAAACTTTGAAATTACTTTTTTTCAAGAAATATTTAAAGCTTTAGAAATTTGAGCATAAAAGTATTCAGTGCTTCTAAATAGCCTCAAAATAAGCACATCTACTGCTTAAAATAATGGTATGTATTAGTTAAAAGAACTGTTTGCCCTGCTTTCCATTTGGCTCTAGTAAAAGCTGACTATATCATGCAAATGAAAGACTGTGTGGAACATAATGTACCTACATTAACACAATGTATGTTGTTATATGCTGTTTACTTGATTACGACTCATAGCAACCCTATGGACAACAGCTCTGAATCCTGCCATATTCCTGAGCCAGTCTTAGCTTCTCTGACCTCTTGCCCCCATTGCCACAGTCACTGTGCCACTCCATCTCTTCCAGGCTCTTCCTCTCCTGCGCTGACTCTCAATCCCTCCAAACATGATGTCCCCCCCACAAAGACTGGTCCCTCTTGACATCATGCCTAAAATATGTGAGATGGTATTTCAAAATCTTTGCCTCTAAGGTGCAGCCTGGTTTCACCCTCTCTAGGACAGATCTGTTTATTCTCTTGGCAGTCTGTGGTATGTTCAATACTCTTCTCCAGCACTGCAGCTCAAAGGCATCAATCCTTGTTCTTTCATCTTTTTTTTTTCATTGTCCTGCCCTCTGATGCATAATGAGTAATTGAGAAGACCATGGCCTGGGTGTACTAATGATAATAATATTAATTTTAAAAAGAGGGTAAAAATGTATCTTAATTAATAAAGCTTTTACCCCTTATATTTGTGCATTTTTCAATTTATCCCTGTTTTTTTCAAAGGGTAATTTTTGAATCTTACATACAAGCACTTGATTAAAACCAACGTGATCCTGCATTCTTATCAGTTTTCCACATGAAGTTTATAGTTAAATATCTTGTGCACTTAAATGCATCAGTAGTAAAATGACAACTTCTATTCTTTACTTTTTATGTCAAGGGATTATGCTTTTAGGTTGAGAGCACCATCCTCCTTTTTTTTTTTTAACTCTTCATTTCAAAATTCTTCTTCTCTAAAGATACTAAGAAGGATCACCATTGGTGGAGCAACAGTGACGCACTTGGTTGCCAAGCCAGAGGTTGGTGGCTCGGTCCCATCTACTGGCTATTCAAGGGACAAACAGAGCAAACTACACTGTCATTGCAGTTGATTCTGACTCTTGGCATTCCACCATAGAGTTTACAAGGCTTGTTGTATTGTCAGTAGTATCACATGCATGTGAAAGTTTGACAATAAATAAGAAAGACCGAAGAAGTGATGATACATTTGAATTGTGATATTAATGAGGAAGATTGACTATACTGTGGATTTCCAAAATAGCAAGCATATCTATCCCGGAGAAAGTGCAACAGGGGTCCTCTTGGAGGCAAGGATAGTGAAACCTACTCTCACATAATCTGAGCATATTTTTAGAAGGGACCAGTTCTTAGAAAAAGACATCATACTTGGAAAAGCAGAGGGTTGATGTAAGTAAGAGAGGAAACCCTTCAACAAGGCAGACTGATGACAAATTGACTATAACAATGGCCTGAACTTGGTGGGCATTGTGAGGATAGTACAGGGTAGGGCAGGCTCTGATCATTTGTCCATAGGGTGATTATAAGTTTTCATTGACTGGAAGACTCATAACAACAGCAACAACAAATCTTAATGGTGATGTTATTGTTGTATACCATTCAGTTGGAACTGACACTTATCTGACCCTACAGAAGCTTTTCAGAGGCAGTTAATCGCATGAGAGGAAATTGTTCAACCTTCTCCTGTGGAGCAGGTGGTGGATTCAAACTTCATGCCTTTGGAATTACAGTATAGCTTCTTACCACTAGCCCACCCACATTCCCTAATGATGATAGACTACCTGTCTTTCTCCCTTAGATCAGCTAGACAGTTCTGACAATCCATCTTTTGGCTAACAGCCCAAGACTTAACTTACTATATGCAACTGGGGCTTAGTATCTGATAATCTACTCCTATAATGACTAAACTGAAAATGAAAACCCACTGCCATCAACAGGGTCCCAGTTTATGGTGATCCTCTATCTGATTTCTGAGGCTGTAAATTTTTGTGGGAAGAAACTTTCCATCTTTTTCATGAGGTGTAACTAGAGGATTCAACTCCCAATGTTTCTATTAGCAACCCATCACTTAACTCACCAAGTTAATAGGGTTCCTATTATACAGATTGTTGTTGTTGTGCCATCAAGTCAACTACTAGTCATAGCAATCCTGTGAACAGTCAGTCTGCCCTGTCCTTTCCTGCGCCATCTTCACCAATCCTAATATACTTGAGCCCAACATTACAGTCACTGTGTCAGTTCATATTGTTGCGATTGACTTAGGCTAACTCTCCACCCTTCCAAGCATGGTTCCTTTTTCTAAGAACTGACGCCTCCTAATAACATGGTCAAAGTATAAGAGGAGAAGCTTCATTGTCTTTACCTCTAAGGAGCATCCTGTTTACGCTTTTCAACAAGACACATTTCAACAAGACACATTTGTTCGTTCTTTTTTCCCCCTACTAGTTTATTTAAAAAATTTGAATACAAATTCGAACGAATTCTTTCCATTTCCCTCACCCCTCCATCCATCAGATTATGCAACCTGATGATCTACATCCCTCTGCTTCCAGCCTCTCCCACCCCTCCTGGATCCTTATATTCATTCCACAATAATGGTCTTATACAATATTTATCCTTGTGGGACTGGGTTAGTTCACTCAGCATAATGCTCTCCAGTCCCTCCCAAGTTAGGTAATAATTTACAAAGTTATTGTTCCTGTGTGCTGCATAGTGTTCCATTGTGTGAATGCACCATAATGACTCAATCCATTTGTTTGTGGTTGGATATCTGGGCTGTTTCCATGTTCTTGCGATAGTGAATAAAGCTGCTATGAACATTGCTATACAAATCTCAGTTTGTACCTCAGTTCTCATATTTTCAGGGTATATTCCAAGTAGTGGAATAGCTAGATCATATGGAATTTCTATGTTCAGCTTTTTGAGGAAGTGCCAGACTGCCTTCCAGAATGTTTGCACCATTTTACAATCCCACCAACAATTCATAAGAGTTTCTTTCTCACCACACCCTCTCCAACATCTATTACTTACTGCCCTGTTAAACTTTGCCACTCTTACTGGAGTGAGATGGTACCTCATTTTGGTTTTGATTTGCATCTCTCTTATTGCCAGTGATTTAGAGCATTTCTTCATGTGTCTGTTTGCCATTCGAGTATCTTCCTCTGTGAAAATTCTTTCCATGTCTTTTGCCCGTTTTGTAATTGGGTTATTAGTCTTTTTCTTGTGGAGGCCCAGGAGGATTCTGTAAACTTAAAAGACTCTTGTCAGAGATGGTATTACCAAATGTTTGTTCCAAGTCTGCAGGTTTTCTTTTCACCCTGTTGGAAAAAGTTTTTGATGTGCACAGAGATTTAATCTTTAGAAGGTCCCATGCATCAATTTTATCCTCTTTAGATTGTGCATTTCTGGTTGTATTTGACAGTCTCTTTATACCTTGTTTGTTCTTTTAGTACTCTGCTCCAACACCACAATTCAAAGATGTTGATTCTTCTTCTGGCATCCTTAGTCATTGTGCAACTTTCAGATGCATACGAAGTATTTGGAAAGACATAAGAATTAGGTGTGCGCTTTAGTCTTTAAGCTGATATAATTGCTCTTCAACACTTTGAAGAGGTATTTGACCTCACATTTTTCCAGTGAAATACATCACTTAATTTCTTGACTGCTGGTATAAAATGTGTTGATTGTGGATCCAAGTAAGATGAAGTCATTGGCAATTTTAATCTTTTTTTTCCATATATCATGATGTTGCCAATTGGTCCAGTGGTGAGTATCTGTAATTTCTTGATATTGAGATGTAATTAAGATTGAAGTTGTAGCCTTTGATGTTCTGCAGCAATCGTTTTAAGTCTTGCTCACTTTCAACAAGCAAGATTGTTATCTATGTAGTGTAGGTTTTGATGATTCTTCCCCTAATACTAATGTGAAATTCTTCATAATAAAGTCCAACCTCTTTCTTGAAGGATTTGTTCAGGATACAAATTGAATAGGTATAGAGAAAGGATACAGCCCTGACATGTACCTTTCTTGATTTTAAACCATGCATTGGCGTTCCCCTGCTTTATTCAGACAACAGCCTCTTAGTATAGGTAGAAATTTCACATAAACACAATTAAGTGCTCTGGAATTCCCCTTTTCCCAATATTAGCCATAATCAGTTTTGACCCATACAGACAAACGCCTTTACATAAGCACAGATAGACGTCATACTGATACTCTCTGATTTTAGCCAAGATCCACCTGACATCGGCAATGATATCCTGACGTCATGACTTCTTCTCAGTCTAGTTTGGAGGGAATACACAGAGTCATTGTACCAAAAAGAACTGACTGACACATAATCATATCAGGAAGTAGCATGTGAACAAGAACCAGTGGTAATAAAAGAAGACATTCAATCTGCTCTGAAAAAAATAGGCAAAAAATAAGTCCCCAGGAATTACTGGAATACTAGTTGATGTGTTCCAACAAAGAGATGCAGCCCTGATTTGCTCACAAGGCTGTACCAGGAAACCTGGAAGGCAAGTTCCTGGCCTACTGACAGGAAGAGATCTATATTTCTTTCCAGTTCCATATTCTGCTGTTACATGGGTGTCACTGAGACAAAACATTGACTCCTGTACCTTACAACCACAGACACAACACAAAGAAGATAGTGAGATTATAATAGTTTCAGAAATCTAAGCTTTGAAACACTATTTCCAGAGTGTTCAGAAAAATAATAATGATAGGTATTTAACAAGAATGGTTTGTTTTGTTTCAGTCCTTCAGTTGGCTTTTTTAGGGGAGTTAATAGGCTTAGTAGGCAGGAGTTTAAATCATATGGGTTCCTAACACATTCAGGGCAGTGAAAGAATAGAGAGTTAAAAATAAAATTAAGCAAAAAGAAACTGAGCGATTTGATTTTCCTCGGCAGATAGCCTCACTCTCAGGGCATCTTTCAGGTGACTGGAGGGTGAAAATGGAGTCAGCAGGGGTGGAACCTTGGAGGTGTGTGTTGATGGGTGTGTTCACTGGGCCCTGGGGCATCCAGCCTTCATTGACAACATTCCTCAGCCTAGTGGTGTTCAGTGCTTTTTCCTTCTGTGCCATTTCCAGGGAGCATCCTAATGTGGAGTACACATTTGTATTGAACATGTGTTCATAGTGATGATCATTTTGGATGTTAAAGTAGTGTGCCGAGTGCACAATTCTCTGAGAAATCACTGTCTGTTCACTTCGTTCCCAGAGCGTGTAAACACAGCTATGACATGTATTGTCATGTAGAAGCTTCTCCTTGAACATGACTAGGTGTTTGTAACTTGGATCTAAGAAGAATGTGAATGAACAGGACCAAGCCATGCTGTGATTTCGGTGTGGGGTTTCTCCTGGAAGCAGACACTGAGTCTGGCTAAGGCAGCCATGAGCCAGTAAATGGCAAATGGGCCCTTGTTTTGCTGATAGACCTCCAAACACCACAGCAGTCTGATGAGAATGGCCTTTCCCTCCAGGAAGCCCCCATAATCACCAGGTTGTTGTTGTTGTTGTGTGCCATCGAGTTGTTTGCGACTCATAGCGACCCTATGCACAACAGCCCTAAACCCTGCTCTATCCTGCGCCAACTGCACTGCCTCTGACACACCCATCCCGATTACTCCAGTCACCAAATCAATCCATCTCATAGAGGGTCTTGCCCTCCTGCGCTGTCCCTCCACCCTCCCAAGCATGATGTCCCTCTGCAAGGACCCATCCCTCCTGGCAACATGTCCAAAGTATGTCAGACTAAGCCCCAGAATCCTTGCCTCCAAGGAGTAGCTTGGTTTAATCCTCTCCAAGATGAATCTGTTTGTTTTCCTGGCAGTCCATGGTACATTCAGTACTCTTCTCCAGCACCACAGCTCAAAAGCATCCACTCTCCTTCTGTCCTCCCTAGTCATTGTCCAACTCTCTGATGCATAACAAGCGATTGCAAAGACCATGGCCTGTATCAGGCACACCTTAGTCTCCAGAGAGATACCATTGCTCCTGAGTACTTTAGAGAGGTCCCTAACAGCAGACTTTCCCATCGCGATACGCTTTTTGATTTCCTGACTGCTGGTGCTAAGAGTGCTGGCTGTGGAGCCGAGCAAACTGCAGCTGTGAACAATCTCAATCTCTTCATCATCCATCCTGATGCTGCCAATTGGTCCAGTGGTGAGAATCTTTGTCTTCTTGACATTGAGCCTCAGTCCATACCGAAGGCTGCAGTCCTTGACCCTTCGCAGCAAGTGCATGAGGTCCTCCTCAGTTTCAGCAAGCAGGGTTGTGTCATCTGCATAACGCAGATTGTTAATAGATCTTCCACCAATCCTGATGCCACAATTCTCCTCATAGAGCCCAGCCTCTCGGATAATCTGGTCTGTATACATGTTGAAAAGGATGCATCCCTGGCGTACACCCTTCCCAATTTTGAACCATGCAGTGTTGCCCTGCTCTGTTCTGACGACTGCCTCTTGGTCCAAGTATAGGTTTCGCATTAGCACAATTAAATGTTCTGGGATTCCCATTCTTCTCAGAGTCAGCCACAGGTTGTTATGAATCACCAGGTAGCTCAACTAAAGTTCCTATCAGGGCCACAGCCTAATGCAATGCTATCTCTTGCTATGGAAACAGCTATATGTATGCAAATTATTTTTTAAAAATATTATTAGGCTGCAGAAAGTCTTCTCCCAAGTATGCAATATTTAAGGACCCCAGTCCCCAGCCACCCTTGGCATTGAAAACCAAAAGCAAAAACCCTGTTCCATCAGGTGGCATTCTATGGGAGAGAGTAGAACCACCCCACAGGGTTTTCAAGGCTGCGGTCTTGGTGGAAACAGACTACGGTAGTTTTGAAATGCTGACTTTTCAGGAAGACACTAGGTGCTTTACCCACTGCACTATGAGAGTTTCTGTCTCTGAGCATGTGTCTCCCAATTCTGTATGCTGCCTCTGTTGTGTGCACAGCTGGTGGTGCTGACTCCTGAAAGTGAAAGGTCAGGGTACTCAACACAGTCAGAGTTCTAAGGGCAAAGGCTGGTTTTGGGGAAATAAAACTTCCTAGAAGTGATGGAAGAAGGAGAGAGAAGAAAAATGAAAGCCCATCTATTTTGATATGTCTCTCCTCCTGAAAAAAAAAAACAAACAACAAACCACCAGCACTGTGTATGTGCTGAGATGCACATATACACACACATGCAAAACTCAGCATACACATGTACACTCATGAAGATGTGTGCATACACAGCTGCGCACACTCAGGGAGGCCCGTGCACATATGGGTATCACACATACATACATACATACGTACATACATACATACATACATACATACAAACAAACAGGCTTATATATGGATACGCATGAAGGCATCCCATGTAGATATCTACAGGGACCCCTGTAGTGTCAGGTAGCCTGTACACACATGTACTCCTCTTGGAGTGTACTCCTGTACACACATGTACTACATGTACTCTTCTTGAAGATTCAGGCCTGCTTTGTTGGGCTGCAGGGATGGAGGGGAAGATGGCTGGGCAGAATGGACCTGATTCTTTCCTGACTGTGAGTGTTGCCTTGTTGGTTAGTGGTCACATCTACGTCCAGCTATAATGTTGGCTGCTCATTCTCCTTCCTACATGTGCCCTCCTACGAGGACATTCCACGCCACCTGTCGGTCTAGGTACAAGTAGGTCTACAAAGACCCTCCCAGGATTATATGGGCTCTGTCAACCCTTCCTCTTCAGGAATCCAATTGCCAGTCTTAGCACTTAGTTCAGGTATTAGTCAGGCTCCTGCTCCAAGCCCAGAATGCCCCAGTCTAAATCGTCCAAGTATGTTTCTGCTTGTGGGGCTTTCTGAGGAGTCAAGTCATGTTGTCACATTTTTCTATGGAATGTTTCAGCTCTAAGATACATAGCAAGTGATTAAAAAGACAGTGACCTGAATTGAGTGCACCTTAGTCTTTAAACTGACATCATTGCTCATCAGTACTTTGGAGAGGCCCTTGGCAGAAAATTTTACCATTGCAACATGTGTTTTGATTTCTTTTTTTTTTCAAGTCTCACAACAATAGTTTTAACTTTATTTTATATTTTCCATCACCCAATGCCATGAACCCCACAAATGATTCTTAGACTACTAACACATGTAGCAGTCAGACACTAGGATTTTGGGGGTTATTTTTAATGACTGAAATAGAAGATTTAAAATCTCAGCTTCTGGAAGAACCACTTGTTTTTGCCTGTCTTGTACCTCTCCTCAAACTTGATCTTGTCTTCCCACCTTGCCTTGCGTTTAAGAGCAGGATCTCTGAAGACATCCTTATTAACAACAGTTTTGTCCAAGGGGATATCCACAGAGTACCTTGTGGGCATGAGGTGATTGTAGTTATAAACTTTCACAAAGCACTTGATCTTTGACCTCCTGGCAATTTTTTTTCTTGCCCATGGCAGCTGTCACTTTTCGGGGATAGCAGTCAATTCCAGCTACCAGAGCGTGGCTATAGGGGTGGTCGGAGGTGCCATCATCAATGTTCTTGACGATGACGGCTTTGCGTCCAGAGTAACGTCCAGCCAGGACCAGCACCAACTTCCCCGGTTTCATGAACTTGCCCATTTCGACAGCTGCCCGTGTTTTGATTTCTTGACTGCTAGTGCCAAGGGTGTTGATTGTAAATCCCAAGAAAAAGAATTGATACCTTTGAGTTGTGTTATTGGAGAAAAGTACTGAATATTCCATGGCCTGCCAAAAGAACATTGGACCTATCTTGAAGAATGCACAGCCAGTTCCTGGAAGGCACAGGCATTTCCTCAGGATGGCAAAGGTTCGTCTTATATACTGTGGGCGTGTTGCTAGGAGATGCAGTTCTTTGGAAAGGCACATCATTCTTGGAAAAGTGGAGGGTCAGTGAAGGAGAGGAAGACTGTTAATGAAATGGATCAGAATAGTGACTACAGAAATGAGCCCAAGCACGTCAGAGTCGATTAGGATGGCACAGGATATGACAAGATTCAGATCTGTTGTTCATTGAGTCGCTGTGAGTCATACCTGGCTTGATGGTACCGGTATAACAGCAAAGGAGGTGTAGTTGTTAGCTACTAACGAGTCGGCCCCTTACCTGACTCTTGATGACCCAATTCACAGTGGAATGGAGCATTGCCAGCCCTGTGTTTTCCCTGTGATTCATTCTTTCTGAGCTGTTGACATCTGTAGAGTTTTCATTGGCTGACTTTTCAGACGCAAACCACCAAGCCTTACAGTCTTGTCTTCCTTCATCTGGAAGCTGTGCTAAAAATTGTTCATCTTCATTGCAGACATCGCTTTCCATTGGCAGGGGAGAGGTACATAATCAGGTCTCTTCTAAGAAGGCGAGGATTCTGCCTTAGTCATGACATCCCCTGGAGTAAGATCTAATGTAGGTTGCCAATTAAGCCCTTGATAAAACTCAGTGTTGTTGTTAGGGGTCATAGAAGTGCCTCCAACTCATAACGACCCTATTGACAGAACAGCAAGCAGTCATTGTGTCAGTCTGTCTCACTGAGGTCTTCCTCTGGTGGACCTTCTGCTTGGCTAGCTGTGATACTCTTTTTGAGACCTCCTCCTGAAACCTCCCCAAAGTATGTGAGAGGAAGTCTCACCACCCTTGCTTCTGAGCAGCTCGCCAGGTGGCCTTCTTCCAACGTGAGTTGCTGGCTTCTTTCCACCCAGTGAATTCTCTCATGGCCCTAAGTCTCCTTGGAAGCCCCACTGTGCCCATGTCCCACTATTCAGAAGCCACAGAAGTATCACTCTATGTATGTAAAATTTAAAAAAAAAAGTGAATCTTCAACCAGTGAGAGCCCTCAAAGGGAGTTGTGGTCACCTAATTTTAAATGGCAATGCAATGCAATCTCCTCCTGTGTGATTAATAGCCTTTGAAAGCCACTGAAGGTTCAGCTATAGGTCAGTTCTGACTCTACCACAGACAACAACAACCAGTCATAGTCTTTGCTTAGATGCATTTAAAAAAACCACAAATGAACCTACAGTTTTCTCACATTAAATGCACAGACATTTCACACGTTACAAACTTCAAACTAACCTACAGTCCATTTTTACAGACTAACCTTGCAAAGTCCATTATATTAAAAATGTAAGGTACATCCACTAGTTCATAATAACAGACAGTGGCTGCTTTAAAACAAACCCCAAAACATTATTATTTTATTATGATTGCTGTAGTACTGTGTTAAAGATGTTTTAATGTTTCTGATAGTGTTCCTTTGGTGTTGTTATGCGTAAGAAGAGACACTTTATACTAAAACAAACAAAAGGAGCCCTGGTAGCACAGTAGGTTAAGTAACAGGCTACTAATCCAAAGGTTGGTAGTTCAAATTCACCCCACAGCTGTTCTGTAGGAGAAGGGTGAGCTCGTCGCCTCCCAGAAAATTACAAATACAGACAAGACGAATTTATGCACAAAGTCAACTTAAAAATATAATTGTGGATGAAATAATTTGTTATCTGGGGATTGCTTCTGCTTTGTTTATGCCCATAAGACCCAGTTCGCTTTGCTAATTTCAGAGCTAGTGCCTGAGGCTCAGATGCCCCTGGGGGAAGGTCAGCATTGTAAGTTCTTTCTTCAAAGAGATGAACCTTTGTTCATTATTTCTATTAAACTGTAGAGTGCCAATACCTTTATCCATGCCCCGAGATGAGAAGAAAGCTTTCAAAGGCTAATGCCCAGTGTCTCAAAACAGAGGTGTTTCTCTGTTTAAACAAAATCTTTTCAGAATACAAATGAATGCTTTTTCTTGCAGTGTTTTCAAAATCAGTTGCATATTGAAAAATTGCCCAGTGTTATCCAGGTTTACTTATTCTAAGAATAATTTATGTCTTTTATGTAAGTGAACTGTGGTGCCCTAGTGGTAAGAAGCTGCTGCAATCCCAAAGGCACACAGTTCAAATCTGTCTGCAGCTCTGTGGGAGAAGGATGGACAGTCTTCAACCATGAACATACTGCCTCTAAACACCCACGAGAGGGCCAGCTGTGGGTCAGATCTGATCCGACGGCACATAACAACAGTGTAAGAGTGTAAGTTAGATGATATGTCCTCAGACTTCAAACTTACTTTTATTACTGTCTGTAAGAATAAACAACAGTCTGCCTTATGCAGATGACACAACCCTGCTTGCTGAAACTGAGGAGGACCCGAAGCACTTGCTCCAGAGGGTCAAGGACTGCAGCCTTCAATATGATTTGAGGCTCAATGTCAAGAAGACAAAGATTCTCACCACTGGACTAAATGGCAGCATCAGGATGGAAGGTGAAGAGATTGGGACTGTTGACAGCTTTAGTTTGCTTGGCTCCACAATCAACACTCTTGGCACCAGTAGCCAGGAAATGAAAAGATGTATTGTGATGGGAAAGTCTGCTGTTAGGGACCTCTCCAAAGTACTGAAGAGCAATGGTGTCTCTCTGGCGACTAAGGTGTGTCTGATACAGGCCATGGTCTTTGCACTCACTTGTTATGCATCAGAGGGTTGGACAGTGATTAAGGAGGATAGAAGGAGAATTGATGCCTTTGAGCTGTGGTGCTGGAGAACAGTATTGAGGGTACCATGGACTGCTAAGAAAACAAACAGATTCATTTTGGAGAGGATTAAACCGGGCTGCTCCTTGAAAGCAAGGATTCTGAGGCTTCATCTGACATACTTTGGACATACTGTAAAGAGGGACCGGTCCTTGGAGAGGTACATCATGCTTAGGAGGGTGCAGGGCAGGCGCAGGAAGGAAAGGCCCTCTCTGAGGTGGATTGATTCATTGACTGGGTTAGTCAAGATGGGTGTGTCAGTGGCAGTGCCATTAGCACAGGACAGAGCAGAGTTTGGGGCTGTTGTACATAGGGTCGCTGTGAGTCGCAAGCAACGCGACAGCACATAACAACAACAACAACAACATGTAAGAGTATATTTTTTTATATTTTGATTATATCTTTTTTAAAATTTTATTTATTTTAATGAACATTTACAGAGACTTTGGATTTCCATTCATTGTTGCATTTTTCTCCCTGCCCACCCCTCCTCCCCTACTTCTCTCTTCTCTTTGAAAAGTAAAAGAAAAGTTACTTCATTGGTATACATTCCCTCCCACCCGGAGTACATTCCATTATGCAACCTTCACTCTGAACTCTTGTCATAACCATAATACCCAATCATATATCGCTTTTAAACAGTTCTCTCCCTAATCTGTTCCAATGCAGTATACATAATTTATCCAATTTTTCTCAGTCTCATCCCAACCCTGATGTCAGTCCTATTCTACAACAGTGGCACTATGCAGTATTTGTCCCTTTGTGACTGAGATATTTCACTCAGCATAATGTCCTATTTTTCTCTTGTAAGGTGCCATACAATTTACTATGACTCGTATTTACCCTATGAACCAAACATCTGAACCTTACCATAGCCTTATTATCCTCATGATCTCTGATATGCTCAAGCCCGTTGCTGTAGTCACTGTGTCTATCCATTTTGGTGAGGAGGAAGAAAAGATTGAGATGGATGTCAGGAGAAACTCTTAATATAGCAGTAGAGCACCAAGAAGCCAAGGCAAAGGGAAGAAATAAAAAAGTTAAGGAGCTGAACAGAAGATTCTAAAGGGCAGTGTGAGAAGACAAAGCAAAGTATAATAAAGAAATGTGCAAAGAACTAGAGCCAAAATCAAACAGCCTGTACTCACTCAGCATTTCTTTTTTTTTTTCTTTTTATTGTAATGTTAAATTGGATCTGACTAGCACAGAATGAGATTGTCCCTACTCCAGTGGAGTACCTGGGTGGATTTGAACCACATGCCTCCCTCAGGATTGCAGTGTGACTTTTTACCACTAGGCCACCAGAGCTCCCTTCAGCTTTTCTTAAGCTGAAGTAACTGAAGAACAAATTCAAGCCTCAAGTTGCAATCCTTAAGGATGCCATGGGCAGAATATTAAATGATCCAGGAAGTATTAAAAGAAGATGGAAGGGGTATACAGAGTCACTGTACCAAAAAAGAATTGCCGGACACAGAAGAGTCTCTTAGGACTTAAACAACTTAGGACTAATCGGCAGTGGTTCAGGAGGAAGCTCAAGCTGCTTTGATGGAATTGGCAAACAGTAAGGCCCCAGGAATTGATGGAATACCAATGGACATATTTCAAAGGACAAATGCTACCCTGGACATGCTCACTAGATTGTACCAAGAAATCTGAAGGACAACTACCTGGCCAGCTGACTAGAAGATATCCATATTTGTTTCCATTCCAAAAAAGGGCGACTTGACAGAGTATGGAAATTATTGAACAGTATCATTGATATCACATGTAGGCAAAATCCTGCTGAAGATTTTCCAAAAAAAGAATGGAAGAATATGTTGACAGAGAACTACAAGAAACACATGCCAGATTTAGAAGAGGCCATGGAACCAGAGACATTATCTCCAATGTCAGATATATCTTGGCTAAAAGAAAAGAGTACCAGACGAAAGTCTATCTGTGTTTCTTTGACTATGCAAAGGCATTTGGCTGTGTAGATTACAGCAATTGTGGTTAACCTTGACAGGAATGAGAATCCTAGGACACTTGATTGTGCTTATGAGAAACCTATACTTGAACTAGGAGGCAGTCATCAGAACAGAGCAAGGAAACACTGCATGGTTCAAAATCAGGAAAGGAATGTCCAAGGATGCATCCTGTCTCCATACCTTTTCAGTCTAAATGCAAAGCAGATCACTGGGGAGGCTAGATTTTATGAGGAAGAAGATGGCATCAGGATTGGAGAAAGATTCATTAAAAACTTATGTTATACAGATGACACAACTTTGCTTGCTGAAACTGAGGAGAACTTGAAGCATTTGCCGCAGAAGGTAAAAGACTGTAGTCTTCAGTAGGATTGAAGTTCAATGTCAAGAAGACAAAGATTCTCACCACTGACTATCAGCAGCAGCTTGATAGATGGAGAAGAGACTGAAGTTGTTAACCATTTCAGCTTGCTCAGATCCACAGTCAACACTCTTGGCACCAGCAGTCAAGAAGTCAAAAGATGAATTGTATTGGGGAAGTCAGCTGTCAGGGACCTCTCCAAAGTGCTAAAGAGCAGCAGTGGATGACTTAGTCTGGAGATTAAGGTGCCGCTAATTCAGGCCATACTCTTCACAATTACTTAGTCTGCATCGGAGAGCTGGACAATAACTAGGGATATCAGAAGAAGAATTTGTGCCTTTGAGTTGTGCTGTTGGAGAAGAGTATTGAACATACTCTGGACTGCCAAGAGAATAACTCGGTCTGTCCTGGAAAGGGTGAAACCAGGGTGGCCTTTGGAAGCAAGGATGGTGAAATTTTGTCTCACACACTTTGCATATGTTGTCAGAAGGGTCCAGTCCTTGGAGAAGGACGTTATGCTTGGAAGGGAAAGAGAGAAAGACCCTCATCAAGATGGATTGTCATTAATAACTTTGGTGGTGAAGTCAAGTATGTGGAAGATGGTGAGATCCGCTTAGGTTACGGCAAAGTTCAGAGCATCACTGTAAGTCATAGTGAACTCAGTCCTTAGAGAAGGATTGGAATATAAAATGACTGTGAAAGAGAGGAAGATCTCAAAGAAATGGATTGGTACACTGATTGCAACGAGGTGTGTGAGGGCAGCAGAGACTGTGAGAATGGAACCGGACAGAGCAGGATTTCTGTATATGGGTGGTATATGAGTTAGAGCCAAATCAGCCACATCTAAAAGCAGCCTATCTAAATGCATACTGTATATTTGAAATAATATCTCTATCTTAGGAAATACAGTGTTGTGCTTTGCTCTGCGATTTTACAAAGTATTTCCTGGTGATTATTCTTCTAATGTGCCCAACCAGGAAAAGGTGGTCATCTGAAATTGAAAAATATCATCAAATAATGACAAATTGTTTTCTGCCCATTGACCAAAATCCACAATTAGTAAAGAATTGTAATATATATGAGATAATATATCTTCTTGGAATATTTTAGTAAGAATTTCCTGCTGCAGGTGATTATATTGATACAGTCCTACAAAGATTAGTCAAACACGTGTCTTTCTAACAACTGAATTTAAATGCAGGGTGCAGAACATTTTCTATTTTCCTTTCTTACACACGAATTGATAACATTTGTTACATTCTTTTATGACTTGAAATGATTAGACGTGTGATCCGTCTAAGTTTATGCAGTTTTTACAACAAAAATGTATACATAGTAAATAATAAACATTTATACGTGAAAAAAAAATCCATTTTATAAGCATTTCTATAAAGGAGTAAAAATTCCACAAGGTTCTTTGGACTTGTCTCAAATATCTCAGTCTCCCTCTGCTGTCCTCCTGTCGTTTTCATGATCTGACCTTTCCTTTGAGGTTAAGGGCTTCTGAGTGGAATATGACTCATCGCAGCAGATGTGAACCCTGTCCAATCCTGTGCTGCCCTCACAGTCTCTGACACACCTGAGCCCATTGCTGCAATCACAGTGTCAAAGCACCTGATTGAGGATCTTCCTCTATTTTGCCATCCCTCCACCTTTCCAAGCATAATGTCCCTCTTCAATGAACAGCCTCTATATTTGAACAACGTATAATAGGCTTCTAATCAGATTGCATTACATATACTTGATGTATTTTCTCTCCATCATCACAGACATTGTGCTGTGATCTCCTTGAGGGCAAAGACTGTCTCATAGTAAACATTACATCATCATTTCTCAACCAGGACCCTAGTGGGAGCTCCGTAAATCGTTCCTGGACTAATTTCTCAGGAATTCCAATCTTACTGTTCCTCACCATATGCCTCATGCTAAGTTTCAAAATGTGGTGTTGTTCTTGTGTACTGTTGAGTAGACTACAACTACCCTTTGAACAGCAGGTCTGAACTGTGCCCTATCGTGCACCATTCTCGTGATTTCCAACAGGCCGCAGCCTGTGTTCTAGTCACTCTATCAATCCATCTTGTTGAGACTTCTCTTTTTCTGACCCTCCACCTTGTCCAGTCTTTGCAAAGACTGGGCCCTCTTGTACGCATGCCCAAAGTATGTGAGGTAAAGTTTCCCCATCCTTGGACCACAATTCAGAGGCAACAGTACTTCTTTGGTCTTCGTTAGTCATTGTCCAACTTGTCCAATAGGTGTGGGAAAGGATACGAGCTCTGATACACACCTTTCCTGAATTTAAATTATGCTGTGTTCCCTTATTGTGTTCAGACCGCTGCTTCTTGGCATATGTATACATTACTCATGAACACAATTAAGTGTTCTGGTATTCTCATTCTTCTCAATTTTATTAATAACATTAATAATTACCACTATTAATGTTCTTAATAACACTAAGAACCTTAATAAGAGCCATAAATAACTAATAATAACTATTCATAAACACTATTATTTTCCCATTTAGTTAATTTGGGGGGGTGGGAAGGCTTAGCACAGAGGCAGACTTGGTTGTGTTCCCGGAATACATATCTGTATTTTGACTTCATAGTAAGAAGCTGCTCTGTAAACTGTCCTGGGTGACAATGCGTTAAAACTTTATTTGAGAATCATGTTGTTGTTAGTGAGCTTCTGCAGAACAGAGTGACACGTTCTCCCATCCTGCTCCATCCTTACTATCGCTGATGTTAAACTTGATGTTGATATTTAAGGCATTGTGTCAACCCACATCAATAAGGGTTCTCTTCTTTTTTTTCACTGACCAATACTCTGGTGGTTTAGTGTTAAGAAACTACACTCTCAGTCCAAAGGTACATGGTTCTAATTTACCTCCTGCTCCCCAGGAGAAAGATGGGTAGTCTTCTCTCATGTGAATTACCACCTTGGAAAACCCACTGGAGGGTCAGCTATGGCTCAGTTCTGATTCAACAGTACAACAACAGCATAAAGAAAGTGTGACGTGTTTCTCCAGGAACTATTCCCTTCTTATAACATTCCCAAAGTAGATGTGAGAAAGTCGCATTACTCTCGCTTTTAAGGATCAAGACGGTTTTGCTGGCTCTTTTGATAGTCCATGGGATGTTCAGTATTCCTCACCAACATCCCAATTCAAAGGCATCAAATATTATTTGATGTCTAGGACTCATAGTTGAACTTTCAAATGCCTGTAAGGTAATTGGCAGTGCTATGGCTTGGGTCATCTTCACTTGAGTCCTCAAAGTGACATTTTTGCTTCATAGCACTTAAGAGAGATGGTTTGCAGCCTGTGTGCTCTTGATGATATGTTGTTTGATATCTTAAGTGGTGCTTCCATTGTGGACCCAAGTAAAATGAAATCCTTGACAACTGCAGTCTATTCTCCAATTATCATGATATATTTTATCAGTCTGGTTATGAGGAATATTGTTTTCTTGATGTCAGTGTGGAATCCACATTGAAGTCTGTAGTCTTTGATCATCACTAATGCCATAGTACCAATAAAAGAATAAGCATAAAGAAATCTCATTTCCATATCCAATAATCTAAAGACATCTTAAGTCAAGTCAGCCACCTTTTTCACCTTCCTATTCTATTTCTTTTCCTTCACCGTCACAACTGCTAGCTACTTTCTCCATCAGTCCCATGCTAGTATCAATAAATGTCCCTTTATACACATTATCTGATCAAACTACTTGACATACTTTTAGATTAACTTGACACATCTTTACAGTTGTAGAATTGGAGGTCTCTTTCATCTGGTAACATGATCTTATTATTGCAAACTATATTTCAGTAGAAAGTCACTGTTACCTAATGATATACCCAAACCCAACTTAACATCCAAGTTTTGTTTGAAGGGTGCCTTCTAGAAGCCAAATGGTGACCTAAACCTCCCGATCTAACACTTTACTCTGTGTAGTTTATACAGATATATTTAGAGAAAATTGCTCAAACAGGAAGGGTATGACTCAAAATCTCAATTCTCCTTAGTAGTGATCACCAGGATATAACAGAGAGAAAAGCTTTTTAATAATTTTTCAAGGCTTGCATTTTGGTCATGTGTTCGTCTATATTGGAATCTAGGTTATGAATCCTAGAGTCTCAAATGAACAGCAACTTACTTAGATCCTTGAACAAACATGTTTTATTGTTAATGTTTTTGAAAGAAAGATCACTGATTAGCAGCTGTAGATAATGTTAGACATCTTGTAGGTATGAAATTGATGTTCTGTGGATTATCAACATATTGATTTTGACTCATGGTCACACCGTGTGTTAGAGAATGAAATTACTCCGTAGGGTTGTATTTGTTAGTTATATCAATAAAAGCAGATTAACAAATTTTTCCTTCTACAGTATTGCCAAGTTTGCTTGAATGATCAACCTTTAGGATATTTGTTATGTGTCATCAAGTTGACTGCTACTCATAGTGACTCTGTTCCTCTGAACTATGCCCTGAGCCAACCCCACTGTGTCTGACACAACTACTCCATTATCCCAGTCATTGTGCCAATCCATCTCATCCAAAGTCTTCCTTACCTGTGCTGTCCTTCCACCATTCCAAACATGATGCTCTTCTTCAAGGACTGGTCATTCCTGGCAACATGACCAAAGTATGTGAGGCAGAGCTTATAAATTCTTGCCTCCAAGGAGCAATTGGGTTTTACCCTCTCCAAGACAGACCTGTTTATTCTCTGATGAATAACAAGTAATTTTGAAGACCATGGAATGGAATCAGGTACACCTTAGTCTTTAGAATGACATCATTGCTCATCAGCACTCTGGTGTGGTCCCTGACTGCAGACTTTCCTAGAGAAATTAATGTTTTGATTTCCTGACTGCTGATGTCCATAGTGTTGGTTGTGGATCTGAGCAAATGGAAATTGTTAACATCAATTTCTTCCCCATTGTTGTATTGCCAATTGATCCAGTGGTGAGAATATTTCTTTTCTTGTTCTTGAGCTTCAATTCATGTCAAAGACTACAGTACTTGACTTCTTCAACTAAAGCTTCAGATGCTTCTCAATTTGAGCAACCAAGGTTGTGTTATCTTTGTAATGCATATTGTTGATGAGTCTCCCTCCAATCCTGATGCCACATTCCTTCTCTTAGAGTTCAGCCTCTCAAATGATCTGTTCTTCATATAGATTTAAAAGATATGTAGGCAGAACGTATCCCTGATACATTCTTTTCCTAGGTGTTGTTGTTGTTGTTGTTGTGTTTTGTTTTGTTTTTGGTTTTGTTTTTTTGGTTTTTTTATTATTATTTTTGTGTGCATGTACTGTCAAATCAGAACTGACTGGTGCAGGAGGAGATTGTCCCTCCTTCCTCGGCAGAGCATCTGGTGGGTTCAAATCGTGCACCTCTGGGATTGTAGTTGTAGCTCCTTGCCACTAGGCCACCAGAGCTCCCCTTCTTTTCCTAGTTTTGAACCACGCGGTGTTTCCTTGTTCTGCTCTGACGATGGCTTTCTGGTCCAAGTTTCACATGAACACAGTCAGGTGTTCTGGGATTCTCATTCTTCTCAATGTTAGCCACAATTTGTTATGATTCACACAGTCAAATCCCTTTATATAGTTAATGAAACATAGACATTCCTCAGTACTCTCTGCTTTCAGCCAAGATCCATCTGACATTGAAGATATTGTCTCCAGTGTTTCTGGTAGTTCTCTCTACTCCTCAGGGATGTTGGGGCTCTGGACAGATTCCAGTGATGAGTTCCAGAATTGGGACCATATATATGGAGTGTGTATGATAAATGTTTTAAATTTTATAATGAATTTTATTTTAGAAATTAAAAAAAAAATGACGAGACATTGTCTTATGTCTAAATGGATAATATATACACCCTACTTCCTTCTTACCTCTGGACCAAAAGGCAGTGTCATGGTGTGTGTAAAGGAGATTGAAACTGTCATCAGTTTCATCTTGCTTGGATCCATAATTAACACCCTTGGTCTGAGCAGTCAGGAAATAAGAAGTCGCGTTGCACTGGGAAAATCTGTACTTAGGGATCTCTCCGAATTATTGAGAAGTAATGATGTCAGTTTGACTAAGGTGTGTCTGATTCAGGCCATGTTGTTGCTGTTGTCAAGTGCTGTCTAATTGCAGGCGACTCATAGCGACCCTATGAAGGGGAGTCCTCGACGCTCGGGAGCCTTTCATCCTCTCTCCAGGTTCATAGGGTTTCTGGAGGCAAGCTATTACAGAAGTGGATGCCACTCCTCCTTCCAAATTCAGGCCATAGTCCTCCCAATTATTTGCTGTGTATCTGAGAGCTGAACAATGAATAAGGATAACAGAAAAATAATTGATGCCTTTGAGCTGTGGTGTTGGAGAAGAGCACTGAACATCCCATGGATGGCCAAGAGAATAAACAGATAGGTCTTGGAGAGGGTGCAGCCAGAATGCTCTTTGGGGGCAAGAATGATGAGTCTTCACCTCACATACTTGGGTTTGTGTCTAGCAGGAGCTATTCGTTGGAGAAGGACATGATGCTGGGGAGGGGGGAGGGTCGGCTAAGGGGAGGAAGACCTTCAACCAGGTGGACTGACACAGTGACTTCTGCAATGGGCTTTAGTGTCAGGAACTGTGAGAATGATGCAGGCTAGAACAGGATTCAGATCTTTTGTTCATAGACTCTCTATGAGTCGTACTTCACTCAAGAGCACCTACCTACCAACATCAATAACAACTCCCTTCTTTGATTCTTAACTTCAAATAACTTAGAGTCCTTGCTAAAACTTCAACACAGTGCATCGATATGTGCTAAAGCAAGCTAAGGAATATAACACTCATCCATCTGTACAGTTGTTATGAACTCCATTATTTGTAACAGCACAAGATGTTATATACCTGGAGATCCCCTTAGCCCAACCTCTAGAAGGTGATTTCTCTTTTAATGCCACCAGATTTATTTTTATTAAAAACTTATATAAGAAACATGTTTAAAAACATATCAGCAAATTCTACCAATGTAGTCTCTGTAATGTAGTCATTTTTTTCTGAACTGTGCATATGATGGGGTCAGTGACTACTGAGGAAAGCAGGAGCATAAATTCCAACTGCTTGGAAAGAAAACAAATCTGACAGTGGTGATGTGATAAATTGGAATAAACATGAGATAAACAGTATGGTGAGGAGAGTTAAGGGGATCATTGTGGTTTTCCAAGGTAGAAATGATCAGAATTGTGGCAACAGAATCCAGTTAGGAGAGAATTAGATTATGAAGAGCCCATTTTTGTCATTCAGGGTCATTCAAGGAACTTGACTTCACAGAACTGAGGAGATGGAGGTATTAGAGTCTATTGGGTCAATTATAACTTTTAATGAAAAACATCCTTGCATTATCCTGAGCCATCCTGATGATCATGCCCAAGCCCATGGTGGTAGTCGCTCTGTGAATCCATATAATTGAGAGTCTTTCTCTCTTTCACTGACCCTGTAACTTTCTCAGCGTGATGTCTGTCTCCAAGGACTGCCCTTTCCTGAAAATATGCGCCAAGTTTGTGGAAGGAATTTTCACCATCTTTGCCTCTAAGATACACCTTGCTCCAGGGACTTGCATGTTCTTTTTGGAATCAAAACTCTTTGTCAGTACCACAGTTCATAACATTGGTTCTTCTCTGGTGTTCTTTATTTGTTGTCCAACTTTTAGATTTGTAGGAAGCAACTGGAAATACGTGTCTTGGCAATTATAGATAACACCCATGGAGTGCTTTCCATGCAGAAAGCCAGCCTACCCTTTACTCATTGCCAGTTGTACCCACTTTAGCTTGCAAACACAATACAATGCATGTTTGTAGTTCAGTTTTATTCCTTGAGACACCGGCCACAGAGAAAATGATTGGCTGTTGGAAGATTATGTTAATACTCATTGTCTTCCAGAAAAGAATCTCTTTGTGGTCTACAGACTCCCAACACCTTTTTAAGGAATTCTGTTTGTAATTTTTTTTTAAGCTGTCTCCTTCTAGAACTCATGGTAGAATTATCATTATGTTAGTGAGAAACAACAAATGGATTTTTAAAAAAGGGTTGATTATAGAAAAAAACCCAGTACATTGAAATAAGACATTAAAAATTAAATGTGTTACATACACAGATGTGGAAAATATAAAAAGAAGCAATCATGATTATGGGCAACAATACTAGTTAATTCTTCCTAAATTATTTAGGGACTCAGCATCTTGGTGATGTTCTTTTGAAAATACCAGAACATTTATTACATAATAAAGTGTCAAAATCCTTATGAGGAAGAGTTGTCTTCTTGGTTTCTTAGGTGGTATTCCTTTATCAGAAGTCTGCTTGAATCTGCACTCTTTCGTATTTAACTGTCTCATTGATCTGTACTGAAGGTTTGGTATTCCAGGTATGCTTTCTCTTGCTGTCCTCAGGGTGGACACGTTGGCCACAGGTCAGCTTCTGAAGATGGTGAGCCACAGTGAGAGCACAGGTGTGCATCTTACTGCTGTGCTTTCCACTCAGTGCCATTCCGCCCCTACCTCGTCTCCCTTCTTACCACTGAGACCAAAGAGACAAGAGGGGAAGTCACTCCCACTATCTCGCCAACTCTGTGTCTCCCACCAGCTTTATTTCTGTGTCTCTGCCCATTCATGACCCACATGGGAAATAAACATAAAGAATGAACCAGCAGTCCAGAAAAAGAAAGGCAAGCAGTTAATATATTTAGAAAGGAGGGTTCATTAACAGGAATGCCAATGAAAAGGTGATACCATGTTTGACTGATGGTCAGAGAAGAGAATGATGGGTGACTTGGGAAGGAATCCTGTAACAAGCTGGTATTAAAAACAGGAGGACTTTCCAAAAAGTTTTTCCAAAGACTTCCAGGTTATCCAAAGAGTAAATGGAACGTATTTAAAGTAGCCTAGAAAAATAGGTGGTTGTTATTATATGCTATCGAGTCACCTGCATGCAACTCAGTAACCTTATACACAGTAGCTCTGAACCCTGTCCTATCCCGAGTCAATCTCACTGTCTCTGACACACCTGCTCCTACTGCTCTAGTCATTTTGTCAATCCGTCTCATCCAGGTTCTTCTTCTCCTGTGTTGTCCTTCCACCTTTCCAAGTGTGATATCCTTTTCCAAGAACTGGTTCCTTCTTCCAACATGCCCAAAATATGGGCGAAGGAGCTTGAAAATCCCTGCTACTAGACAACAACTTGGTTTCATACTTCACGGGATAGATCTGTTCATTCTCATCGCAGTCTGTGGTTTATGTTCAATACTCTTCTCTGGCCCTACAACTCAAAAGCATCAATTCTTCTTCTGTCATCCGTATTCATTGTCCAGCTCTCTGATGCATAGCAAGTAATTGGAAGACCATGGCCTGGATTGGGCACACCTTAGTCTCTAGATGGACATCTTTGTACTTCAACACTCTAGAAAGATTGCTAGCAGCAGACTTCCATAATCCAACTTGTCTTTTGATTCCACACCCCCGCCCCCCGCTGGTTCTAAGAGTGTTAATTGTAGACCCAAGCAAACAGAAAAACAGGTTAAAGATCTTAAAAAACTAACTAACTCTTGTCATATGCTTGTTTTCAAAATATAAGCCATGTATTATTCTATGGCCATATAAAATCAACTTTTAGATTACCTGGGATATAGAAAAACATAAAGATATCCTGTCCTGAGAAACTTAAACCAAATGAAAGAGAGCATGCATGGGAAAGTGGAGGATCCACAAAGGTAAGGAAGATTCTTAATTAGACACATTGACACAATAACGGCAACAAAGGGATTAAACACAGCAGAGATTGTGAGCATAGAGATTGGAGGGACACCATGCTTGGAAAGAGGAGAGTTAGCATAAAAGAGGAAGATCTTCAACAAAATAGATTTTTTTCTTTAATTTTTATTGTATTATTTTTACGTGTACCGTCAAATCAGATCTGACTGGTACAGGAGGAGATTGCCCCTCCTTCTCCAGCAGAGCATCTGGAGGATTTGAACTGCGTACCTCTGGGATTGCAGTGCAGCATCTTGCCACTAGGCCACCAGAGCTTCCTAACAAAATAGATTCACACAGTGACTGCAACAGTGGGATCAAGTGTGTCAGAGTGCTGAGGCTAGGACAGGGTTTGGATCTGTTGTTCTAATGTTGCTTTGAGTTGTTCTGAACTCAAGGACACGTAACAACAGTGTCTTTATAGAGAGTGTTCTGACAATATGTGTTCATGTTTAAGCCATGTAGACACTCCACAAAGAATCAAATTTTAGGACTTTATACTAAGGAACTAATCAAATTATCCAAAGACTAATTGAAAAGCATTTACTCTATGGCAGAGGGTGAAAGGTTGTAGCCTTATACCCAGTATAGATTACATCTCAACATCAAGAAGAAAATTCTCACCATCTGGCCAGTAGGCAACATTATGATAGAAGGAGAAAAGATTGAAATTGTCAAATGGCTTCATCTCACTTGGACCCACAGTCAACACCCTTGGAATGAGTTTCCAAGAAATGAAAAGACTTGTGACCTTGGGAAAATCTGCTGCCACTGACCTCTCCCAATTACTGAGGAGCAATGATGCCAGTCTGAGAACTAAGGTGGGCCTGGTGGAGGCCATGGTCTTTCTGGTCACTTGCTATGCATCTGAGAGCTGGACTATAACCAAGGGTGACAGAAGAAGAATTGATGCCTTGGGGCTGTGGGTTGGCAGACTCTTTCCTTTAAAAATACATGAACATCTCTTTTTCATGATGTTTAAACTTGATGAAAATTAGTCACAATGTAAAGTAACAATTATTTTATACTACATATACATAGAGACAGACAGCTAATGCAAAGGGGGGGGGGGCGGAGAGACAGAGAGAGAGAGAGAGAGAAGCATTCCATAACTTGATTTGGAACAGATCAAGAAAAGACAAAAAAAGCCAAGTGTGACCATAAACAGTAAAGCCCCTTCAGTTCTCAGGGAAGAGAGCATAGCTGTTACCCTTACCTGGGGCTTAGTCAACAGATAAACACATTACATGTGTTGTACATAGTCAATAATCCCTCAAAAAGTCTTTGTGTCAATTTTGCTATTTTACCTGAAGGAATAATACCGAATGTCACATGGCATTTGAATAAGCAAGATTGTCACTTTTCCTAAATTGTTTTCTGAAAACTCTATTACACTTTACATTCCGATTATAATAGAAGCTTCCCAATTACACGTGCGCTGCTACACTCTGTGACATTGCTACCGTTTTGATTTCAGAAATGCCTAAAATAAGTGACTTTTCTCCCCAGTGTCATTTATTCTGCTCACAGTCACTGCACACACGCTGTAATAATAATCAACTGAAACCATCCCTCCATCCATGCTCACTGCATCCACCTGATGGTCCTGAAACAGATGCTTTTCAGTGAAAACCAGCCCTTGGTTTTTCCATGGGAGCACATAACGAAAGCAGAGCATCAACTTTCAGATTACCTGTGATATATAAAAATATAAATACATCCTGAGTGACTTAAACCAAACCAAAAGACATTTTGTGTGGAGTCGCTTGATTGTAGCTTGGCCTCATCTTACTTTACATCTTATATTTGCAAAGGCTTTCTTGTGAATAAATCACAGCCACAGATACTGGGCGTTGGGACTCAAACACATCTTTTTAGAGGAGATAATTTAACTCACGATAGCAAATCCTCATGGGCAGCTAATGGGATTGACAATAAACATTTGTGGTACCATTTTCATTTATTAATTTTCATTTATTAATTGAGTGTAACTTTAGAAAACACTCTGGTTTTGCCTTCAGTCATGTTGTTGTTTTTATGTGCTGTTGAGTCGTTTGCAACTCATAGCGACCCTATGTACAATAGCCCTAAACCCTGCTCTATCCTGTGCCAGTCGCACTGCCTATGACACACCCATCCTGATTACCCCAGTCACTGAATCAATCATTCCTACACATTTTATTTCCCAACATTAATTACAGCTGTTGATGTCAGGGCCAGTTGAGTTGACTATAACTCATAGCGACACTATGAACAACAGACAGATGGATACTTTACCCTGCCTGAATCCTTGTCCTATGAGCTTATGGTCTCTGCTAGCTCAAGCCCTTGTTACAGACACTGAATCAGCCCATTTCTTTGGCAGTCTCACTCTCTTCCACTGGTCGTCTACTTTTCCCGGCATAATTTCCTTTATTACTGTCTGGAATCTCCTGACAACATGCCCAAAGTATGTGAGATGAGTTTTCACCTTCCTTTCCTCTACCGAGCACCCTGGTGGCAATTCCCTCCGTGCTTTTTCCTCTTTTGGCAGTTGCTGGTGTATTCAATATTCTTTACCAACATCATAATTCAAAGGCTTCAGATCTTCCTTGATCTTTCTTTCTGTTGTATATTTTTTACTTGCATACAAAGTATTTGAAAAGACCATGGCTTGGGTCAGGCTCAATTAACATGAAGCAAAAGCACTTTTTTTTTTTAGCTTCCCAAGTAGACTCTTATTTAATTGACTGCATGTTTGTAAGAGGACTTAATAATTCCTTGATTTGAAAGACAATAACAAGAAAAACTGAAATTACAGGAAGTGACACAGGAAGTAGTTGTACATCTTCCTAGATGTACAATTAGAATAGTGAATCAGCCTGGGGAATATGAGGCAAAATAGGAAGCTTGGGGAAAAATTAGAAGTTGAAGGTGATCAGCAGAGATTAGAGGTAAGCTTTGATTATCATAATTTAGGGGGGAAACTCCCTTGTGAATTAAAATAATCTCTAGAAACTTGTTCATTGACAGTATGACAGCCTATAGTCATGTCTGTGTCCTGCCTTTCATGTGTGTTACTTGCTGCTTGTGGAAGGTTTTTGTAGGCTGTTTACTCTTTAGCTGTTGTTGTTAGGGGATATGGAGTCCTTGTATTACATAAATGAACCAGGCCTGATCCTGCACCTGCAACCTGATTCTTAACAATCTCCTCTCTGCTTAAACCTATGGTTGTAGTCACTGCACTTACCCGTATCATTCATGGTCTTTCTCTGCTTCATTGACTCTACACTTATCCAGGGATGATGACCCCTTCCAAGGACTGGCAGCTTCTGACAGTGAACTCCAAGTGCAGTAGATAAAGTCTCATAATTTTGGCTTCTAAGGATCACCCTGGTTGCTCTTTCTTCAAGACAAACGTGTTTGTGATTTTAGCAGTCCATAGAATATTCAATAATATTCACCAACGTCACAATTCAAAGGTGTCAGTTTTTCTTCAGCCTTCCTTAGTCATTGTCCAACTTTTACATGCATAGGAAGCAAGTAAAAATATCATGACTTGGGTCACCTGCACCTTCATATTTAATCTTGCTCATTAGCACTTTAATGAGGTCCTTGACAGCAGATTTACTCAATGCAGTATGTCCTTGGATTTCTTGACTCCTGCGTCCATGTGTGCATCCTTATAAAATGAAATCATTGACAACTTCACTCTTTTTTTTACTAATCATGATATTTTCTATTGGTCCATAGGGGACACTTTTTTTCAATGTTGAGTTGCAATCCAAACTGAAGGCTGTGTAGTCTTTGATCTTTTCCAATTAGTGCTTCAGGTTCTCTTTGCTTTCAGCAAGTGTGGTTGTACCATCTGCATTCCCTTAGGAATCTGTAAGGTGATGCCAGGGGCAGCATGGATCTCACAGAATGGTAAAAAGAAGTTTGTAGGATAGTACTTGCAACTTGGGAATCGCCCATAATTGAGAGTTTCTAATTATGACTGACAGAACCTTGGTGGCACACTGGAGTAACCTTGAACTGCCGAGCAGAAGGTTAGGGGTTCAATTCAACATTACCCCTTACTTTGAAAGAGGAAGTTAAGACAGTCTTTTCCCATTAAGTTTCACAGAGTCAGGAACTTTATGGGGCCATTTTACTCAGGATTGGAAGAAGACTCATCAACAACATAACGTTACGCAGTTGACACAGCCTTACTTGCTGAAACTGAGGAGGATCTGAATCGCTTGCTGCAGAAGGTCAAGGACTGTGCTCTTCAGTATGAATTGAAACTCAACACCAAGAAGACAAAGATTCTCACCACTGGGCCAGTTGACAGCACCATGATGGATGGAGAAGAGATTGAGGATGTTAGCATCTTCTGCTCCACAATCATCCCTCTTAACAGCAGCAATCAGGAAATCAAAATACTAATTGCATTAGTTAAATCTGCTGTCAGGGACCTTTCCAGAGTACTGAGAAGCAGCAATGTCAAATTAGAGACTAAGGTGTGCCTGGTCCAGTTCATGATCTTCACAATTACTTGCTATGCATCAGAGAGCTGGACAATGACTAAAGATGAGAGAAGAAGAATTGGTACTTTAAGGTTCTGGTGCTGGAGAAGACTCTTGAACATACCATGGACTGGCAAGGGAACAAACAGGTCTGTTTTGAAGAAGGGGAAACCAAGTTTCTCCTTGGAAGGTAGGATTTGAATGTCTATCTCACATACTTTGGGCATGTGTTCAGGAGGGACTGATCCTTGGAGAAAGGACGTCATGCTCAGAAAGGTGGAGCGACAGCACAGGAGAGGAAGACCCCAAATGAGATGTACTGATACAGTAATTGAGGAAATGAGAGTAGATGTGTCAGAGTCAGTGAGACTGACTTAGGACAGGGCAGGGTTCAGAGACTTTGTACATAGGATCGCTTTGGGTTGCAGGCAGCTTGAATAGCACATAACAACAACATCGTTAAGATTATTATGTTTCATACTTGTCAGTAGGGGGTTTGGTTTGATATTTATAACCTGTATAAAAAGACCTCTGTTGGCACTGTCTATAGGGAGTTGTGCTGTGAACCCAAAGGTATTGCTTCTCTGGTGGTCTGAATCCACCAGCAGCTCTGTAAGAAAAGAATGGCCATTTCCTCCTGTGTAAAACACATGGGAGAGCCAACTGTTTTGACGTAATAGCAATGAGTTGAATTATAATAGTACATAACTATTAAAAAATATATAAAGTTGCTTGTTATTAAATTTTGGAGGAACATTCTTTCAAGTGGTACAGCACTCATCTGTCATTATGCTGTACTGAGATAACCTGGGATTGTTGTGATGCAGAACTTTGCTCCATTGGGGTGTCAGTTGGCATAATGGTTAACTATGGTGGACAGTGTTTGGTGGAGCTCCCAGTTCAATTCAGATTTGGAAGCAGGAGTGGCAGCTCCTTCCTAAACAACATGCCTCAGAAAACTCTATGAACTTTGGTAAATGACGATAGTTATAGAAAGGCTTCAGACCCTTTGTTCACTGGGTCGCTATGAGTCATGCTCGATTTGACAGCAATCATCAACAACATCATACTCTAAATTAAAATAAGACATAATTTTAAAATTAGAATGGTAGATAGGGGAAGGATTTTGTTCTAAAATTGCCCTTCCTCTCACTGTATGTGGAGGGTTTTTTATTTGTTTTCAGTGTTTCTCACAGAAGATTGTAGCTATGTTTTGTATTTATACAAGCCAACAGAATTAAATGTTTGCAAGAGAAATTATTTGTAAGAGTTCGTTCAAAGTGGAGTGATATTCCTTTCATGAACTCAAATGACTTCTTGCAATTTCTCAAACTACATGACCTCAGGCTAAAGGCAAACTTCCAGAAGATGAAAAGCAGAACCACCTCTCCTGTTCATGGATTCTGATTCAAAGGACTGTGAACTGCATCACCTCTCTCCAATTTTAAGCAGCACCTCTATGTGCCTGGCATTTGTCTAAGAGTTCCTATGCACTGTGGTCAAAACCGTCTCTGACCTTCAATTTCACCTTGTAGTTGAATGACCTGCCACAAGTGATTTTGGTGTCTCAGTTTCTTCTTTGTATAGTAAGGCTGATTGAAAAAGTATATGCAAGACACTTAGCAAAGACTTTGATACAGACTCAGAAGTCAAATATAGCGGAAATTTAAGCCAATGTGGTCTTACTCTGGATCCTGTCTCAGCTGCATTCCCTATATGGGTGCATGTATGTGCGTATCACACTATCCTATAGTGAGTCAGTTCCAACTTAAACCAACCTTCCTTTGGAATTTTAAGGTTGTCAATACTGACAAGGAGGAAACTGCCCATTTTCCTTCCCTGAATGACTGGTGGTTTCAAACCATTGACCTTTCAATTAGCAGCCAGACACATTATGCACAAGGTCGCTAAATC
>NW_006399875.1:7726080-7737814 GCF_000299155.1 Elephantulus edwardii | reverse complement strand
TCTGTCTATCTCTTTACCTGTTTACCTATGTGTTGGTGCTTTTATGTGCCATCAAGTTGCCTGCAACCCATTGCGACCCTATGTACAGCAGCTCTGAACCCTTTCCTGTCCTAAGCCGGTCTCACTAATTTCAGCACACCAACCCCCAATGCCCCAGTCACTGTATCAGTTCATCTCATCCGAGGTCTTCCTCTCCTCTGCTGTATGTTGTTGAAGGGAGCTCTGGCGGTCAGGTGGCAGGAAGCTGCGGTCAAGTGGCAGGAAGCAGTGCTGCAATTCTAAAGACACGTGGTTAGAATCCACCAGCTGAGAAGTTTCCTTTAGTGCAGTTAACTGCCTCTGAAAATCCACTGGAGGGTCAACTATGGGTCAGTTTCAACTAGATGGTGCATAATAACAAACAACATATGTTGTCCTTGCTATTGTAATTGTCATTGAGTCTGAACCACTCTCAGCTGACCCTCCAGCAGGTTTCCTGAGGCAGTTAATTGCTCTGAAGGAGAATCCCCATCCTTCTCCCTGAGGGCAGCTGGTGCATTAAAACTGTGCGCCTTTAAGATTGAAGTGCTGCTTCTTAGCACTAGGTCATCTGAGATTCCATATATCTATATATGTCTATATCTCTCTATCTCTCATCTATCTATCTAGCTAGCTAGCTAGCTAGCTAATCTATCTAATTTATCTAAATACATATGGACATATATCTGTATCTTTGTGTATGTATGTGATGGATTACACTGGGAAAGTCAGCAGTCCAGAACCTCTCCAAAGTTCTGAGTGGAACCAATGCTAGATTGAGGGCTAAAGTGTGCCTAATTATTCAGCCCATGATCTTTTCAATCACTTGCTATACATCTGAGAGCTTGACAATGAATAAGGATGACAGAAGGAAAGTTGATACCTTTGATCTCTGGTGTTGGAGAATAGTAGTGAATACCCCATGGAAGCTGAAAGAACAAGCAGCTATGTCCTGGAGAAGGTGCAGCCAGAGCGCTCCTTGGAGGCAAGGATGGCAAAGCTCCATCTCACATAACTCAGGAAAGGAGCTAAGAGAGGTTAGTCCTTGGAGAGAGGCTCCGTACTTGGAAAAATGGAGGGACAGTCAAGGACAGGAAGACCATCAGCTAGGTGGATGGACACAGTGACTATAGCTATGGGCTCAAGTGGGTCAGAGATTGTGAAGATGGCACAGGATAGGGCTGGCTTCAGATCTCTTGTACGTAGGGTCACCATGAGTTATATGCAAGTTGACAGTACCTAATAGCAATAACATACGTGATGTGTATGAGCCTGTGCATGTATGGGTATAGGTGTATGTAAGGGAGAGCTCTGGTGATTAACAGTAAAGAACTGCACTGCCATCCTAAAGGCAGGTGGTTCGAATCCACCAGCTGCTCAATGAAAGATAGATGGGCAGTCTCTTTACAAGCAATTAAACTGCCTTTGATACCCTACTGGAGGGTCAGCTATAGCCCCAGTTGTCATCTTCCTGTTCTCATTGAGGATTTATAGCAAAGGATGTACCTACAAACTCTGCTCCAGGTGTTATGCTGACGCCAACAGAAGGGAGGAAGTGTTTGTGCTAACACTAGTTAAGAAAGTGAGAGTTATCTCTCTTAGTTACGTCATGACGCCTTACCAAAGATAGCACACGTGGTTGGCCTTCACAAACACAGTATTCTTTCCCTCATCATTCAGGAACTAGAAATCCAAACCCAGAGCTCTTGGGGAAAGCCCTCCGTGTGTGTCAGTTGTAAAGGAAAGTGTTTCCTTGATCTTCTGTGGCTGGGAATTCCCTGGAGATTTCCATGTGTCCCGGCCTTCCCCAGGGTCAAGGTCTAGGTCCTAAAACATGCAGTGTGGCGTTGTCATTTAGTTCTTGGTGTTCCTAAGCGTACCCCCATCTTGGCTTCTTTTCTTCCCCTTAAGTGAAGTAAATCTCTGTACAGGGTGGTACAGACCACTTCTTAGAGAAACTCCTTGACATCTTTTTAAGGTTGAAATAGGATCAAAGAATGGTCCATTTCATCTTTAATCCCCCAGCAGCAATTTGTTTTATCACATCATAGGGTGTCATTGCATAACTTCAACGTGACAACATTATGTGCACACATTTTGTATACATGTGACACGACTCAACCTGTGACACCGTCCCTGCCTCAATAAGCCTCTGTCACTAAATATCACTGCCTCTCTCATAGCTAGAAAGTTTGGGGTCGAGGTAGGGGGCTTGTTAAAATGCAGTTGGGTTGACATTTTTACATGCTTGTGCTCTAAGGCTGCATAACTTCTCTTTTTTCCATATTTGATATTGCTGCAAGTAATATTCATTGCCATACATACAACTTCTTGTTGTTGTTGTGTACTACCAAGTCAAAACCAACTCATAACTGACCCTCCAATGGGTTTTTAAAGGCAGTAAATTGCATAGAAGCAGATTACTCATCTTTATCCTATAAAGCAACTGGTGAATTCGAACCCAGTGTCTTTGGGATTCTTTACAGGTGAAGGGATGTTTCCAGTTCTGTTCACCAAAATATAGCTAGCCACCTATGCTGATTTCAGTACTTTAGCTTGTTAAAATCTTTTGATGAGGTAAAACCCAGTTTGTTAGATTTACTGACATTTGGGAGAAAATTATCTCAAAGGAGAAATAAACATGGTGTATTAATGAGACCATAGGTAGTGAGTGGGATGTGTAATTTTGATGTCAGAGGACAGTTGGAATTGGACAGAGCTTGTGTCTTTGAACTTGTGGTTTGAAGGAACAAAGTGTTGACATGCCTGAAGCTGGCCATGATGAACAAACTCATAAACTTGTTCAGAACATTACGTAAATTCATGGTCTGATCTTTCAGAATCTAGACGCATTTTAGCCAGTGACAGCACTGATTAACACAACAGGAGAAAACAACGTCTTGCCCTAGTATCATGTAACATAGGGCCAAAAATTATATTGGCTTCACCTCTGATATGCAGTTGTCTTTAATCATCAAATAATAGAAGTGATTGCATTAGATCACTGTCTATGTCATACTGTTGATGAAAGAGACAAGCTTAGCATCTTTTAGTTAGTATATATACTTTGTTGTTGTTGTTATATGCCGTCAGGTCACCTGTGATTCATAGCAACCCTATGTGTAACAGCTCTGAACCCTACTCTATCCAGAGCTAGTCTCACTGATTCCCACACACCTACTCCCATTAAGCCAAACACTGTGTCATTCCATCTGTCTCATCTGAGGTCCTCCTCTCCTGCACTGTCTCTCCACACTTCTGAGCATTATGTCTTTCTCCAAGGACTGGTCTCTCCTGGCCATGTGCCCAAAGTATGTGAGGCAGAGCTTCAAAATTCTAGCCTCCGAGGAGAATCTTGGTTTTACCTTCTCCAAGAGAGACATATTTGTTGTCCTGGTGGTCCATGTTATATTCAAGACTCTTCTCCAACACCACAACTCAAAGGCATCAATTCTTCTGTAATCTTTAGTCACTGTGGATGCCTAAAAGATTCTCATATTGAGCCTACTAGCCTCTCTGAAAGAAAGATGGCAGCATTTTGCTTCCATAAAGATGTTGCTGTGGTTGTTTTGTGCCTTGGAGACAGAAGCAATCCATAGTTGACCCTCAAGCAGATTTTCAGAAGGAGTGAGTTGCGTGGAAAGAGATTGCCAGTCCTTCTTCTATGGAGCAGCCGGTAGATTTGAACTGTGTGCCTTTGAGATTTCAGGGCAGCTTCTTACCATTTGGCCACCAGAGCATAGAGCCTTGGAAACCCTGTGAGGCAGTTGCACTCTACCCAAAAGGACTGATGAAAATCAGAATTGACTCAAAAGCAGCAAGTTTTATTTTGGGAAAACTACCAAAAAAGAAAGAAACCCATACAACTAAAATACAAGAAATCATCGTATTAGCCCTAAGAACATGACGATTGTTGGATAAAGGAGCCCTGTCTACTGCAATCAACCAGAACATTTTCTAACAATTGCAAAGTGATGTCTGGACGCTCTGATGACCTTCTTTCAAGTTCTGACATCCTCAAGGTCACTTAGGAAGGGTACAGTTCTGGACAAACCTAATTTTATATTCCTAACTGTTGCTCTCTTGGGAACTGAGAATTACAGACTCGTATGGTTCATTTATACATGTTCTGATTAAAGATGAACTCATGACTTTCACAGATGGCTACTACCAGAAAGTGACATCCAGATTATTTTCAAGTACATTTATACTAAAAATTAAAAACATTAGCATGGAAAGAGTGCCCCCCCCCTTCTTGGATAGTGGGTGTACAAACACCATTTTCCATAATTGGAATTTAGACCTTATTCCATTAATATAAACATTCAAAAGAAGGAATTGAACGATAATCTGGATATGCATAATCCCATACAGGATGGTAAGAGATGATTGTCATACCTTAATTTTTCTTCTTTCTTCAAAACGTTAATCCTAGACTTTTGCTTTTAAAACTATTCCCGGGGGGAGGGGGGAGGCAAGGAGAAAAGTGCAGCAATGAATGACTGGAAACCCTAAGTCTCTGTAAACTTTCATTAAAATTAATTAAAAAAAAACAACAACACAAAAAACTATTCCCACTGTAATAGACAAAGGAAAATTGACTGGCTTTATCATCCCATAGTGTAGAAGTCTAGACCTCCAAGCTTAGGCCTTTGGCTCACGGGAAAGGATATTTTATTAGCTCTGAGTTAACGTCCTTGTTATCAGTTTTTCCCTGGGTCTTGTTTCCGGTGACAGGGAACTTGGATACAAAGGACACGTGCTGGTGTGGACTCTTCTTTCTTGATCTTGTCTCTGTCTCTACTCTCTTGCTCTCCTATGTCTTTAAGATCAAATGTGTCTCAGATCACACCCCAGGACTGTGGCTTGATTAAGGGTGTCGTATCCAGCCTCATCCCCTTCTGTCATATCCGGGTAGGGATGATCACATGGTGCATATTGATTACGTCATTACATGCTAAGCCAATGAGAGTTACGGCTGAGGCAAGTTGACTTTGATTTAGAGAGGCTATAGTTCTCAAATCAATTCAGGCTCAGTAAACAACACTAAAGATAGTCATTTAACTCCTAATGGAAAGTGTAGCCTGAGTATAGGCCTATATTGCATGTGAATTTATACCAACATGGTTTCAGCTTTTATTTTTTAATATTCTATATTTGGCTGCTCCTTGGAGTCAAGGATTCTGGGGCTTCGTCTGACATACTTTGGACATGTTGTGAGGAGAGACAGGTCCTTGGAGAGGGACATCATGCTTGGGAGGGTGGAGGGACAGTGTAGGAGGAGAAAAAAGGCCCTCTATAAGGTGGATTGATTCAGTGACTGGGGTAATCGGGATGGGTGTGTCAGAGGCAATGCGATTGGCACAGGATAGAGCAGGGTTTAGGGCTGTTGTACATAGGGTCACTATGAGTCGCAGGCAACTCAACAGCACATAACAACAACTACAGTGTATTAGGAGTCTCCAAATTTTCATGAGACTTCACCCCCACTGCCCAAATAGCTCAGATATAAGCCGTTGATAGACTTCCTCCTCATGCCCATATTCCCCTTAGAGCCCAGCTGGGCTTGACTTCTGGTTTTTATAGGATACACGTATTTTACCCCCATTCTTCTCTTTCTTCTTCCTTCCCAGTTGCACCATCACGCTCCGAACATGATGAATGATCGATCTATCATGTTAGCATAAAAGAGAATGAATCTCTTGTTAATCTGTAATTACCTGGTTAATTTAAAATTAATTTTAAAAACATCTGTGCAAAATAAATGAAGCTTAACTTTTTGTTGACAAAGAGTAATGAATAGGCCATGGATGGCCAAAGGAAAAAAGAAATCTGACACAGAGGAAATACAAACAGAGTACTCCTTGGAAGTAGGAGTGCTGAGACTTCATCTCATGTACTTGGGGCAGAGTATCAGGCGAGGCTAGTCCTTGGAGAAGGACGTCATCCTTGGAAAAATAGAGGGTCAGTGAAAGAAAGGAAGGCCTTCAGTGACCTTCACCAGCACCGTGGCTGCAGCAATGAACTGAAGGACAGCAGTGGGGTGAGGCTACCACACGACGGGCAGTGTTTCTCCCTGTTACACCAAAGGTCACTGTGAGTGGGGTCATGCAGACCAACAGGAACAGCTTTCCTGGGCCTTTGGACTGAACTCAGCCTTGTTCTGTGACTATATTTTAGGTCTAAAGATTGAAACAGAAAGAAAGCTAAAAGCAATGCAAGGGATAGAGTGACATCTGGCAGAGCCACATGGTAGTTACTGTTGGGTGTCATCGAATCAGCTCCAGTGTTTTTGCAATCCTGTGAACAACCTTTAGTAATCTTCTGAACAACAGACGGAAGCCTCGCCACATCCTCACCGTCCTCACCGTCGCTGCTGGACCC
This sequence comes from Elephantulus edwardii, assembly GCF_000299155.1. Lineage (NCBI taxonomy): Eukaryota > Metazoa > Chordata > Mammalia > Macroscelidea > Macroscelididae > Elephantulus > Elephantulus edwardii. The sequence continues at coordinate 7,731,412 of NW_006399875.1, read as the reverse complement.
AAATCTATTGTTGCAGTGACTGTGCCCGTCCATCTAGTGGGGGATATTTCTCTTCTTTACCAGGCTTATATATATTCTTTTGGCATGCATACTCCTTCTCCAGAAAGTGGTTGCTCCTGACACATGCCCAAAGCATGGAAGCACAAGTTTCCCCATCATCCTTGCCTCCAAGGAGCTCTCCAGCTGTGTTTTCTCCAAAGCAGTTTTGTTTTTTGGACTTTTTGGTTTGTTTTCTTGTGACAGCCCACCGTACACTCAGTGGTTTTGGCCAATGCCACGTTTCTTCTTCTCTCTTCCTTCTTCACTGACCAGTTTTCACATGCATACGAGAGGCAGGTTTTGATGTGATTCAGGCCTGGCCATGCGGTAGTGAAGCAATCGTGGTTAACCAGAAGGTTTAGAGTTCACACCCACAGCCGCTCCACAGTAGAACGACCAGACCACCAGCCTGCACAGAGACCCACAGCCTTGGAGGCCCCACGGGACAGCTCTGTTAGGCATACGTGGTCATGATGGGTCAGAATCTACTTGATGGCACTAGGTGTAGTTTGTTGTTGTTGTTATGTGCCCTTGAATCACTTATGACTCATAACAACCCTGTGCACAACAGCCCTAAACTCTGCTCTGTCCTGTGCCAATCACACTGTCTCTGACACACCCACCCCGATTACACCAATGACTTTATCAATCCACCTCATGGAGGGTCTTCCCCTCCTGCGCTGTCCCTCCACCCTACCAAGCATGATGTCCCTCTCCAAGGACTGGTTCCTCCTTGAAACATGTCCAAAGTATGTCAGACGAAGCCTCAGAATCCTTGCCTCCAAGGAGCAGGCTGGTTTGACCCTCTCCAGGATGAATCTATTTCTTTCCTTAGCCGTCCATCGTACCCTCAATACTCTTCTCCAGCACCACAGCTCAAATAGTAAGTAGTGATGCAAATAGCAAGCTTGGCTGTTAACTAAAAGGTAAGACATTTGCCCAGAAACTTCTCAGAAGAAAAGACTTCGGGATCTTCTTCAGCAAAATTAACCACTGAGTATTTTTTTTTTTCATGACAAGATTACAGAAAAGGAAATGCACAGTAAAGTGGACTGTGGACTGGGCAAGGGGGGGGTGTATAACAATGAAAGATTTTTTTTTTCTTTTGAAAGAGAAAAACAAACTGAGGGAAGAAGGGGTGGGCAGGGAGGAAAATGTGCAATAATGAATGAAGGGGGGAAAATTAAATAGAAAGAATATTCTGTAAAAAAATATATATGTTACATTTAAAAAAATCATTAGTAAAAAAAAAAAGATCCAATGAAACACTGTGACCAGTTGTACTCTGATACTTACGGTATTGCTATCTGTCCAAGGTGACTCATCATCAACTGGTGAGAGTCTCTAAGTGGTCAAATGGTTAACACACTAGGCTGCTAATTCATAGGGTAGAAGTTCGAATCCACAAAATAGTGCCTCTGAAGAAAACTCTGGAGCTCTACCTCTGACAAATCAGCCCCTGAAAACTCCATGGAGTTTGGTTATTCTGTGACACACGTGGGTCACCAGAAGTTAAAGTCAACTCGCTGGCAACTTGCTGCTGGTTTGTATTAAAATTTCTTTCTATGCAGTCTTTTTCTAAAAAGCTGGTCTTCATCTCTTTTTGGAAAAAGAAGCCACAATTACCTTCCACTACAACAAAGTAAGGGATCAAATGAAAGTAATTAAGATTTTATTAAAGAAACTTTAATAAGCCAATTACTGCTCATGAATATGGATAATCTCAAGGAAAAGAGCCATCCTGTGCCTGAAATAAAAATAAGCTATGTTTTAAATATATTTAGTACACATAATTAGTTATTTAAATCTCGTCTCAACTAAAGCAGCTGTCAAAATTTTATTTGGAAGAGCAAGAATTTTACATTGATAAAGGCATGCTACTGAACACCTGTAATTAAAAAGAAAAATACAATGTATTTTGTGCAGATTATATCACGTACTAGAATTTGGATGAAATTAGCACACTTCTGACAGGTGAATTAAAATTTTCTATTGACCATCATTGACTAGGGATGATAGAAGGAGAACTGTTGCTTGTGGTACTAGAGAAGAGTATTAAATTTACCATGAACTGATAGCAGAACAAACAGGCTCATTCTGGAGGTGAGACCAGGCTGCTTGCTCCTTGTAGGCAAGGATTCTGAAGCTTCGTCTGACAGACTTTGGACATGTTGCAAGGAGGGACCAGTCTTTGGAGAGGAACATCATGCTTGGGAGGGTGGAGGGACAGCACGGGAAAGGAAGACCCTTGATGAAATAAATTGACTCGGTGACTGGGGTAAAGGGTAGGTGTGTCAGAGACAATAAGGTTTGCTCAGGATAGAGCAGGGCTCAGAGCTGTTATACATAGGGTCGCTATGAATCACAAGTGACTCGACAGTACATAACAGCAACAACAATATTGATCATTAACCAAAATACTAAATCATTCTTGTTTTGCCTTCAGGCTTTCTAAGGAAGAAAAATGGGCAGTCTCCTCTGGTTCAGTTTGTAGACTCTGGAAACTGGCTGGAGGGCCAGCTAGGCATCAGTTCCAACTAGACAACAGTGTCTTTTGACTTTTAAAGCTAAGTGTGAAAGGATTAGCTTGTTATAGATGCTGAACCCAGTGAAAACTCACCTTACTCCACAGCTTTTGATAGAAGGAACTCTTGACAGTACCTTGACTCATTTAAGGAGCCCTAGTGGCACTGTTCTTACCCAAAGGCTGCTGTTTGGCTCCTCCGTCAGGCGCCCTGGGGAGAAAGGGTCAGTGTCCTTCCGTAAGTACTTACTGTTGCTCATTGCTAGTAAGGCAGAGCCTACTCACAGCTGACCCTCACGTGGGTATCCAGAGCCTATCAATGACAAGGGAGAAGGCTGCTGGTCTTTCTCCCGCAGAGCATCTGGTGGATGCGAACTGCCTGCTTTGGGACTGGCAGCACCACTCTTTGCCTGTTAGGCCACTGATTCCCCATAAAGATTTACAGCATTGGAAACCCAGTAGAAAGCTGCCAGGAGTCAGAAAAGACTCAACAGCGGTGAGTTGGATTTGGTTTGTTTTGGTGAGGGGCTATTTTGGTGACTTATTTAGAGTTATCAAGAAATAAATATAATTACTCAAATGCCACCTCAGAGAGATGCATTCTATTGCCAAACGGGCTAGTATTTTTAGTAATGTGATGACCTACTGGATAAGAAGTTGGGCAGCCAGCTCAAAGGCAGGTAGTTCAAATCCACCAGCTGCTCCGTGGGAGATGGGGGACTGTCTCCTTCCTTGCGATTTACAGCCTTTGAAAATCACTAGATGCTTAGCTTTGAATCAGTTCAGATTCTGGGTCAATGAGGATGTTTTTAGAAATGTTCCCTAGGGAAGTCTCTTGGCCTAGTGGCTAAGCTGTTGGCTGACAACCCAGAGGCTGATGGTTTGAATCCCCTTTCTGCTTCATTGGAGAAAGATGGAAAATCTCCTTTTCTGCACTTTACAGCCTCTGAAAACCCACTGGAGGGTCAGTTATGAATCATTACAACTCAATGGCAAGGAGTTGTAGGGTTTTTTTAATAGTTCCCACTAACAAAAAAAATGACTTTCTATGCAATCCAAGTATACAATTCTATTTAAATGGCAAAATTTGTGTTCACATTTGGAGTTCTTGTTTGTAACATCTGACATCTGCTGTTCTTTTAAATTGTGTCTTCATTTTTCCAGGGTCGCATTATGCAATGAGTGTTTGTTTCATGAATGGAACACATGGCCTTCTGTGTTGTTGTTATTGTTAGGTGCTGTTAGCTCAGCTGTAACTCACAATCCTATCAGTGGACAAGTGGAATCTGTGCCCTGATCTACCCCAGCCTCACAGTCCGCTGTGCTCACGCCCACTATTGGAAATACTTCTCATAGGTGTGCTCCTCTCCTGCACTGACCTTATGTTTCCCAAGCATCCTGTAGCAGCTCAACAAACCTGATGACCATCAAGTCAGAACCAACACATAATGGCTCCTGTAATGGGTTTCCAAGGCTCTAAATTGGATGTGGAGAGATTGCCTTCTTTTACTCCAGCAGGCACTGGTGAATTCCAGCCTCCAGAGAGGTACAGCCTTCTACCCCAGCAGGCACTGGTGAATTCAAGCCTCCATAGAGGTATGACCTTCGGGTGATTAGCAGCACACCTCTCTATGATCTGTGCCACCAGAACCTCCAAAAGCATTCTATAAAGGCCATTTAGTCTTTTTTCACCTCTTCTGTTCATGTGGCACCTATTAGGTGAGCACTCAATGGATGTCAGGTAAAGAGGCCATGAAAAGAGTATAGGAAACAGACAAGTAACTATGAAGCATGAGAAATTTTCACTAGCAGTAAGATCTGTGCTGCACTTTACAATAGATGTGACAGCAAGTACCTGGAGAGATAATTCAGATTGAGGAAGAAACCCAGGGCTCTTCAGTTGATTGTGACTCTTAGTTGCCCCTCCACTTGGTTTCCAAAGCTATAAATCTTTGCAAGAGGAAACAGCCCATCTTATTCCTATGGAGTGTGTATGGATTTGAACTTGAAACCCTTCAGTTAGCAGACTGATATGTTTCACAGTATACCAGTAGGGTTCCTTCATTCAAGTTGAGTGGTTAACAGTTCAGAAAGGTACATTTTAGCTGCCTGTGGTAAGTATAGGCCAGCATACAGAGTTCTTGCCTTCCATACAGGAGACCTGGGTTTGACTTCTAGCCTGTGCACCATCAACACCTGCCTGCCTGTGGAGTCTTGTGATGTTGTCATCCTTAACAAGTTGCAGCAGGACTTCCACACGAAGACAGACTAGGAATCAAGACCTGGGGGTCCCCTTCTGAACGTCAACCAATGAAACTTTTATGGATCTCTATGGCCCAATCACATCTGTTTGATCACAGAGGGGTGATGTAAGATCTGCCCATCACAGCATTGACCTGTTTTAGAATTCTGACCTCCAGACGATATAAGGAGAATGTCTGTTGTTGTTGTTAGGTATACTCAAGTGTGACTCATAGCTCCTTTGACCAACAGATCTCTGATAGGATCCCTGTCCTATCCTGTGCCATCCTCATAATTTCTGACACACTTGAACCCATTGTTGTGGTCACTGTATCAATCCATCTGGTTGAGGGTCTTCCTCTCTTTTACTAACACTTCACTTTTCTGAGCATGATATTCCCTCTCCAGGGAATAGCTTCTCCTAGCAACATGTGCAAATATGTGAGACAAAGCTTCATTATTTTTGCCTCCAAGGAGTCTCTGGCTGCAGCTTCTCCAAGATGTATTTATTTATTCTTTGGCAGTCCA
>NW_006399875.1:7723695-7725445 GCF_000299155.1 Elephantulus edwardii | reverse complement strand
AAACTACTCGACGGCACATAACAACAAACATAACAGTCCTCAAATTGACTTCATTGCTCCTCAATAATTTGGAGAGGTCTCTGACAGCAGATTTTCCAATGCAGTACATCTTCTGATCTGACTGCTGATACCCAGTGATGTTGATTGTGGATCCAGGTAAGATGAAGTTGTTGAGAATTTCAGGCTTTTCTCCGTCTGTCATGATATAATTCATTAACAGCATTAAGTGGAGATTATGCAGAAAATCCCTCTCAAAACCTTGGAGCTGGTTCTGATTCATAGTGGATGTACATTAGACTTTTAAGGCTTTAAGTCACAAGGGGAGGGGACTGCCCATCTTTCTGTGCAGATCTGCTGTGTAGATGCATGGCCTTTAGCTTTGCAAGGCACCTCCCTGGAGACTACACCAGCAGTGCCCCCTCAGGAGAGAGTCACTCTCACACTGTCTCCCTGCTGTTCAGTCACAACTGACTCATGGTCGACCTCCACTGTGTTGTTGACGTTGGGAAGCCACCAGGGGAGGTGATGGCCTGTCTTTCTCCTGTGGAGCCTCTGAGGGATCCACACCACCAGAGAGGGACACAGTTTTTTAGTTAATCAGGGCATCTCTCTGTAGACTATGTATGCCACTGGCGCTCCCTCAGATGCAGACTTGCCCCAAAGCTCAAGCTCTTCAGAGCCCTCTCATAGCTGACCCTTCCTCAACTAGGTTTTCAGAGGTTGTGTATCCCACATGAGGAGATTGGCCAGCCTCCTCCCTCAGAGCTGCTGGTGGATTTGAACTAGCGGAGACATATCCCCTTTAGATTAGCAGGGCAACTCCATATGGAAAACACCACCAGAGCTCCCCAAAGAACAGGTTAAATCCATTTCACCATTTAATAATTTGGAAACATGAAGAATAACACATTTTAAATTAAGTATCATTTTATTGTCCATTAAAAGGCATTTTTACTTGGTTATAAAGTGTAGCTGTATCTTTCAGGCTGCCTACTGTTCACAGTGGAATTTACTAATAGGACAGCAGTGGAATCCTAGGAAATGAGAGAACACGCAGAGTCAGCAGAGGAGAGAATGAATTAGCGCAGACTGTTGTGGAAAGGGAACGGGGTCCCTGAGACCAGTGGACAAAGGAAAAGGAGAGGAGAGAGGAGGCAAGGAAGGAGGGAGGGAGAGAGGGAGGGAGGGAGGAGAAGAAGAAAGGAAGGGGTTTTCCAACTGGTTTGCCAAATTCCCCCCAAATTAATTTGTGCAGATAGAATCTACTGCTCCATCTTCATCTAAGTGGAAGAGAAAAATCATCCCTGATCAGAGAGACACAGTGGTGCTAATAAATTCTGGGAGCACTTGTAGGCATCAGACAGAAATTGAGATGGAAGGTTCATGGATGTGGGTCACACAGCATGATGAGTTAATTGGAATATGAATCACAAGTAGCCCAGACAGGAAAAGTGACATGAATGTGATCTAACAAAACTGTATCTGGATGGGGAGAAGAAAACACATTGCCTCAGCATCGGTTCCAACTCAGCAACCCTGTGGATCAAGGTACTTCTTCCACATGGGGTTTCCAAGCCTGGAACCTGTATGGGAAATTACTTGGAGACCAGGGCAGATGGTGGGTTCAAGCCATCAGCCTTCTACCTAGCAGCAAGATGTCAGTCACAAAGGGACAAATGCTATATGGTGCCACTGTTGTAGAATGAGGCTGGCATTGGGGTGGGGGTAAGACTGAGAAAAACTGGATGAA
>NW_006399875.1:7616041-7722755 GCF_000299155.1 Elephantulus edwardii | reverse complement strand
TGTGACTGTACCATAATTTCTCAATCCATTCGTTTGTGGTTGGACATCTGGGCTGTTTCCATGTGCTTGCAATGGTGAATAATGCTGCTATGCACATTGGTGTACAAATCTCGGTTTGTGCCTCAGTTGTCATATTCTCAGGGTATATTCCAAGTAGTGGAATACCTGGGTCATATGGAATTACTATGTTCAGCTTTTTGAGACAGCGCCAAACTACCTTCCAGAATGGTTGCACCATTTTACAATGCCACCAACGATGTATGAGAGTTCTGTTACTTTTCAAAGAGAAGAGCAAACTGGGGGTGGGATGGGATGGGTGGGGAGAAAAGGGCAACAATGAATGAATGGAAATCCAAAATCTCTGTGATTGTTCGTTGAAATTAATAAAAAAATTTTTAAAAAAGAGTTCGTTTCTTGCCATGTCCTCTCCAACATCTATTACTTGCTGCCCTGGTTAAACTTTGCCACTCTTACTGGAGTGATGTGGTACCTCATCGTGGTTTTGATTTGCATCTCTCCTATTGGCAACGATTTGGAGGAGAGGAAGACTCTTAATGAGATGGGTTGACCCAGGGAATATAGCAATGGGCTTGAACATGGCACAGATGGTGAGGAGGATGTGAGAGGAAAGGACAGCTTCACATCTGCTGTTTCTAGGGTCACTGTGAGTCATTGGCAACTTGGTGGCAGCTAACAATCACAATAACAACAATAATAGTAACAGGGACACAGAACAACAGATGCTGTTTCTGGAATCACATCTTCATCACTCGTTCTCTTGTCCAATTTCGCATTAGGTTTTGTGGGTTTTTTTTTCTCTCATTTTTTTCTTCTTCTTTTCTGTCATGTAGAAGGAGGACAGTTAAAAACTGTTCTGCAGGGGAGCTCTGTTGGCCTAGTGGCAAGAAGCTGTACTGCAATCCCAGAGACATCCGGTTCGAATCCACCAGATGCTCTGCCGGAGAAGGAGGGGCCATCTCCTCCTGTACCAGTCAGATCTAATTTGACAGGACACACACACACACACACACACACACACACAGACACACACACACAATAATAAAATAAAAATTAAAAAATATTTTTTTAAAAAACTGTTCTGCTGTCATCATATGGATAAAAAAACAAAACAAAAAAAAAACAAAACCACACACAACTAAAGACCAGACCTCTGCTGTCATTTAGATCCCATTCCATGGCAACCCCATTAATAACAGACTAGAGCTCCACTGGGTTTTCTTGGCTATAATATGTGGGGTTTTTTTTAATTTTATGTTGATTTGCTTACACAACTTGTATGCATTGTGGTTCACACTTCTCTTCATTCACATTGTGCTTCATACAATCATGTCCATATATTGTATTTTATAAAGTTAATCACCATTGATCTATGCCCACTATTACCCTACCTTTTCAGGTCCCTGATGGATCTTTCCCATTTCCTTTACCCCCTTCCTCCAACCACTAAATTCTGCAACCCCATGATTTTCACCCGCCCACCCTCAGCCCCTTTGCTCTCTTTACTCACTCCGTTGGACCTCATTACACATTTTACTAGTTAAGGTACGCAGTTCAAATGTTCAAATCCACAAGCTGCTCAGTGGAAGAGAGATGGACAATCTCCTCCTGTGAGATTAAACTGCCTCCAAAAACTCGCTGGCGGGTCAGCTATGGGTCAGTTCTGACTCAACGGTACACAACAACAACAGAGTTATTCTAAAATGCTGGAGTACGCATTCATTTTCTTTTTATGTATTTTGTTTGGGCATTTTCCCATAAATTTTCTTTTTAGACTCATTTTAAGTCCCTTCCCATGGTTTCTCCTGCCATTATCACCTAGCTTTGGTGTGTTAATGTGCTTTCTAAAAGGGAAAAGCCAGTTACTTTACTGTGAAAAATAATACTTTTGTGGGAGTAGAAAAGAATGTTGGTAATCATAGTGATTATTTAAATTATCTAAAATTTAGTAAATTTTCATAATGGGACTTAATAGAGGAAAAACAGCTTTCTTTTTTATTTTAAGTAAGACAGATACTTAGGGAAATGTTTCTAGTATTTCACTCAGAATACATTTTTTTAGTAACTTCTCTTTGGCCTTGGGCATTTCTTTCATTTTGAGGTGAAGATGTTAAAAGCAAAGCAGATGTGCACCTAAGTGAGAGGAGTCCATTGGATATATAGGAAATAGTCCCTGTGCTGGAGCAAAAATCAAATCAAGATAGCCCACTGTTGACAAGTGAATCCCAACACATGGTGACCCACCAGGACAGAGCAGAACTGCCCCATTTGGTTGCAAAGATTTTGACCTTGCAGTAGTAGCACACGGCCTTTTCTTTTGGTTCAAACCATCAATCTTTTAATCCACAGTTGAACACTTAACCACTGAGAACCAGAGATCTCAATGAAAATTAAAATAAATCCCAGGAAAGTGAAACAGAGCTGCCAAGTATGTTATAATGTGTGATGACCCCCAATGGAGAGTGACCCAAATACATGATAACCCCAATACATGAGGACCCCAGTGCATGGTGACTTTAATACATGATTACTCCAATGAATGTTGACCCCATATGTACCAGAGAAGCCCTTTACAGAATTTTTAATGGCTGATTTTTCTGAAGTGAAAAAGAATAACAAGAAAGAAAGAAAAAAAAAAAACACCAAAAAACAAAACCTGGCTGGTTTTTCAGCTGGTAGATGTATTGAAATCTTTTTTATAAGTGTAAGTTTAATGATGTGCTTCTAAACGTAATTGCAATGCTTTATTTGCTCTGAGTGATGCTATGTTTTCAGGTAGTGTATACTTTTCTAGGGAGTTCTGGTGGGCTGATGGTAAGAGGCGGTGCTACAAACCCAAAGACACATGGTTCGAGGCCACCAGCTGCTCTGAGGGAGAAGGATGGGCAATATCTCTTCCCATGAGATTAACTGCCTTTGAAATCCTGCCAGAGGGTCAGCTATGGGTCAGTTCCCACTTGCCGATACACAACAACAGTCTTTCTTGGAAACTATTATGCTGTCTTTCTCTGTAAGGAGTTCTGGTGGTATAATGTGTGGCATGTTAGACCACTCACTAGGTTTGTGGTTTGAGGGCACCAGCCAACCCTTTGGAGAAGGATGGGCAGTTTCCTCCCGTGTGGCTTGACAGCCTTGGAAACCAAATGCAGGGTCCCCACGAGTCAGAAGAGACTTGACAGCAGTGGATTTGGGGTTGTGTTTGTTTGTTTCCTTATCTTTCACAATTTGGATGCTCTTATGACCAACAATGAATAATTCTCTTAAGAGACATTTTCAAATGCTCTTGCAAGGTCTAGGCAATATGTTTGACCTTTTAAAAAAATGTAGCCCAATTTTAAAATCCTCCTTTAAAAAAAAATCGTAAAGCTTCAAACATTCCACCTGTCCTAAAATGTTGCTTTTACTCAGTCAACATCAATCATTGTTCTGCCCCACCAACAACAGTAACACTCGGTCCACTGTGTGGTTGCCCTCAACTTTCTTCCTGGCCCCTTTGAAAATTAATTAAGGCAGGACGGTCTCCTAGTCCTCTTTGAGTGTTGCTTTCAAAGAAACGCTGACAAAACAGTTGTAAGTGGCAGTTAAGTTGAATGTCCTTTATTGAGCCATTTGTCACCAGGCCTGATACTGGAATCCCCAGAGGTCCAGCCTGGAGGTGCTGGTGTAATAAGGAAGCTGAGTGGAGCCGGACCCATGTCTTTATAATAAGTTCTCAGATAAAAGAAGGCAGTTGTTCACTATTAGCCCTCAGCGACCATTGCGCCAGTTCCAGCTCATGGCGACTCCAAGTGTGTCTAAAATAGAACTCTGCTCCATAGGATTTTCACTGGCTGGCTTTTTGGCAGTCAATTTTTAGAACCCTCTTCTCCATCTCAAATGACTTTCGAATCACTTGACTCATGTTTAGAGTTTTAACACTTATTGTGTTAAAAGCAAACCTAGTCAGTACCCGTGACCCAATCCTATCCCTCAGTTTGGTTTTTCTCTGTCAAGAAACAAAAATATGGAATTTCTATGTTCAGCTTTTTGAGAAAGCACCAAACTGCCTTCCAGAATGGTTGTACCATTTTACAATCCTACCAACAATGTATAAGAGTTCCTTTCTCACCACACCCACTCCAGCATCTATTACTTGCTGCCCTGTTAAATTTTGCCACTGTGACTGGAGTGAGATGGTACATCATTTAAGATTTTTATTTGTATCTCTCTTATCACCATTGATTTGGAGCATTTCTTCATGTGTCTGTTGGCCATTCAAATATCTGCCTCTGTGAAAATTCTATCCATGTCTTTTGCCCATTTTGTAATTGGATTATCAGCAATGATTTTCTTGTGGGGGCCCAGGAGTATTATTCTATAAACTTTTATTATAAGACTCTTGTCTGAGATGGTATTACCAAATGTTTATTCCCAGTCAGTAGGTTTTCTTTTCACCCTGTTGCGAAAAGTTTTTGATGCATACATGGATTTAATCTTTAGAAGGTCCCATGCATAAGAGTCAAATAAAAAGTTCAAGTGTATCTAATGGATGAGAATAAAAATCCTCTAAACACTTAAGAAGAAAAAAAAGATACTATCATGATTCTTCTATCCCCTTGTCACATTTTAGTAGGTTCACAGAGATGGCCTAAAATTAATAATCCACTTTCTAGTCCAATAAAGACTTGTAGAACCCCGAGGCCATGATCTTTAGACACCCTTTGGACCTGGAACACATCTGTGGCTCACCTTCTGGTCTAACAGTAGACAGACCTATAAGGTAATGGCTCACCTTCCGGTCTACCAGTAGACAGACCTATAAGGTAACTAGTAACACCAGAGGGACACTCAGTCCTTAGACGAGCCAGTCATATAAGGGCTAAAAAGCAGCACATGGCCAAAGGTAAAGCCCAGAAGTCAGGAAAGGGTGGTGGCTGTTGTTAGGTGCTGTCAAGTACAACCCATAGCGACCCTATGAACAGCGGATCTGAACCCTGTCATGTCACATGCCATCATCACACTTCCTGACACACTAGAGCCCATTTCAGCAGTCACCACGGCAATCCATCTGGTCGAGGGTCTGCTTCTCCTTCGCTGACCCTCTCTTTTCCTTTCTCAGTATCCTGTCCTTCTCCAAGGAATATTCCCCTCCTAGCCACATGCCTGAAGTGTGTGAGGTGAAGATTTATCATCTTTGCCTCCAAGGAGCACTCAAGCTGAACTTTCTCCAGGACATATTTGCTTGTTTTTCCTCACAGTCTATATGATATTCTGTGTTTTTTTTTTCTCCTACACAACAGCCCAAAGGCAATAATTCTTCTGTCATCCTTATTTAGTGGCATCCTTTCATTCAGGAAAGGGTAGGATGGAAGGATTAATGGAATGACAGAGAAAGGAGAGAGGAAAGAGTGAATACTTTGTGGATACTGTAATTGTTAGAAAATATATATAAATGGTTGCTTGGAAATCTAGTTTGCTGAGGACATTTTCACTCAGTAATAAAATAAAGGGTCCGTCCCAGCTGCCATGCACACTATCTTACTTTCCCTGACAACCTTGTGAACGAGAACAGAGAGACCAGTTTGGAGATGAGAAAATACTAGTGGTACTGGCCGCCAACAAGCTCTGTTTGTGTGTCTCCTGCAGGAGTTCTCTGGAACCTCTCCTCGTGTGATGCCCTCAAAATGCCCATCATCCAGGACGCCCTGGCAGTGCTGACCAATGCCGTGATCATCCCCCACTCCGGCTGGGAGAACTCGCCTCTGCAGGATGACCGGAAGATCCAGCTGCATTCCTCGCAGGTGCTGCGCAACGCCACGGGGTGTCTCAGGTCAGTCCTCGGACCCGTTGCTCCACTGGTGCTCACCACCCGCACCTCTCCTGTGGGGGCCCCTTGGGCTCCATCATCACGTACCCCTTCTGCTTTTATAACGTCGGTGGTTCACTGAGGCAGAATAAGACTGTTCTGGAAAGGTCATGTTGATGGGGTGATAGTGGAAGAATTGAGTGGAAGGATTTTCTACTCAGGATCTGAAGAATATAAGAGGGAAATCTTCCACTGCTCTGTATACATGCCACGGCATCTGTGGTGCCTTCATGAGCCACACGTTTGGCTGCTGACTGTAAGATCAATAGTTCAAATCCACTCGCTGTTCTATTTGCACAAGATGGTAATTTTTCTCCCATAAAGGCTTGGCAATTCAGTGAACAGTCACTGTGACTTGAGGTCATCTCAAAAGCTTTGTGTTGACTGTCTTTTTCTCTTTTTGGTGTATAAGTGTTCTAGTAGTTGAGTTGATAAAAGCAGTGTCTTAAAACAGATTTTTTAAAAACTTTTTCTTAGTTTTATATTTTTTTAAAAAAAATAAACATTTTCGTTCCAGACAAAATTAGCTTTGTCTGATGGAAAACAACAGCTGATTGTAAATACACGTGTGATAGATCATGTTGTATATGGGAGAATATATATAGGCTAATGAACTGTATAGAGTCTGTAACCAGGACATGAGCCTGTAGATAAATGTTTCTAATAGCTATTTTAGACTCTTCAATAGGGATTGAGCTGACTGAGGCAGGCATTGCCTGGAATAAGCCAAGGCAACACTCTGTCCTGGGATGGGCAAAACCTTAATTCTCCCTCTGATGCTGCCTTCTGAGAAAGATGTGGTAATGCAAACAGGGAAGGTCAGCAATAAGAAAAGAAATAGTAAAATACATCCTGGAGTCCAGTTAACATAGTTTATTGCTTGTGTGATGGGAAACTTGTCAGCAAAAGCTGCGGGGATGTATACGTCTGGAGGACACTCAACCCTGAGTTCCTCTCCTTTTACCTCTTGACGCAGGAACGTCTTGAATAGTTTGTTCTGATTGTCCAGCTTTATCCTGCTGGTCAGAGAACTGCAACACTTTTTTTTTTCTTTTCATTTCTCTACGTGACAACCACAACCAAAAATGCACTGACATTGAGTCCGTTCCAGCTCACAGTGACGCTGTAGGCTGAGTGTAACAGCCATAGAGCTTCAGTGGTTGGACGTCTTACAGAAGCATACTACTTCTTCCTCTTGCCAAAGTAGTTGGCAGGCTTGAACTATCAACCTTTCATTTACAGCTTAGCACTTCAACCACTGTGCCACCTGTATTCCTCCCATGGGACAAGAACTTGATGGAGGTATTCCTTAAAGCCAGCGGTATGACATGATTTTTAAATAATAAAAGTTGCACATGTACCATCGTTCTCTCCTCCTGAGTACATAATACATAAAAATTGCCCCCAACAAGTCCATTGAAATTTCTAGTGTTTTATTCAAATTTCATTCTTAGCAAAAAAAAAAAAGAGTAGAACTAAAATGTAGCGCATCGACAATGCTAAACATTGTGTGCCCCAGGATGATGTATTTTGTACCAAAGTTGGAAACTTCTGCTGGGTGAGTGTACTGATGGGATGAGGCCAATGGTATGATTTCAAACCCTGCATCATGGAGTCTGTGGGTCAAAGGTAAAATGTACACAATTTCTCTAGTTTGTTGCTCCAAGCAGGGATTCCTCCAGCAAATGATCATAGATGATTGGTCAGTTGTGAGATGCAAATGGAGTCACCACTGAGAAGGACAGAAACCCTCTCTCTGGCCTTCATGATAATAACCTCATGAATATGTATGACAGTGCTCTGGGCTCTGCTCTTGAGGGGTGTGTTTGACTTTGTGAAAGGGTGCGTGAAGAGGATGAGGAAAAGTGTCAGCATCATAAATACGTAGTCATGACCGAGCCTGAATAGGTACTTCAGACACTGTTGCTTCTCCTCCAAGCTGGAAAATGATTTCTCTGAACTGAGCGCAATTTTACAGGCAAATTTACAGTTCACCCAAGCTCACTCTTGAGACATCCATTTCATAACCTCTTAAATTCCGTTGTATCTTTAGAACCTCTTCCCTTACCAGATGAAATAAAACTCTTCCACAGCTAAACTCAGTCCTTCAGCAACTTCACAGCTTATCTTCTATTTCTGCTGTATCTTTCCTTCTCTTTCTCTTCTCCCTTGTTGGGAAGGAAGATTTATGTCACGGAATCAACTGTAGAAGTAAAGCTTGCTAAGTGCTGTCAGTTAAAGTCCTCTACAAAGAATACAAGTGTTGTTGTTAGGTGACATTGACTCGAGTTCAACTCATAGCGGCCCTGTGAGCATCAGATCTAAACACTGCTCCTTCCTGGGTCATCCTCACAATCTCTGACACACTCCGGTTCATTACCACGGTCATCATATCAACCCACCTGGTTAAGGGTCTTCCTCTCGCCACCCCTCCACCTTCCCAAGCATGATGTCCCCCTCCAAGGATTAACCTCTCCTAACAATGTGCCCTGACAGTGTGAGACAAAGCTTCATCATCTTTGCTTCCAGGGGCACTCTGGCTGGCTGTGCCTTCTCCTAGACAGATCTGTTCGTACTTTTGGCAGTCCAAAAGATCTTCAGAATTCTTCTCCAGCACCACATCCATTCTACTTCTGTCATCCTTAGTCACTGGCTCTCGGATGCTCAGCAGGTGACTGAAAAAACCCTGGCCTGAATCAGGTACACCTTGATCCTCAAAATGACATCATTACTCCTCAATAATTTGGAGAAGCCCCTGACTGCAGACTTTCTCAGTGAAATACATCTCTTGATTTCCTGACTACTGGTACCAAATATATTGATTGTGTATCCAAGTAACATGAAGTTGTTGACAATCTGAATCCTTTCTCTGTCCATCAAGACGTTGCCTATTGGTCCAGTTGTGAGGACTTTTGTTTTCTTGATGTTGAGATGCAATGCATGTAGAAGGCTGCAGTGTTTGATCTTCTGCAGCAAGTGCTTCAGGTCTTCTTCACTTTTAGCAAGCAAGGTCATCCATACAATGAAATTTATTGATGAGTCTTCCTGCAATCCAATGCTGTGTGTTTCTTCAGAGTCCAGCTTCTCAAATAATTTGCTCTGCATATAGATCAAATAATATGTGGAGAAAGATACAACTCTGACGCATACTCTTTCTGATTCTAAACCATATCGTTTTCTCTTGCCCTGTTCACACCACAACCTCTTGATTTAGGTATAGGTTTCACACAAGCACAATCAAGTATTCTGGAATTCCCATTCTTTTCAATGTTAGCCATAATTTGTTATGATCCACACAGTCACATGCCTGTGCATAGCCAATAAAGCACAAATAGACATTCTTCTAGTATTCCTTGTTTTCAGCAGGGATTCATCTGACATCAGCAATGATATCTCTGATGCCATGACCTCTTCTAAGTCCAGCTTGAGCTTCTGGTGGTTCTCTATGTGCTGTATGTACGAGCTGTTTTTAAATGATGTTCAGCAGTACTCTGCTAGCACGTGATATTAATGATATTGGTCAATAATTTCCACATTCCTTTGGATCACCTTTCTTGGGAATGGGAACAGGAACAAACATCAATCTCTTCCAGTCAGCTGGCTAGTCAACTGTCCTCTAAATTTCCTGGTATGAACTGGTGAACACATTCAGGGTGGCATCTCTCCTTTGAAACATTTCAGTTGATAATCCATCTATTTTTGGGGCCTTATTTTGTGCCAATGCCTTCAAGGCAGCTTAAATTTCCCCCTTCTGTATCACTGGCATTTGATCATAGGGTACTTCTTGAAATATCTCAAGGTCAGCCAAGTCATAAGGATACAGTGACTCTATATAGACACTGTCATCTTTTGATGTTTCCTGGATCATTCAAGATTTTGCCCATGTTGTTGTTGTTGTTGTTGTTGCTGCTGCTGCTGCTCCTGCTGTTGTTTTTATATTCCATCGAGTTGCCTGCAACTCATAGCATCTCTATGTGTAACAGCTCTGAAGCCCACCCTATCCTAAGCCAGTTTCACTGACTCTGACACACCTAATCCCATTACTCCAGTTCTCATGTCAGTATATTTCATCCAGAGTCTTCCTCTCCTGCACTGTCCCTCCACCTTCTAAGCAGTTACATAATCAATCCATCTCTTCTGGTTCTTCTTCTCTTGGGTTATCCCTCCACCATTCTAAGCATGATGTCCCTCACCGAGACCTGGTCCCTTCTGGCCTCAGAGCTTCAAAGTCCTTGCCTCCAAGGAGAAACTTGGTTTTACCCTCTCCAGGATAGACCTGTTTGTTCTCTTGGTGGTCCATGGTATATTCGATACTCTTCTCTGGCACCACAACTCAAAGGCATTGATCTTTTTATCATCCTCAGTCATTGCCCAGTTCTCTGATGCCTAGCAAGTAATTACAAAGACCATGACCTGCATCAGGCTCACCTTAGTCACCAGACTGACTGACATCATTGCTCCTCAACACTCTGGAGAGGTCCTCTGACAGCAGACTTCCCCAGTGCAATTCGTCTTTTGATTTCCTGACTGCTTTTGCCAAGAGTGTTGATTGTAGAATCAATAAAGTTGAAATAGCTAACAGCCTCAATCTCTTCTCCATCTGTCATGGTGCTACCACTTGGCCCAGTGTTGAGAATCTTTGTCTTCTTCATGATAGAGCATCCCTAAGTATTGCAACTCAAGGCATGAATTTATTTTTCAGTTCTTTCAGCTTGAGAAATGCCGTCATCTTTAGAGAGACAGCCTGCTCTTTTCTGATCTTTCCCTGCTGAGATGCCTGTGGATTCCAACTCCCAACCTTCTGGTTAACAGCCCAGCACTTAACCACGGTGCCACAAGGATCCTTTAATGACACTATACTTGTTACAATTACATCAGTGTCTAACCTTTCTCCAGGATTTTTGTGACACAAGTGATTACATTTATGCAACTAGAGTCTAAGTAATCCAGTCCCTCAAACAACAAAACACACTGTAATGGATTAGATTGTGACCCCAGAAAAGGTTATGTTGAAGTCCTAGCCTTAATACTTATGGAAATGATATTCTTTTGGAAATAGATTTTCTAAAAATATTATCACTTGCCGTAAGGTCATATTGAGTGAGAGTGTGTGTGTGTATATATATGTATATACATGTATGTGTGTGTGTGTGTGTGTGTATGTATACACACACACACACTGTTTTATTTACAAAGTTTGAATGTATTGTTTTTCACAAAAGATCATTTCCATTTCCTTCACCTCACCCCACCATTGAAATGTCCAACACTATGATCAACACCCGACCGCCCAGCCTCACTCTTCTATTCCTCCACCCTATCCTGGGATCCTCACACTCATTCTACAATAATGGTCTTATACAGTATTTGTCTTTGTAGGACTGAGTTAGTTCACTCAGCATAATCCTCTCCAGGCCCTCCCATGTTAAGTAGTAATTTACAAAATCATTGCTTGTATGTGCTGTGTAGTATAAACTCATTGCAACTCCATGTGATGTAACAGAAGTTCTCTCTAGGGTTTTCTTATTTAATTGTTTGTTTTTAATTGTGATTTGAGTTAAAGTTTACAAAGCATATAGTTTTTAAATCATTCATTAATACATACTTTGTTTCATAACATTCATTATATTAATACACTCAATGCCTGATCAGCCACTTATCCTACGTTGCCTTTCCCATCATCTATTTAGTCGATTTATTAGATATTTGTTAATGGTTACTCCCCTCTCTCCCTTCCCTTGCCTGGAAACCATTCTAGAATGACTCTATCTTTGTGTAAATTTTTCTTTAGTTTTTAAGATCGTGGTCTTATGTAATTGTACTTTTGTGACTGATGTATTTTACTCATCATGATATTCTGTAGATTCGTCAAAGGTATGCAGTGTTTCTTGAATTCTTCATCGGTTTTCAATGTTGTATAGTAAGTAGTCCATTACATGAATGCACCGTAGTTGTTTAGCAATTTTCCCATGGTGAGCCCTTGGGTTATTTTATCCCTTTGCTATTGCAAATAATGCTGCAATAAACAAACATGTGTATGCATATATCTGTTAGTCTTAACTTTTTAACTAAATGCCAGGATGCTTTCCAATGTGATTGCATTCATATCGTTTTCTTGACTGTAATATTTATGAAAGTTTAATAGATTACTAGGCATTTGCCCTGCAGAGCAGATGTGGAGGGGGATTGGAACTGACAATCTTTGAATTAATGAAAGAATGGTTAACCATCTCTGCCACAGTTACACAGCATAGTAACCCTATGAATGACTGATCTGAACCTTGTTTGTCGTGCACCATTCTCAAGATGACTGATATACTCAAGTTTATTGTTACGGTCATTGTGTCAGTTTCTCTTGTTGTGAATCTTCCTCTCTTTCTCCGACCCTCTATTTTTCCTAGTATGCTGTCTTTTCTCAAGAACTGACCCCTCCTGTTAGCATTCCTGAAGCATGTGAGGCAAAGTCTCACCCTTTTTTCTTCTAAGGAACACCCTGGTTATACTTTCTCTAGGACCAACATGTTTGATCTTTAGGCAATGCATGGGATATTCAGTGTTGTTCTCCAGTTACTCAAAGGCATTAATTCTTCTGTAATTCTTATTCATTGCCCCACTTTAATCTGCATAGGATGAAATTGAAATACAAGTAATTCAATCAGTGCAGAGACGCGGAGTGATACTTGGAGGAAGGAGACCATGTGGTAAAGAGAAGCCGGAGTCATGCTAAAGTTTCTACCCAAAGATAAACTAGAGTTCCCAGAAACTGGGAGAGAGAAATGGTATAGGTTCTCCCTTGAAATATCAGACAGAGTCAACAAACATGACACCCTGGACCTTTAGCTTTCAATACTGTGAGACATGGTATTCTGTTCTTGTCGGCAGCCCATTGTGGGCTACTTAGTTAGATCAGTACTAGTACAGCGTCATATAAGACTATGATCAACTTTGATAAGGCGATACAATCAGATAAGATTCTTTTGGATCTAAAAAAAATTATTTTAGTAAAGTTGTCAAAAATTAAAATTAATGACTATTGTTGCTCTGTACTTTCCAATCAGGTCCAATTCGTGTTGTTGTTATGTGCCATCAAGTCACTTGCGACTCATAGTGACCCCATATACATCGGCCCTAAACCCTGCTTTATCCTGTGACAATCTTATTGACTCTGACACACCTACCGTCATTACCTCAGTCACTAAGTTAATCCATCTCATCGAGGGTCTTCCTCTCTTGCGCTGTCCCTCCACCCTCCCAAGCATGATGTACCTCTCCAAGGACCTGTCCCTCCTGGCCACATGCCCAAAGTATGTCATAAGAAGCTTCAGAATCTTGGCTTCCAAGGAGCAACCTGATTTCACCCTCTCCAGGATGAACCTGTTTGTTCTCCTAGCACTAGGCCACCAGAGCTCCATTCTCCTAGCCCTCTGTGGTATATTCAGTACTCTTCTCCAGCACCACAGCTCAAAGGCATCAGTTCTCCCATCATCCCTACTCATTGTCCAGCTTTCTGATGCATAGCAAGTTAGTCTCCAGATTGATATATGTGCTCTTCAGTACTCTGGAGAAGTCCCTGACAGCTGACTTTCCCAGTGCAATTCGTCTTTTAATTTCCTGGCTGCTGATACTAAGAGTGTTGATTGTGGAGCCAAGCAAATTGAAGCTGTCAACAATCTCAGTCTCTTCACTGTTTGTCATGATGCTGCTAGTCAGCCCAGTGGTGAGAATCTTTGTTTTCTTGATGTTGAGCTTCAATCCCTATTTAAAGCTGTAGTCCTTGACCTTCTGCAGCAAGTGCATCAGGTCCTCCTTGGTTTCTGCAAGCTGGGTTGTGTCATCTGTATAACACAAACTATTGATGCATCTTCCTCCAGTCCTGATGCCACGTTGCTCCTCATATAGCTCAGCCTCCTGGATAATCTGTTCTGCATATAGAGTTAAAAAGTATGGAGATATGGAGATAGAACACATCCTTGGTGTACACCTGTTCTGATTTTGAACCATGAAGCTGTTTCCTTGTCCTGTACTGATGACTGTCTCCTAGTCCAAGTATAAGTGTTGCATAAGCACAGTCAAGTGTTCTGGGATTCCCACTTTTCTCAGAGTCAGCCACAGTTTGTAGTGATCCACACAGTCAAATTCCTTTGCATAGTCAATGAAACACAGATAGACATTCCTCTGGTACCAGCCAATATCCATTTAACATTAGCTATAATATCCCTAGTGCCGCAGCCTCTTCTAAACCCAGGCTGCACTTTAGGCATTTCTCTGTTGATGTGGTGTTCCAGTCATTTTTGGATCATTTTCAGCAAAATCTTGCTTGCCTATGATAGTAATGATATTGTTTGATAATTTCTGCACTCTGTCAAATCACCTCTCTTTGGAATGGGAACAAATATAGATCTCTTCCAATCAGTTGGCCAGATGATTGTCCTCCAGATTTCTTGGTACAACTTGGTGAGCACATCCAGGGCCATGTCTATTTGTTACCCCTGCTCTGCCTTGTCTCTTTAAGCACTCAGGCCTTGACCTCGTCTAACTCTTACTTATCATTTGTATAACAGAATGAAACACTACCCAATTCCTAAGCCAAGCTTACAAACTCTGCTGTGCTTGAGAACATTGCTGCAAGCCACTCTGTCAGTCTATCTTTTTCAGGGTTTTCCTCTATTGCTGGCCTACTATTTTCCCAACAGTGATCATCTTGTCTATGGTCCAGTCACTCCTGATAATATGTCCAAAGGATGTGAGAGGAAGTCTCACCATCCTTGTTTCTGAGGGGCATCCTGTCATTCAACTTAAAAATCAGACCGGCCTTAAATCCTAGCAAATAATATTCCACTATCAAAACATTTACAAATAATTTGGCATTTTTCATTGGGGGAAAAAAGGATGGTTACTTCTCTAGTCATGTCTTTGTACTAAAATGTGTCTTGCCTTTTGAAAAAATGATATAGTGAAGTAGTATAACAGCATGATACAGTGCTAGTAATTGAAAGCTTTAGTTTCTAACGTTACATTAATTGAATGGAAATGCCACATTTACATGTTGTAATTATTCTTGCAGTGTGTCCTAACAATGACTATCATAGACTGGAAAATCAAGTTGAAATTCAAGTATATGATTCAGGACTTTGTTTAGTTCGTAAAAGAGAACAGGTCGGATTGAGTTGACTAGGAGAGAAAATGTATGTACAGGAATGCATGCATGTGTATGGGAAAGTGTAAAACTCAGAAGAGAACTGTGACTCACCTGAATGAAAACAAATTAAGTTTGACAACCATTAAATACTTTAATTCTCTTGGTTTCATTTATGAGTGCTCTACTGTGTTGGGAGGGAAGAATACTTAAGTAGATATACTAAAATAGAAATCTATTTCTCATAGTGAACTCCTATCCTTTTTTTTTTTTAGATATATTGTTTTTTAAGAAACACAGTGATCGCTGCATTGGACAGAAGGGTATCAGAAATTGTGAGGATAGGGCCAAATTTAGGTTTGTGATTCATAGGGTAGCTAGCTATTGGTTGTACTCAACTTGGTGGCACCTAACAACAGTAACAACATTTTGTTGTTGTTGTTGCTGTTCTGTACTATCGAGTCATAACTGACTCACAGCTGATACTCTGGTAGGTTCTCAGAGACAGTAATGGCACAAAAGGAGACTGCCCATCCTTCTCCCATGGAGCAGCTGTTGGCTTTGAACTTCGTTCCTTCAGGATTACAGAGAAGTTTCTTGCCACTAGACCACCAGAGCTCCATTCTTTGTTAGAAACATTTTTTTTACTTAAGTTTCAGTCATTTTCCAGATAATTAAAGATGACATTGATCTTCTAGTACTCAGACTTCTCCATATTTTACTGATAACCTTAAATATTTAAGACTGTGGTGGAGTAGCCCTTAACATTAGGTGTTGCTAATCCAGTCTATTGGGCTCTGGTTGTTTGAAGCTAGCAGCAGAACTATGAATGAAATAGTCTTCTCTTTGTATGATATGCAGCCTCCAAACCCAGATAAAGGGTCAATTAGTTGAGCTATTTTTTAAAGCACCATTTTGGTTTTCAGGAAAAAATTATGAATGCAAATCACATCATTCTTAAATGCCCACAGTTGTAGTACAGAGAAATATGTTTATAAAATGACCTTAGTAAGCTTAAACAATATGCTACTTTCTGAAATGGTTCAGTGTTGACTAATTGTTTTTATACAATGACTTGAATATTTTAGGGAGTAACGCCTGATCCAGTCCATAGTCTTTGCCATTGCTTGCTATGTGTCAGAGAGCTGGACAGGGGCTAGGGATGATAGAAGGAGAATTGATACCTTTGAGCTGTAGTGCTGGAGAAGAGTGTTGAATATACCATGGACAGCCAGAACAAACTGGTTCATCCTAGAGAGGATGAAGTCAGCTTACTTCTTGAAGGCAAGGATTCTGAGGCTTCGTCTGACACACTTTCGGCAGGTTCCAAGGAGAGACCCGTCCTTGGAGAGGAACATCATGCTTGGGAGGATGGAGGGACGGAGAAAGAGAGGGAGACCATCGATGAGATGGATTGATACAGTGACTGGGGTAATGAGAGCAGGTGTGTTAGAGACTGTAAAGTTGGCACAGGATAGAGCAGGTTTCAGGGCTGTTATTAGGGTTACTATGTGTCACAAGCGACTTGACAACACAAAACAACAACAATAGTAGCATATAATCAGTTCAATAGGGCTGATGGAAGAAGTCCAACCTGCACCAAAGGCATTGGCAGAAAAATAAGGCCCAATACCAATTGAGGTATTTAAGAAAACAAATGTAATCCTGGGCATGCTCCCTAATATCTTCCAACAAAGATGGTAGAGAATTGTGTGGCCAGCTGCCTGGAGGAGGCCCTCGTTGTTCTCATTCCCGAGATAGTGATCCAACATATTGAGCACAATCATTATTATCACATACAGGTCGAATCTTCTCATTTACACTGGTACTGTTCTTTTTTGGTACCGTAGAGTCAGAACCAACCCATTACTGACCCTTTGGCTGGTTTCAGAGGCAGTTAATTGCATGGGAAGAGATTGCCCAACCTTCTCCCATGGAACAGCTGTTGGCTCCGAGCAAGTAGAATCTTCTGAAGATGATTCTAAAATGACTAGAACAGCACGCTAACAGAGAATTCCCACAAGTTCAGGCTGAGTTTAGAAGAGGCTTGTGCTGGATTTAGAAGAGGAAAGGGCAAGGTTTACATATGTTGTTCATAGGATCCCTCTGAGCAGACTTGTCTGGACGGCATCTAAGAACAAAGAGAGAAAAGGTAACATCTACACACCGCCTTATCTTTAGATGACTGTAGAAAGTCTCTATGGTTTCAGTTCTGCTCTTGAGCCTTCTCTTTGACAGTCAGTCACTGATGGCTGTTCTTTCTCCTCCCCCAGCACAGACTGTAGAAGGGAGTGCACTCCTGAGGGACCTTCCACAGGTGAGAGACTCTCGCCCTGTCTTCTCTAAGGTGACACGATGCTTCTCCATGGAAAAATGCCATGCCATGTTGACACAGCAAATATTGAAGTTCATAGAAGTTATGAAGTGAAAAATCAATACTCTAAATCTTTTTTTTTTCCACTTAAAATTCTGCTTGGGGTAAGAAATAGAATACTTCAAAAGCTTATCTATCCATTTGTTTCTAAAGTTTCTATTTGTCCCCGAGGAAATAAGGTAGAAATGAGAACATAAAATAACTTTACTTTTGGAGGGCTAAGTTGATAAGAGTGATGAGGGTGGGCAGATTGTGGGATTCCAGGAAGTGCTTGCAGATATTATTACAACGATCTTAGGATTGTGGATGCTTAAGTGAAGAACTTTCTAGAATCTACTTTATTGTCTACTCATATCACTACACATACTCAGACATATATACTCTTGTCTCCTCTGTCTAATCTCTCCCCCTTTTGCTCCAATTCAGCCAGATGCAGGCTTTCTTTTTAGTAGACACCCATTGTTAAATATGATTTAATAAAAACAATAAAATATTAGAAAACCTTAGGTGGCTTAGTGGTAAGGAGCTGAACTGCCGACCCAAACTCACACAGTTCAAATCCACCTGCTGCTCCACAGGAGAAAGTTGGGCACTCTCCTCTCATATGATTTCCTGCCTCTGAAAACCTCCTGGAGGGTCAGCTGTGGGTTGGTTTTGACTTGACAGTACGTAACAAGACCACAACCACAGTAACAACATTGTTTTCTTGGTCTTGTCTTTGCTGTTTGATTGGAGTTTCCTCACTCCCTCAGGAAAACTACTTTCTTGGAGCAAAGGACAAACATCTCAGCCCTGGCCGTGGAGTCAGCCCTGTGCTCATGATTGTGTCATCATTCCACTGTGCTTTGAAAGGTCTTTCTTGATTGTTGGCCAACAGACATCATCATCACTGCCCAAAAGTGTGTATTGACAGGCTTACCTCTGCCTAGAGCCGGTGAAGCTCCGACAGTCTACAGAGAGGCTTATAGGGGTAGAAGTCACCCCGCAAGACCACAATAAGGAGCCAGGATAGGCAAGGGAACCACCTGAGGACTCAGCATAGCAAGTGATGAAGGACAAATGACTGACAGTCCATAAGGGGAGTTGTTTGCCTCTGTGCATGTGCCACTCAGCCCCACATCCTAATGAGCCTATGTACAATGGACATGCTGCTGCCGGGCCCATGATTGGGTGTACTGCACACTGATGTAATCCAGAGTATTTTTGTTGGCTGACTTTCAGGAGGCCTCTAACCCTTTCTTCCTAGTCTATCCTGGTATAAGCTTTGCTGAAGTTGCTCCAGCATCCTGGCTGCACATAAAGCCTCTTCTGGTGTCTGAACATGAGGTGCCCTGACCAAGAACTGAACCTGAGTCTCCTGCATGAACGATAGGAATTCTGACACTGCAACATCAATGCCCCACATGTCATAGCTCCAAAGTGCAACAGTGTCTATAGAAAATGAAATTCTGCCAGAGTGTGGATGCTTCAACTACAGAAGTTTCCAGGCTCAACTCTTCGCATGAGGGACGGTTCAAACAGTGTCAACCTGGGGGTGTAAGGGACTTCGGTGCTGTTATCCATGGGGTGTTGCATTGCTAACTGCATGGCTGCACCTCGCTGACATTTGAACCCACCAGTGGCCCTGTCGGAGGAAGATGGAGAATCTCTTCTTGTTCGGTTTGAAGTCTCACAGACCTAGCTATAACTTGATAGCAGTGTGGCAAACTACGTAGATCTGAGTCCATGTATTTGTGATCCAAGCAGCCCTCTCTCTCCTGACTTTGAACTAGTTTCCACGTGTTCCCCCAGGGTCCCTTGTGTGGATCTGTTTGATTCAGTGCCATTGACAGTCAAAAGTCATTCTAGACTTTTTCAGTAGAGGATGTGACGTGATCTAAGGAACATTTCAGGATACCAGCTTGAGCCAGAGTGAGGAATGAACGCTTTCCAGATGAGACTGAGGTTCCTATTTGAAAGACCACAGCATACTATCCTAAAGATCCCTTTCATGGCCGTTTACCATCCTTTATTTCAGAAAGGCCAGTCAAAAATCTTGAAACATCGTGGTTAGTTCAGGACCACAGTCTACCTTCTGTTCAGTAGACTCTCCCGCACTGTGTCTAGTTAGGGACACGACACGTAGGGCTTTGTCTCCAGCCAGAGTCTTTGATTAAGGCTGGCTTTGCTACCTTCCACAGCTCAATTCTCAGTGCTGCTGCGTCACTTAGTTCTTTTCATTATTATATTGCCGCTTCAGCCTCTTCTCCTAAAGGACAACAATACACAGCTCTAATTTCTCCCATCTATCTTGGTGCACCCAAGAATATCATTACGCCTGCCAAAGGGCCCCGCACGGCGCCTTGGCTTAGAAGTGTAATTAAGCTCACACACCCAATTAGTCATCTTAACCCATATAATGGATGAGTGGCTGCTCTCTCAGTGCCACTAATTCTCCGAGTGACCTTGGGAACAACCCACCGCAGAGGAGAGCCAGTGACAAGCACAAGGCCTGAAAAACTCCCAGGACGTTAATGCGGCTGTTTTGCTCTGGCCTTGGCTACAGGTGGAAGAAGCAGTTGGTGTCATTGTCATGTTAACATCAGTTGTTGCCACTACAGTTCAGCTATTAAGAAAGGACCCTTGGGGAAAGTTCCCCCCACATTCCAGTGTATAATTAATCTTTTAAAAAAACTTTTATTAATTTATACCATCATTTTTTAAAATCTTTCATTTTGTTATTGATTTGCATATAATAATTTATAAGCATTGTGTTTCATTCATGTACATTGAGTTTCATACACTCTTTTATTAACATTGTGTTTCATACACTCACTCATACATTGCATTATATACAATTCATGGTGGTTGATCTAAGCCTATTATTTATTTGGTTTTTTTAATATAATTTTTTTTTTTGTACCATCTCACTCCAGTAACAGTGGCAAAGTTTAACAGGGTAGTAATAGATGTTGGAGAGGATGTGGAAATATAGGAACTCTTTTATACATTGTTGGTGGGATTGTAAAATGGTGCAACCATTCTGGAAGGCAGTTTGGCAATTCCTCAAAAAGCTGAATGTAGAAATCCCATAGGACCCAGCTATTCCACTACTTGGAATATACCCTAAAACAGTGAGAAGTGAGGTACAAACAGAGCCTTGTACACCAGTGATCATAGAAGCATCGTTTACCATTGTGAGAACATGGAAACAGCCCAAATGTCCAACCACAAATGAATGGATTGAGAAATGATGGTACATTCACAGTGGAATACTATGCAGCACGCAGGAGCAATGATTTTATCAATTACTACCTAACTTTGTGTGTTTTGAGCCACCCCTTGCCCTGTACCACCAGCGTTTACATGTAGTCCCACCTACTCCATTCAATCTCCCCTATCCAGGCCTTGATGTGATGGCCTATATTTATTTCAGTCTTTCTGTCTTCTGTGATTTTAATGCCTCAAACTACTGACAGTTTCTTCCTCTAAGAGCAGTAACTCTTGACTTCAGGAGTTTGAACTGCTGCTCCAGGATTGATTCCTTATGCCTTAGGGAAATCTTCTCCATTTATACAACAAGAGTTTCCCAGGGGAGGCTGATAAATCCTAGAGATTTGGTCTATAATGTTGTCTTCCTATGTTCTGGCTCCTCCCTTCTGCCCCTATGCCTCACACTTTGTTCCAAGATTTGAAGGTGGTCTTGACCCATGAGCTTCTGGGATGTGTAGTTATTTATACCTGACTGGCTAACTTGGAGGGACTGGAGCATTATGCTGAGTGAACTGACTGAGTCCCACAAGGACAAATATTGTATAAAACCATTATTGTAGCATGAGTTTAACACATTACTACAAATGACAGAAAATGTGTTTCTAAGCATGGTCATCAATTTTAAAGTGTGCGGCAATGTGTTAAGAATCCAAGGATGGGTGGAAGCAGAGGGATGAGGATGTGCGGGTCGAGGGGAGGTATCTGTCACGTAGTTGTATAGTTTGATTAGGGCTGTAAGGAAAATTGGAAGAATCTGTTCTTGAAAACAATGTATTTAAATTTTATAAATAAGCTAGTATAATAAAAAAAGGTAGAGTTAAAAAATTATTCTGGTTTACTTTAAAAGTTCATATACAGTTATTTCCACACTGGATCTTTCCCATTTCCTGGACCCACCCCTCCCTCCACCCATCAAATTGTGGGATCCTGTGATTAACCACCCCTCCCCCCACCCATCCTCACCTCTTTCCTCTTTCTCCCATTGTTTCACTCATATTTATCTTGTTTTATTCAATCATTTCTTAATAGAATTATAAAGAATCTTATCTTTCTATTTATCAATTTATAATTATAAAGCATCGTGTTATAGAATTAATTGCTATTGATCTATTCCTTTTCTCTCCCCAGCTCCCCATTCTACCCTACTTGTTCCTTCACACACATACACACACACACACACACACACCTTTCCTCACTAATCTCTGCTATCTTACTGACTTCCTCTTCCTTCCTCCACAGGCCTCTTTGCTAATTGCAGTCCTCAGACTGTCTTTCTCTCCATTCGTCCCAGAGTTGTCCTCCCTTGACTTGGTCCTTGCAGTGTTCTTTGTCCACACATTCCATTTCTGTTCTTCTCCTCCTCCCCTCACCGCTCCTGTGAAAACAGACAACAGATGTCTAACTGGGGGAAGGCGTTTCTGAGAGGAGTGTCCTCCAGTCCCAAGGGGCCTTCATCTGAGTGGCGCTCTCTCTAGCCAAGTCCTCAGAGACACAAGGACCTGCTGAAGAGATGCTGTGAACGAATAAGTCTAGAACCGCTCAACCCACTTGCACCCCATGTTCCATAACGTGGCCAAGTATGCTTCCTCACAGCAGAGTATGCTCCCTCCCCTGCTCAGAGAGGTTGTCTTTGCTGGTTCCTGAAAACGGTGTGGATGGGATGTGCGGACTCCTTGGGTCTTGGCTCAGCATTGAAGGGGGAGAACAGCGTTTAAGGAGAGCAGGAGTCCTCTGGGGCTGTGGAACCACATCAGTGTCCCTGAGAAGCTGAACGGGCTCTCTGTCCTGGCTGACGAGGCTCTGCTCTCTCCTGGGTGACCTAGCGTTTCCAGCTCACACCCCTCCAGTCCAGTCAGAAGGAACAGATGGTTTGTGCTGAGGTTGTTGCTGTTTGGTGCTACGAAGAAGGTTCCAGCTCGTGCACAACAGAAGGGACAATGCCCAGTCCTGTGTCACTTCACAACCTGTTAGAACTTACTGCAGCTCCTTTTTTTTTTTTTTTATTTTTTTTTTTAAATTTTAATAAAAGTTTATAGAGGCTTTGGATTTCCATCCATTCATTGTTGCACACTTTCTTCCCTGTGCACCCCTCCCCCAAGCCCCAAGTTCACTTTTTTCTTTGAAAAGTAAAAAAAAAAAAAACTTCTTTCATTTTTATACAATCCCCCGTCCTACTCCCCCACAGCCCACTACACTTTGCAGGTTTCATTCTGCACTCTTGTCATGACAATAATACCTAATCATATATTCCTCCTAAACAGTTCTCTCCTTCATCTATTTCAGTGCGGTATACATTAGTTATCCCCTCTTAATTTCCTCCTAACCCCGATGTCAGTCCCATTTTACAACAGTGACACTATGCAGTATTTGGCCTTTTGTGACGGAGGTATTTCACTCTGCATAATGTCCTCTGGGGCTGCCCATTTTGCGTAATATTTCATGAGTTCCTTGTTTTTCAATGCAGCATAATATTCCATTGTATGGATATACCAGAGCTTCTCTATCCATTTGTTTGTTGATGGGCACTTGGGTTGTTTCCAACTCTTTGCTATTGTGAATAAAGCTGCAATAAACATGAGTGTGCATCTAACTGCTTGGATGGCAGTTCTAGTTCCTTTAGGATATATGCCCAGTACTGAATCAAGGACCTAAGACTAAAACCAAGGATTATAATCTTCATTAGAGAAAAGGTTAGAAGAACTCTAGGAGCCCTAATCAACAACATAAACAGTCTTTCAAGCATCCTGAAAAACCTACAACCAGGAGAGCGTAAAATAGATGAATGGGACCTTCTAAGAATCAAATCCCTATGCACATCCAAAAACTTCTCCAACAGGGTAAAAAGAGAAGCCACAGACCGGGGAAAAATATTTGGTAATGACATGTCAGATAAGGGACTTATATCTAGAATCTATAAAATACTCAAGCACCACAATAAGATAAAGCTAAATAATCAAATTACAAATGGGCACAGGAAGTATGTCATTGTTATTCCCTAAGGAACCCCGACTTTCATGAAATGTAAAGAAACTGACAAATTAAAAAGCAAAGTCCCTTAAAAAAAAAAATGGGCACAGGATATGAACAGACACTTCACCAAAGAAGACATTCAGATGGCAAACAAACACATGAAGAAATGTTCAAAGTTCCTACCCCTAAAAGAGATGCAAATCAAAACAACTGTGAGATATCATCTCACCCCAGTCAGAATAGCAAAATTTAACAAAACAGCAAGCAACCAATGCTGACAAGGTTGTGGGGAAACTGGAACCCTTACTCACTTTTGGTGGGAGTGTAAAATGGTGCAACCACTATGGAAGGCAGTGTGGCACTTTCTCAAAGAGCTGTAAATAGAGATACCATTTGACCCAGCAATTCCATCATCTTTTTTTTAAAAAAATAAAATTTTATTTTATACTGGTTTGCTTATAAAGTTCACAGGCATTGTTTTTCACACCAGATTCTTTCCCATTTCCTTTACTCATCCCTCCCTCTACCCATCAAATTGTGCAACCCTTTGATTACCCTCCTTCCATCTTCACCCTTCTGCACCCTCCCCTCCC
The DNA here is from genome assembly GCF_000299155.1 of Elephantulus edwardii. Classification (NCBI taxonomy): domain Eukaryota; kingdom Metazoa; phylum Chordata; class Mammalia; order Macroscelidea; family Macroscelididae; genus Elephantulus; species Elephantulus edwardii. Next base: position 7,698,567 of record NW_006399875.1, on the reverse strand, counting down.
CCCTCGGATCCTCCTACATGTTTTACTAGTTACCTTTTTATTTCTACAATCGTTCATCTCCTTGAGGGTCATCTGCTTGTTTAACATCCCTCTACTATATTATGGTAAAACTTGGTACAAGTTGGAACCTGTGTAAGGCGTAGAGTTTTCAGAGAAGGAAAGCCCAAATATTCCCACCACTATGCGTGGTAGAAAAGTGGTTGAGCCTACCTCCTGTCAGAGGTAGAAAACATGTGAGGTGCAAAAATACCCAGACACAAAGCTGTCCCATCAAGTTCCAGTTCTCACAGGTTACACGGTAGAGCAGACGCCCGAACTGCCCTCTCTCAGAGGAATGGTGGTGGTGTTTTGAAGTGCTGTTCTGCTTCATAAAGGGCGTGAAGCAGAGGGGAAGTGCTCGAGTTTAAGTTATCCTCAGGAGCCCACGCAGTCCATCCGCTCAAGAGTTTTCTTTTCGTCACTCACCCTTGTCGTGCCAAGCCTGAGGTTCTTCTCCAGGACTGGCCTGTCCTGATGCCCAGAGTGTGTTAGACAAAGTCCCACCCTCCTCACTCCTATCGAACATCTGGCTGCACTTTTATCCAAGACACGTTTGTTGATTCTTCTGACAGTTTATGGAGAGAATATTCCTGGCCAGCACCATAATCAAAATGAATAAATTCTTCACTTAGAGAAACAATTTTAATAAATTAATCCCTTCTCCTAAGTAGGTCGTGTTGACCTCTGTGAACTAAATGTGAATCCACCATACAGTATAAATGAAAATCTTATTTACTGCCTGTCTTCAGAGCCCTGAGCTGCTACCATGCAAATACCACTAGGGAGTCACGTGAAAGAGCAGAACCCTTTTTTTCTCTTGCAGTTCTGAGGGATATAGGATAAATGAGTAGTCAAAAATTCCTCCTTGTTAGCCCAGGCATTCCTCTGCTCCCTGGTTTATAGAAGATCCTCAATTCATCCTGTGTCTTCACACTGTGTGGGTCTCTCTGCGTGTTCTGGTCTGTTTAGAACTTAGAGCTCATTAAGGTTAACATCCACTTTCCTCATGTGTGAGCTTATTAACATAACAAAGCAAAACACCTGCTTCTAAACATAATTTTATTTACAGGTACCAAACTCTTCTCTCAATAAAATCACTTCCAGTCAATTCCCACATGTAAAAACCCTATGGTACATCAGAGTAGAACAGCCCCATAGCGTTTCCAAGACTGTAATTTTTATACAATCAGACTATCCCTACAGCTTTCCGCTAAAGAGCAGCTGGATTTGAACAACTGTTCTTTTAGATAACTTAGTATTTAGCCAGAGTGGCCTAGAAGGTAAGACGTTTCACTGCCAACCCAAAAGCAGGCAGTTCCAGTCCACTAGCTGCTCCAAGGGAGAAAGGCAGGAAATCTCCTCCCATGTGATTTGTTGTTGTTTTATGTTCTGTCGAGTCACTTGTGACTCATAGCCACCCTATGTACAACAGCCCTAAACTCTGCTCTATCTTGTGCCAATCTCACTGCCTCTGACACACCCATCCCGATTACCCCAGTCACTGAATCAGTCCACCTCATAGAGGGTCTTCCCCTCCTACGCCGTCCCTCCATCCTCCCAAGCATGACATCCCTCTCCAAGTGCCGAGACCAACTCCGCTGCCAGCAGCCGAAGAAGACTCAGACAAAACAGGATTCGTTGCAGAAGTCTTTTATTTCTCTCTAGATTTCTTCCTGGGATTCTCTCTCTCCACCCACCCGCACTTGCTTATATCCCCTTTGGTATCCTTGCCCCCAGGCCCTGCGTGTTGGACGCCCATTGGTTTCAAGATCTCGCATGACTATACTCCTTTTGCCCAATGGCAGTAGGACTGCCATATAAGGTGTTGTTTGTGAATTAGCAGGCCAAGAGGAAGCAGGATGTCAGCGCCATCTTGTAATGGCGGCAGGTGGGTGGCGAGAGCGCATGCGCCATGACATCAGTGACGTCGCGCGATCGGCCGCTGCATCCAAGGACCTGTCCCTCCTTACAACATGTCCAAAGTATGTCAGACAAAGCCCCAGAATCCTTGCCTCCAAGGAGCCATCCAGTTTAACCCTTTCCAGGATGAATCTGTTTGTTTTCCTAGCAGTCCATAGTATTCTCAATACTCTTCTCCAGCACCACAGCTCAAAGGCATCAATTCTCCTTCTGTCCTCCATAGTCGTTGTCCAACTCTCTGATGTGTAACAAGTGATTGCAAAGACCATGGCCTGTATCGGGCTCACCTTAGTCTCCAGAGTGACACCATTGCTCTTCAGTACCCTGGAGAGGTCCCTAACAGCAGACTTTCCCATAGCAATATGTCACCGACCACCCGACCACGGTCGTGACAAGAAACTCGAGGGGTTTCTTGGTGAAGAGCAGGTGAGGGACGAAGTCGGCAAAAATGAGAGTCTGCACACCAGGATGATGTAGAGAGCTCTAGTTTATTATGCTAAAAGCCTGCTTTTTATACATTTAAACTTGTTAAACTTGACTTATAGCCAACATTTTGTGATTACAAAGCTCACATAAGATTTTAACTAGAAAAAACAAAAAGAAAGTATTTTCTATTAATAAATAATAGCATCAGCTATTAAACATTCTTTGAACAAGAAGCACAGTGACCTTATGTTGGTCATCTGCTAGACAATGGTTAATGGTTTACATTTCACTTCATTTCCTCTCCTACTTTGCGTCACTGTATCTTAGCCACTTTTGTTTTTGCCTTTGTACTCATGTTTGTACTGTACCACATAAGGTCCAAGCCTAACGAATCTTAACATCTATTTTCCTACACTCTGGACCATTCCTATGTTTATCAATAGCTTTTGCAACTTGTTTCATAAGATTTTAATTTGTTTTTGTTTGGCAATGTGCACTAAGGTGGACGACTTCCTTTAACTTGTTTTTACCAAGTTAACTTGTAATATTCAATTCTTTTTCCTTGGAATACAACCCATCTATTGAAGTCATCATCATAAACTTCCATTTCTCATTAACTGTGACTTTCTGCTGTTGAAACTAGTCTAAACTTTCTCCTAATGTACAATTACATTGCTGAATATGAGTTGCAAGTATCACAAAAGAGGAATTAGATACATACTCAAAGATCATATTCAAAATTATACTTTTAAGAACAATCTCAATTTCTATTATATTTTCATCTTGTTTGTTATCATTTCCAGGAACATCAAGTGGTTCCTGATTAAAGACTTTAGTTAAATCTTTATCCCAGTTCTGGTGAAGTTCCCCTGGTTTTTCCCCAGAAACTCCCATTCTTATCAGAAACAGCACATAGCTTAAAAATAGAAAAGCAATTCCTAGAAGCAACTTAATTTCCAGAGGTTTCCTGGGATTACGAAGACCCATCTGTAACAAATATCCAGGCATCAGCCCACTCACAAGCACAGGGCTTGCAAGATTCCCTCTTATGCTATCCTTGAGGTCAGAGACCCCGTACAGGCGCGGACGACCCATTTTGTCACACAGGCGTCGTGGCCTGAGAGGACAGCGAGGCGGGTGTGGCAGCAATACATTTGGGGTTTTTTTATTTTGGGGTTTTGTTTTGTTTTGTTTTTGTTTTTTAATTTCCTGGCTACTGGTGCCAAGAGTGTTGACTGCGGAGCCGAGCAAACTGAAGCTGTGAACAATCTCAATCGCTTCACCATCCATCCTGATGCTGCCAGTTGGTCCAGTGGTGAGAATCTTTGTCTTCTTGACAAAACCCCTTACCACTCCCACAGGTATAAAAGGCTGGAAGCTACGCCAAGATCATTCCCGGGCTGCGCAGAGGGGAGAGAGAGGGATCATGTGATTTAGAGCCTCTGAAAACTCACTGGAGGGTCAGCTATAGGTTGGTTCTGACTCAATATAGTACATAACAACAACAGCACTTAACTACCTCACTACCAGGGCTTCTTCCTCAAATAAACATAAGGGTGTCAGTACATGTTTTAGGGAACCCAGTTCAAACACGAACATTTTCCTAAACTAAAACAATAAAAACTGCTTTTGACTTTTCCCTCAGTTTTTAAGCAAATTTGTAATAATTAATGTTCAAAAGGAAGTGTTCAACGCACAGGTTGATCAGAGCCAAAAATCATAAGGCTCATGAGGATACTAAACTCTGGTAGTCTGTGGAGCACCTTCCACTGCTTTTCCATGTATTGGATAAGATATGTGAGATATGGTGGTTGTTGTTGTTGTTGGGTGCCTTGAAGTCAGGTCCAACTCATGGCAATCCAGTGTACAACAATGCCAAGCTTGTCGGGTCCCAGGCCAAGCTCACAATCTATGCTGTTACAATACCCATGACAACCATCTCATTGATGCTCTTCCTCTACTACTCTGGCCCTCTGCATTTCCAAGCTTAATATCACCTTCCAAGGACCAGTCACTTCTGACAAATGCCCAAAGTGCAATGAAGTACCATAATTTTAACTTCTAAGGAGCACTCTGACTGTTCCTCCTCCAATGTAGGGTTTTTTAATCTTTTAGCAGCGCATGGAATATTCAATATCCTTCACTAACAAAATGATTCGAAGGCATTAATACTTCTTCAGTCTTTCTTATTCGCTGCCCAACTTTCACATGAGCATAGAGCAATAGAAAAAAAAGAATCCTAACTTTGATCAGATACATTTTAGGCCTTAACGTGACATCCATGCTTTTTAGCACTTTAAAGAAGTCTTTGACAACAGATTTACCCCATGTAATAAGTCCCTTGATCTCTTCTCGCATGATTGCTAATTATGAATCCAGGTAAAACAGATACTTGACAACATCACTCTTTTTTCTCCATTTATCACAATGTTTCCAGTTGGACAAGTTATGAAGATTTCCATTTCCTTTACATGAAGTGTAAAAGCATTATCATCTTCTTCAGGTAAATGCTCAGGTTCTTTTTGCTTTGAGCAAGCAAAGTAGTGTCACCTGCATAGCCCAGCCTTTTGATGAGTCTCCCTCCAATGCTGATGCCGCATTATTCTTCAAATACTCCAATTCCTCAGATTATTTATTCAGCATACAAATTGAATGGTTGTGGTAAAAGGATACAATCTTATTATTTATTCAGCATACAAATTGAATGGTTGTGGTAAAAGGATACAATCTTATATATGTTGTTGGTTGATACTGCCAAGTGATCTTATGTAAAACAGAATGAAAGTCTGCCATTTCTGCATCACACTCAGAATCCTGTGCTGCCCTGTAATGTAAAGCAACACACACATACCTGCACTACTCCTGGTTCCCTTCCACTGTGGTACTGTTTTTCCTTGTGTCCTGACTGCTTGATAGTATAGATCTTTGCCTTGGACACCTGTTGTTGTTGTTAGGTGCTGTTGAATCAAGTAGGACTCATAATGATTCTGTGAACAGCAGATCTGAACCCTGTCCTTTCCTGTGTCACCCTCATTTCCGATACAGCTGGGCATGAGGACATCTCTTCGGTTGATTCCTGCAAACTTTCCTTACTTGCTGGATAATCCATTCCTGACTGGTTGATACCTTCTTCTCTTCCATCTATAAATTAGTGGACACAAAATCTCAAGAAATTCCCTCTGAATGGCCATGAGAATGATGAAGGTCAATTAATTATGTAGTTACACCTTGAATCACAGTTCATACTATTGACTATATTAAAGTCTAGTAGATAACATAGTAATCTCTTAACAGGAAAAAGGGCTCTTGGAATATCTCTATAAATATTTCTCTCCATTCAGAGTTATAGGAAATTATCTGATTAATCCTAAAGATAACATTATCTGAACCTTGTTGTCATTCTTGTTAGGAGCTATCGAGTCTGAGTATGATGCATAGAGATACTATGAACAACAGATCTGAATCCTGCCCTGTCCTGTGCCGTCCTCAAGATTTCTGACCCTTAAACCTCTCCCGGTAGTCACTGTGTCAGTCCACTTGGGTGAGGTCTCCTGTCTTATGATGTCCCTCTCCAGTGAATAGCCTCTCATAGCAACATGCATAAAGCATATGAGAAGAAGCTTGATTATCCTTACCTCCAAGGAGCACTCTGGCTATGCCTTCTCCAAATGGTTCCTGTTTGATCTTTTGGTAGTTTGTGGGATATTCAGTAGTCTTCTCCATTACCAGAGTTCAGAGGCATCAATTCTTCTGTCATCCTTATTTTATGGGAAGCCAATACTAAATATTTGCAATAAACCTAATGCTATTTCAGGATGTGGGGGAGGTGAGGTACAAGCCAGAATTCACCCTGAGGCACTAAGGCAATCCTTAAAGGTTTACCAAATTCTTGCATTTGCTAACCCCTCCCTCTTGAGTCAAGCAGATGGTTTTCAATAGAAAGAGCTTGGCTTCATTTGCATTGAATTCTCTTTCTGATTTACTTCCTGATAATTCTCAATAAAGATACGGAGAAGCTTGGCTTGGGGTCTACAGAGGAGAACTGCTGGCCCTGTTTATGCTCTCTGCTCTATCTCATTCCTGGCTGTTTGTCTCATTATTAATAATTATAAACTTACTTTACCCTTGGTCTCCAACATTATTTCTTGTCCATCTCTCAGCAGCATAACAAGGAATCCAAAAGACCAGAGCCTGAGCCCTCATTCTACCAGTAGATTGTCTGCTGGTTTCAGAAAAACAAGCCATCAGGTTGTGTGGCTCTAAAGTTTGGACTTGATGTTCTTTTATTTTTTTTCTCCTACTAATTTAGAGGAGGACCTCATGCACTTACTGCAGAGGGTCAAGGACTGCAGCCTTCAGTATGGACTGAGGCTCAATGTCAAGAAGACAAAGATTCTCACCACTGGACCAATCTGTAGCATCAGGATGGATGGCGAAGAGATTGAGATGGTTCACAGCTTCAGTCTGTTTGGCTCCACGGTCAACACTCTTGGTACCAGTAGCCAGGAAATCAAAAACGTATTGCGATGGGAAAGTCTGCTGTTAGGGACCTCTCGAAAGTACTCAAGAGCAACGGTGTCTCTCTGGAGACTAAGGTGCGTCTGATACAGGCCATGGTTTTTGCAATCACTTGTTATGCATCAGAGAGTTGGACAATGACTAGAGAGGATAGAAGGAGAATTGACGCCTTTGAGCTGTGGTGCTGGAGAAGAGTATTGAATGTACCCTGGACTGCCAAGAAAACAAACAGATTCATCCTAGAGAGGGTTAAACCAGGCTGCTCCTTGGAGGCAAGGATCTGACATACTTTGGACATGTTGTAAGGAGAGACAGGTCCTTGGGAGGGACCTCATGCTTGGGAGGGTGGAGGGACAGTGCAGGAGGGGAAGACCCTCTATGAGGTGGATTGATTCAGTGACTGGGGTAATCAGGATGGGTGTGTCAGAGTCAATGAGATTGGTAAGGATAGAGCACGGTTTAGGGCTGTTTTATGTAGGGTCGCTATGAGTCGCAAAGGAGTCGATGGCACCTAACAACAACAACAATTTAGTTACAAAATTCAAATATAAATTTGAACAAATTCTTTCAGTTTCCCTCACCCTCCTATCAAATTGTACAACCCAATGATTAATCCCTCTGTCCCCTGCAAATCCACATTCCTCTGCTTCCAGTCTCTCCCTCCCCACCTAGATCCTTATACTTATTCTATAATAACAGTTTTTCAAATATTTATCCTTATAGGACTGAATTAGTTTCGCTCAACATAATGCTTTCCAGTCCCTCCCAAGTTAGGTAATAATTTACAAAGTTATTGCTCCTGCGTGCTGCATAGTATTTCATTGTGTGATGTGATTGTACCATAATTTCTCAATCCATTTGTTTGTGATTGGACATTTGGGTGGTTGCAAATCAAAACCACAATGAGGTACCATCTCACTCTAGTAAGAGTGGCAGAGTTTAACAGAGCTGCAAGTAATAGATGTTGGAGAGGATGTGGTGAGAAAGGAACTCTTATATGTTGTAGGTGGGACTGTAAAATTGTACAACCATTCTGGAAGGCAGTTTGGCGCTTCCTCAAAAAGCTGAACAGAGAAATTCCACTACTTGGAATATACCCTGAGACTATGAGAATTGAGGCACAAACTGAGATTTGTACACCAATGTTCATAGCAGCATTAGTCACCATTGCAAGAACACAGACCTGATGTTCTTGAGAACATCAGGCAAGGACATCAGGTGAGAGATGACAAGAAATGCAGAACAGAATTAAGGTGTCGGCTTGCTTATCCCCAAGTCTTATTTAACCGGGAATTACACTATTGAACACCGCAGGCTCTAAAATCTAGCTTTTGACAATAATTGGTCATACACAGGACTGTGAAAAACCATAAAGAGGAAATTGTCATTGTTGTGATGTACTACAAAGTCGGAAATGACTCCTGGCCGACCCTCCAGCAGGTTTTCAGAGGCTGTAAATTATTTCTCCTCATTCTCCCTTGGAACAACTTGTGGATCCAAACCGCATGTCTTTGGATTGGTAGGGCAGCACCTTAGCTTTCGTAATGTGTGCAAAATGTTCTAAGTGACACTATATACTGCTGTTTGTTACTCTCCAGGCCGGTCACTGTAGTCCATCCAGGGAGGCAGGAATTCTGGTCTCATGTTACAGATCAGGTAACTGACATTCATTAAGATAAAAGCCATTGCCCCTAGTCATACAGCTAGTAAGCAGAAACACGGGACTGTGAATGCCAGGTGTCAAGATTCCAAAGCCGGAAGTCTTCCATTGTACCATGTTCCTTAATGGCGAGGGAAGGAACCCTCATGTGTTTGTTTATAATATGTTTGGTGATAGCTGTTGCTTGTTGCTGTCAATTCTGTTTTATTATTATTAATTTTAATGAAAATTTACAGAGATTTTGGATTTCCATTCATTCATTGTTGCACTTTTCTCCCTCCCCTCCAGTTCATTCTTCTCTTTAAAAAGTAAAAGAAAAATTCCTTCATTGGTATACCATCCCTCCCCCCCCAGGTCCACTCCACTATGCAACCTTCATTCTGGACTCCTGTCATGACAATAATACCTAATCACATATCCCTTTTAAGCAGTTTTCTCCCTCATCTGTTTCAATTCAGTATACATAATTTATTCCATCTTTCTCAGTCTACCCCCAACCCCTATATCAGTCCCGTTTTACGAAAGTGGCACTGTGCAATATTTGTCCTTTTGTGACTGAGATATTTCACTCAGCATAATGTCCTCCAGGGTCAAACTCAAGGAAACCCAACCTTCCATTGATCAGAATGTTGCCCAGCCTTGCTGTCTTCACAGTCTTTGGTCCACCAGAGTCCATTTTTGCAGCCACTTGTAAACTCTGAGTGCCTTCCTGCCAAGAGGGCTTGTCTCCAATCATTACATCAGTGTTGTGATCCATACATAGGATTTTTGTTGGTTAATATTTAGAAGTAAATGTCCATCCTTTCCTTCCTGTTTTTTCTTAGTTTAAAAACAAAAATCTTGCCCTAGGAGCTACGCCTACTCTGGAGTCATAATGGGCAGCAAAATGTCGTCCACCAGCAGGGTCGTTCAGGTGATCAAGCCACATACTCCATTAGTAAGGTTCCCTGATAGAACTAACAACCCTAAAATCAGTGTATCAGAAGCTTTGAGAACAGCAGGAATCCCATCGCATTCTTCCGCAGTGTCACAGCATTCAAAGGGAGTACATTACCAGAGATGAGGATTCATCAGAAGCCACCAGGCACTGGAAATAATAAAAACATTATCTCAGAAATACAGAAGGAGGCCTCCAGCGCCCGCCCTGCTGCACAGCCAGCCCTCCTTCCTCTCAGTTTCAGCTCCGCCTTGGCTCCCAGAGATGCCTCCAAGCAGCAGTCCCAGGAGGATCTGCTCCTGCCGGATTTCAGCTGTAACCTTTTGGCCAAGTCCTCTGCGCTGTTCTTTGGCAACGCCTTCAGTATACCTGCCACCCCTATCTGGTTATACTGGCAAATACGGCAGCTGGACCTCATTCAATCTGCTGTTCTGGATAGTGTGACAACCCTAGTAAGCTCTTACCAGGTAGCCTTTGCATACAAGAATGTCAAATTCGTTCTCAAGCACAAGGTGTCTCAGAAGAGAGAGGATGCTGTTTCCAGAGAAGTGACTCGGAAACTTTTTGGAGTTGATAATAAAATGTCTCAGAAGGAGAAAGATAGGAATCTTGTGGAAGAAGAATGAAGTTGCTGATTATGAAGCTACTACATTTTCTATCTTTTAGAACAACACCCTATTGCTGTTTTTGGTCATGTTGCTTCCTTCTTTATTCTGAAGAACTTCAACCCCACAGTGAACTACATTCTGTCCATCAGCGCTTCATCGGGACTCATCGCCCTGCTACCCACTGGCTTCAAGTAGACCATGCTGCCCTTGGCTTCGGATGGGTGGGTGGCCTGTGGTGTCTGGAAAAGTAGCCAGGTGTCCAGGCGGGAGACGCACAAGATGTGTTTATACTCTGTAGTTAACCCAATGAGAAGTAAGAAAAGAAAAAAGAAAAGAAATAAAGAAGGAAAAGTATGCCTCAAGAAAAAACGAAGTTGTAGAGGAAGGGGAAAGAGGAGATGGAGAGGAAAGTATGTGGAGGTGGAAGCCTACGGGTAGCAGAGATGATTGGATGAATGGGGTGAGGCTGAAGGAATAGGCAATGTGCCGTGGGCATTTCAGACAGGATCATCAAAGGCATTGATCCATGATAAAGAATCACATGAAATGCAGTGGACATGAAGGGTTGCATGAAATACAGTGCTCATGAAAAAAAGAGAACATTTTTAAAAATGTAAAAGGAAAGAAATGAAGTTGAACCAACGTGGAGTCCAGAATAATCACTGGCAGCGTGGCTACTGCCTGTCATTAGACAAAAGATTTATCTTTACAATACAGGGCTTCCAGAATTACATATGAGAAACTGTGCATTAAGAAACCTTGAGGAAATATCCTATAATAAATACTGGAAGACAGGAAATTTAGTTGGACACATATATCCTAATTTATGTATCTAGGTCAGCTTTACAGTCTTACCTGGTTGTTTATATACTTTATACCTATTAAAGCATACATTTTTAAATGTTAAGGGAAAAAATTCTTCACCACTGGACTACTAAGTCAATGATTTCATTTTATGTATATGCACAATCAACATCATACTGCACTGAAACAGAGGAGGGAGAGAACCGTTTAAAAGAGAGATATAACTGGGTATTTCTGTCATCACAGGAGACTAGAGCGAGGGCTACATGGTGGAGGGGACCTGGGGGAGGGTTTGTAAAACAATGAAAGAATCTTTTCTTTTACTTTTCCATAATTTTTGACTCATGTACTTATAACTTGTTAGTCAAATTTGTGTCTTCTAGGTTGCAACACCCCCATGATACGTCTTCAAGGATATGAACATGTACAGCCAAGCACAATCAATAAGAGTGCGTCTAAATTCCAAAATCAATCTCCATAATAGTCTATGTGTTTCCTACTGCCAAAGGGGCCCTTTAGAGTAGTGAGAGAAGATCTTCACCCTGAAACCCACAGCGTCCCTTTTCAGCAGGAAGTAGCTAAGAGAATACGCCATGCCCTTTTCCTTATGACTCAGGGTGAAGTCTCTCTCAGGGAGGAGTGATAGGGAATGGCAAAGGACACACTGACAAAGAAGATTAATCAGAACTGGCTTTGACAAGCACTGTGGCATTTGGACAAGAACAAACTGGGAGGAGGGTAGAGAGAATAGTGCAACAATGAATGAGTGGAAGCCCAAAATCTCTGTAAATGTTTATGAAAATTAATAAAATATAATTATAGAAAAAAAAATAAAACCAGTAAAAAAATTTTCTAAAAAAATCTACCCATGTTGAAATGGAGATATATAGAAGGCAGTTTGGTGTTTCCTCAAAAAGCTGAACATAGAAATTCCATATGACCCAGCTATTCCCCTATTTGGAATATACCCTGAGAAAATAAGAACTGAGGCACAAACAGAGATTTGTACACCACTGTTCATAGCAGCATTATTCACCATCGTAAGAACATGGAAACAGCCCAAATGTCCACCCACAAATGAATGGATTGAGAAATTATGGTACAGTCACACAATGGAATACTACACAGCACGCACGAGCAATGATTTTGTAAATTATTACCTAACTTGAGAGGGACTGGAGAGCATTATGCTGAGTGAACTAATTCCGTTCCACAAGGAAAGATATTTTATAAAACCATTATTGTAGAATGAATATAAGGATCAAAAATGGGTGGGAGAGGTTGGAAGCAGGGGATGAAGATGTGCAGGAGGCTGGGGGAGGAATCATGGGCTTGTACAATTTGATGGGTGAGAAGATGAGGGAAATTGAAAAAATTCGTTCTTGAAAACAATGTGCTTAAATTTTGTAAGTAAACTAGTAAGAGCAATTATTTCCATTTAAAGAGGAGTAAGTAATACAAGCCGTAGACATTTCAGTTATTTCCTATGCATCTAGAAGTTGAACAATGAATAAGGAGGACAGAAGATTAATTTATGTCTTCGAATTGTTATGTTACAGAAAAATATTGAATATCCTATGGACTGCCGGAAAAACAAACAAGTCTGTCTTGGAGGAAATGTAACCAGAGTGTTCTTTAGAGGCAAAAACAAAACTTCTTTGAAAACTTCACATATTTTGAGCAAACTGTCAAGACAGGCCAGTCCCTGGGGAAAGATATACTAGGAAATGTGGAGGATCAGAGGCTCAGAGAAGGAGAGGAAGGCTCTAAGTTTCCAGATTGAACATCTACATTCAAAAACAAAGTCCTATCAAGAGCAGGCCATCCGGTTGCAGCAATCCACCCTAGCTCACAGCATAGATCAGTGTCGCTTCATCTGTCTGAGTTCTAGTCAACTCATCCCCAGCTATCTGTGACTAGGTTCAGCTGTAGGCTCAGGAGCCCACACTTCCTGGAGGTCTACTTTTGAAAGATCAGCTATTAAAAACTCTCTGGAACACAGTTCTAGCCTGACACTCGTGGGATTGTAATGAGTCAGAGTTGAACCTGATGGATGATACTTTTGTCAAAAATGGTGCCAGTTCCTGTGATTGGTGCTAGGTAAGAGTGAATGAGCAAAACAAGTAGTTGGGGGTAGGGGGAACCCACCAAATCCACAAAGTCACATAATCTTCAGTTCAGTGCAGTTCTTGTCAGAGAGGAAGACAATGTGATGACTCTGTGTGCACATCACAATACCTCAGATGTCTGTCATCTCAAAAATGCCCAGAAAGCCAATTAATATTTTTTCAGATTTCTCTATATAATCATATTGTGTTTAAGTTGCTAAGCTGTCAACCTAAAAGTTGGAGTTTAATATGGCAGCAGTATGAACTTCCTACTTACAGCATAGAATGAAAATGAGGCGGTCCGCCTCCTAAAGATCTCAGCCTTGGACACCCTACGGGACGGCTCTACCGTGTCCTATGGAGAGCTACTGAGAGCCAGAATTACTCCTCAGCACCAAGTTTGGTTTGGGGTTTTGTTTGATCAGTTTCTCTTTTCCTGATATATTTTTATATATAACTTTCTTTTTATATATATTTTTAATTTTATTATATTTTGTGTGTGTACTGTCAAATCTGGTCTAACTGATATAGGAGGAGATTGCCTCTCCTTCTCCAACAGCAGAGCATCTGGTGGATTTGAACCATGTGCCTCTGGGATTGCAGTGCAGCTTCTTGCCACTAGGCCACCAGAGCTCCCTTATAACTTTCTTTTTAACCTTAGTTTTCCAGTTTTATCTTGCAGCTTTTGAACTTCCTATCCTTCAGAGTTTTGCCTTTCTCTGACAATGTTTATTTGGGATAGGTTTCAAATAAAAACAAACCCAAACGTGTTTCCACTTTTCTCTTCTTTGAGAAGACTTTACTGCCCCCAACCATGGTGGCACAGTCCTTAGAAAGCTGTGTCAAAAAGCCAAAAATCGCTGGCAGTTCATTCACCTGCCACTCCATGAGATAAAGATGGGACAGTCTCCTCTGGTGTGATTTGCAGCTGCTGAAAATTCATTGAATAGCATGTCATGAGTCAGTTCTGAATCTACAGCAATTACTTTGACTTTGACTTTGACTTTGACTGACTTTGACTTTGAAAGGTCTACTCATAAGTTTTCTAAATTCTTCCTGGCATTTATGTTCCATAAAATGGAATGGTTATTGTATCTCCTCAGATAGAAAGCTGGTTTGTTTGTTTTTTTTCTGAGGTAGAAAAAGTGAGAAGATGATGATTTCATTTTACACATAAATGATTAATATGAAATATACCTAATAATAGTTTCCCTTTTGGGGTCTCCATCACTTATGCCTTAACATTTCTGCAAAGTTTGGTCTATTTAATTATAAAATTTTTCTGGAGTTAACTGAAATTGGTTTTAAATTATTTATCCTGTAATTTGGCTATAGATATGAGCATTTTTTAAAGGACAAGTAAATATTATGTTTTATCTCTTCAATGTGAAAAGCCATCCTGCCTATTAAAGCATGAATATTCAAACCTTTCCATTAGCATGAACAAATTACTTCCTTTAAGAAAAGATTAAGTGAACTATTTTAGTTAATTCCCAATTGGTATACAATGGCATTTAATCCCTATAAAACACTGGGTTACAAGATGTTTGGCTCCCTGATAAATAAAAAGGAACTTGTAAGAATTAACTCATTCTTAAAATTCTTCATAACTTCTTTATATTAAAAATAATAATTTTTCCTCCTGATGCATTCCAAATTGTATTGCATTGTGTAAGACATTGCATCCTTAGAGGAGAGGCAAAGAAAGAAGTCTAATAGTCATACAGTAATGAAGCAAGAACTTTGAAAGCCCTTTCCATTGTCATTGATATAATACATTGCTCCAATATTTCAACAAATAACTTAAATATTGTTATTCTGGTCACTTTTCAATGTAGTTTAAAAGATCAAGCTGGCATTTGCCAGTGTTTGGGTAGCGTAGAGGATCATAACAGAAGACAACTATTTCCTATCTGCCTTTGGGTGGAAAATTAGAGCTCAAGACATTATCCAACTTGAAGTTGGGATTTTTCTTGAAGGAAAGAGACATGTAATCAATTAGAACCTAAAAAAGCATACACAGTAGGCCAATCCCAAGACCATGCCTTCACACGCCATATTGTCCTCAGAGACAAAAGCTATCTGTAGACATCTCTCTGGATTCTCTTGCCCCCTAACTTTGTCTTGAGTCTGCCATCAATTTGACTCTGACTTATGTGACCCTGCCATGTGCTTGGGAGTTTTCCAAGGCACTTATATTTTTAACAGAACAAATCATTTTCTGGTCCTTTTGTTGGTGTGTTTGAGCCTATTGTGGCAGCTGCTATGTCAGTCATGTCACAGAATGTTGCCCTTGGTGTCATGAAATGGCATCATGAACTGTCTGCCACACATGTGATGTCATTTTCCTAGTGACTGATCTTCCCTGATGACAGATCTAAACCAAGCAAGACAATGGTACAGAGTACGTACTAGTTGTATGTTCTCCAAGACAGATTTACTTAGTGTGACAGCCCATGGTATAGTCTGTGTTCTTCAACAATACCACAGTCAATCAAATCAAATGAGTCATTTCTTCCACCTTCACTTTCCATTGTCCAGCTGTCCCATGCATATGAGGTGAATGAAAAGACTAGAACATGGGCTTCATTATTTATCTCAGGGCGTGTGATATGAGCTGCTGAATGCAAGTTGATCAAGGCATCAGGATTATGAAAGATGAATGTCCTAGGTTGAAAGGTACACATGAGGCCATAAACCAAAGGATTCAGATAGGGTCCTCGGAAACAAAAGAGAAGACATAGTAAGCAGAAAGCAGTTTCCTGCACTTCATCCAAGAAGGTCTCATCACCTTTCTGCAATACCATCTTCATTGTCTGTCTCTTAGAGAATTTCTTAGCCTCTAAAGAGAATTTGGCTTGGAATTAAAAGCAAAAATTGTTATACCTTAATTCTTATCAGAAAGTGCTTGTTCTGTCCTGACAGAGGCTTCTGGACACACTGACTAGAATATACTGCGAAAATAAAGATCACCCAAAGAGAGAGTGAGGTGTTAGCCTAAAATTGGTTTGCTTGATGTTTTGGGGTGTTTTGGTTTTTTTTGTTTGTTTGTTTTGTTTTTTGGCCATTAACTTATCCCTCTCTGGTAAGTCTACCTTAACTGTAGACACATGGCTTTGCAAATCATCAACAGCTCTGGGACTAGGATAAGAGAAAGAATGCTTCCCACACTGAGCAGAAAAACTTGAGGGAAACTGGAGCAAGACCTTGGTGGTGAGACCTTGGTGTTGGTGATAGAGAGACTACGGCATTGCTGTGGAGAAACTATGGCAAAGTATAACCAGAGGAGCCCTGAGAGCAAGGCCACAGTTAAAGGCTTTTACTGTTCTTCCCTTTGATGAAGGAAGGAAAAGCTGCTTGCTGCACTGAAACTGGAGCCTGGACTAATTGAGGAATTGTGCGCTGGGACTGCTGGGCTAACTGTGGACTTATATTGTGAGATATTCTTTGCCTCTCCCACTCCCCAAACTACTAAAAGTGCCACAACTGTCAATAAAGTCTGTGAGTCAACAACAAATAACTAAATCTCTTCCTGCTCGTGTGGCTCTAGAGGCACCAGATTACCCAAGTCACTGAAACAATCTACCTCATAGAGGGTCTTCCCCTCCTGCGCTGTCCCTCTACTCTACCCAGCATGATGTCCCTCTCCAAAGACCTCTCTCTCCTTACAACATGTCCAAAGTATGTCAGACGAAGCCCCAGAATCCTTGCCTCCAAGGAGCAGCCTGGTTTAACCCTCTCCAGGATGAATCTGTTTGTTTTCTTGGCAGTCCATGGTACATTCAATACTCTTCTCCAGCACCACAGCTCAAAGGCGTCAATTCTCCTTCTATCCTCTCTAGTCATTGTCCAACTCTCTGATGCATAACAAGTGATTGCAAAAACCATGGCCTGTATCAGGCGCACCTTAGTCTCCAGAGAGACACTGTTACTCTTGAGTATTTCTGGGCTGTGGGCTCTTTATTTGCTTTCAGCTCTGGGGCAGAGTGAGGGGCTGTGCTATTCTTATTACCTCTGAAACACTCATGTCTCTGTTCCTTCATGCCCCATTATCTGCTCCCTAGGCAGTGAGAATCCCTATGAAAGTTTCATACTTGGTTTCTATATTGTCTTACTTCCAAAATATTTAAGAAAAAAGGACAATGTGGAGTACTAGTACAGGCAAATGGGCTGACAGCCTTCAACACTGGGTCTCCAGGATATTGGACTTCTGTTTCTCTTTTATAAATCCATTTTCCATTTTTTTTTCCACTCTGGTAAGTCAAAGGACAGACCTGCCTGGACTTCAGATTAACTCTGTGTCCTTCCTGATTGCTCCATAGAGGTGCAGGTACATTATTATCTGCCATTAACAGGCACTAAACTAGCCAGGAAGATATTGTGCCTGTGCTGTACAGACTGGAGTTAATGAATCCCAACAACTAATTACACTTCTCTTAAGGTACCTTATTACCAGAAAGTAGCTGTGCAGGCACAAAGATTTTATGTGAGACTGGCAGTACCCATGAAGAGGCAGGCTGATTAATCATCCCCCATAATTCTCTGTAATAGTCCTGTCTAGACGCTCATGTCCAGAGCATTGTGCTGTTCCCAGGGTTACATTCTGCCTGACCTTATTTTGGACAAACAATGTAATTGCTAATTGGGGGCTAATTTATGTAAACACATGAGGATTCTGAGGGGTGAATGTCTTGTCACCATGTCGGGGACTCACTGCTTCTCCAGCAGTCTATTTTATATGCATTTGGGTCAAGAAGTTGAGAGCAAATGAAGCTCACTGGGAAAAAAAAATTAGTATAGTAAAACACATTGTGTTAATAGGGTTGATATGTGTTTGTAGGGTTCTTTTAATAAAGTGCCACAAATTGGGTGGCCTAATGTAATGGAAATGTGACCTCTCCCAGCTGTGAAGGCCAGGAACTCTGATTTCGGGGTGAGGGTGCATCAAACCTCTTTTGAAGGCTCTAGGAAAGCATGCTGCCTCTTCCATCGTCTGGTGGCCCCAGAAGTTCCTTCTGTGTAACAGCATCCCTCTGTTCTCTGCCTCCACCTCCTCGTGGCCGTCTTCCCTCTGTGTCTCTTTTGATCTCCTCTCCTCTTTCATTATAAGCACATCAGGCATATTAGACCAAGCCTCAGCCCACTCCAGCATGATCTCATTATAATGAATTAACTCTATAAAGACCAAGAAAGCATCCCTTTCCACAATGCTGGGGATTAGGACTTGGCTATGCCTTTGTTGTTGTGAGGTGCCATTGAGTCAGCTTGGACTCATAGCAATCCTGTATACAGCAGGGCAAACCCTGCCTGATGCTACTTGGTCCTCACAGTCTTCGATCTGCTTAGTCCATTATTGCAGCCACAGTGCAATTCATCTCCCTGAGAATCGCCCTCTTTTTACCTGTGCTTTACCAAGTGAAGGCTCCTGCTCATAGCATGCCCAAACGAAGGGAAATGATGCCTTGGCAGCTTCACTTCTTTTTTTATATGTAATTTTTAAAAAAAAATTCTTGATTTGCTTACAAAGTTCATATACGTTGTGCTTCACCCTCTTTGTCATTCACATTCTGTTTTATACACTCATTCTCATACATTGGTGGTGTTGTTTTGTTGTTGTTATGGGCCGTCGAGTTGCTTGCGACTCATAGCAACTCTATATACAAGAGCCTTAAACACCATTCTATCCTGTGCCAACCTCACCGTCTCCAACACACTTACTCTCCCCTCCCCCATCACTGAATTGATCCATCTCATCAATGGTCTCCCTCTCTTTCTCTGTCTGACCAATCTTCCAAGCATGAGGTCCCTCCCCAAGGACTGGTCCCTCCTTGGAAACTGCCCAAAGTATGTCAGACGGAGCTTCAGAATGCTCCAAGGAGCATTCTGGCTTCACCCTCTCCAGGACAAAGCTGTTTGTTCTTCTAGCAGTCCATGGTATATTCAACACTCTTCTCCAGCACCACAGCTCAAAGACATCAAATCTCTTTCTATCATCCCTATTCACAGTCCAACTCTCTGATGCATAGCACGTAATTGTGAAGACTATAGCCCGGATCAGGCACACTTTCGTTTCCAGCCTGATGTTTTTGCTCTTCAGTAGTCTTGAGAGGTCCCTCACAGCTAACTCTCCCAATGCAATTTGTCTCTTGATTTCCTGGCTGCTGGTACATTATGTTTTATAAAATTAACCACCATTGTACCTTGTCCATTATTACCCTTCCTTTTCACCCACATCCTTCTCATTTCTTTCCCTTCTCCCTTTACCCACCAAACTGTGCTGTTCTGTGATTTTGCCTCTACCTATCTTCACCCCCCAGCTCCACCCCTTGCCCCGTTGAGCCCCCATGCATGTTCTACTAGTTATTCCTCTGTTGTTACAATAACGGTTTTATGCAGTATTTGTCCTCATGAGACTGAGTTAGTTCACTTTTTACACCAATGTTCATAGCCATCTTCATTTCTAAGGAGCACTCTGACTTCTTCCAAGGTGGATCTCTTGGTTCTTTTGGCAGTGCATGATGTACGGTGGTACTCTTTACCACAGTGCAAAGGCTTCCAGTGCTGCCATCTTCTTTGTGCGTTGCCCAGCTCTAACATGCCTACAAGTCAAATGAAAATGCCATACCTTAGGTCTTAGGCCAGGCGCATCTTAATCTTTAAAGTAACATCCTTCCACTTCAGCACTGTAAAGAGGCCCTTGGGAACAGATTTGCCCATTGCAATTAAACACCATTTGATCTCTTGTCTGTTGACTCCATGGACTATAGATCCAAATACAGTTAAATCCTTGACAACTTTTAAAGAAAAAACAAAACCCACAGGTCAAATTCATTGCCAAAATGTCAGAACCGACTCATAGCTGATCCTCCAGCAGGTTTTCAGAGGCTTTAAACTTAAATGAGAGGAGATTTCCCATTTTTCTCCCATGGAGCAGTTAGTGGATTTGAACTGCCTGCTTTTGGGTCAGCAGCACAACTCCTTACCCACTGGGCCACCAGAGCTCCCTGTCAGCTTTTAGAAGGACATACGTCAATCCTGAAGTGTGCCCTTTTCAGGCCTGAGAGAAAAGGTGGTTTATGGCCTATGGTCTAGAAAAGAGAGCTTCTGGGGTTTGGGAAATCAGGTTTCAGTGCTTGGCTTAGACTCCTGACTCATCTTGAAGGGCAGGGATTCCTCTGAGCATGTGTGAAAGCATTGCTGATAAGCTGCTTCTCAGAACACAAAGGACCTCTGCTTCTTCCCCCTCTGCAGGCAGCCTGTCATCCTAGCTTACAAGCCGGATTCAGAGCTGTTTGTCCTTGACCCCTGTCACTCCTAAAGCTGCTGAAATAGATTAGGCACTTCCTCCACCAGCACCCACAGTAATAGGCTCACAATGGAACAGAGAGCTGGGGTTTATTGCCATTTGCCAGGGTTCCTTTTTATTGGCGGAGAGATAATTGAAACAGATTATCAGCCTCTCTCCTTGCGCACAACCAGCGGCTTAGGTGAGCATGGAAGGAGACCTTTGAACACGAGCTGTCTGAGCACCTTCTCTCAAGCCCATGGGGACAGCAGCTCAGAATGACACGGAGACAGCAGAGTTGGCACAGGGCAGGCACAGCTGTTAGCCAGGAGAGTCCTCCTTACCTTTCAGCTCTCAGAGCCTCTTAGCGTCCCCTTCTCGTTTTCTTGGGCTTCCAAGACTCTCAAGTCGGGTGAAGCCAAGGGTCAAAGGGCTCAGTAAACTGTGCAAATTGTAAGAATTTCACTGGAACCCAAACCCCTTTTTGTTGTTGTTAGCTACCTGCCCTCCTGTTGACATGAACGCATGGCAACTGCACAGCCAACACAGCGAAATAGAACACAATGAAAGCTTACCTGCTTCTGCACCTCTGCCATGATCACTGGTCTGCTCAAGTCTATCGCTAATGACCTGTGTGTGTCTTTTGAGTGTGTTCAACTGGTGACCCAGTGGATTGGGAGTTGTGCTGCCAACCCAAAGGTTCGTTGTTGTCAGGTACCATCAAGGCGAGTATGACCCGTAGTGACCCTATGAACAACAGATCTGAACTCTGTCCTATTGTGTGCCGACCTCACCATCTCTGACACACTCAAACCCATTGATGTAGTCACTATGACAATCCACCTACTTAAGGGTCTTCCTCTCCCTTGCTCCCTCTCCACCTTCCCACACACAATGTCCTTCTCCAAGGAATTGTTTCTCCTAGTAACGTGCCAAATCTATATGAGATGGTGCTTCATTATCTTTGCCTCCAAGGAGCACTCTGGCTGCACCTTCTCCAAGTTTTGTAAATGTTTCAAATCCACCAGCTGCTCATCGGCAGAAAGATGTGTAATTTCTCCTATTCGTTTTATAGCTGCTTAAAACTTGCTGGAGGGTCAGCTGTGAGTTGGTTCTGACAACAGTGAGTTTTAGTTTTTTGGTGTTTTGGTTTTTTTGGGGGGGTGGAAGAGGGTTTGTCGTTGGGTGTTTTTGGTTTTTTTTCTAACCTAGGTGAATTCATCTTCCAGAAGTATATTAGACTATGTTCTATTATGAGCCAGAGAGTTTTTGTTGGCTAATCTTTTGCAGGTAGATAACTACTCTTGAGCTCTTTCTGTCTAGAAGTTTCACTGAAATGTGCCCTCCAAGGATAGCCCTTCTGATACTTGAAATGCTAGTTGCATAGCTTTATGTGTCACAGCAACATATGAAGCATCACAGTACCGGGGCCTGACCAACAGGTGATGAATGGTCTGCTCCACTCAGTGCCACTTCTTAGATTTGTCCTTCCTTCACCTTCTCCATTCTCCCTTCTTCTTGTTGTTGTTGTTCTTCTCCTCCTCATCATCCTCCTTCTCTTCTTCCTCTTCTTCTTCTTCCTCCTCCTCCTCTTCTTCTTCCTCCTCCTCCCCTCCTCTTCTTCTTCCTCCTCTTCTTCCTCTTCCTCCTCCCCCTCCTCCTCTTCTTCCTCCTCTTATTCTCCCTCTTCCTCCTCCTCTTATTCTCCCTCTTCCTCCTCCTCTTCCCTTCTTCTTCCCTTCTCTTCTCTCTCAAGTGGAAGTGGCATGCATGGAAGACGAAACCTCCCACTGTAAAGTAAGCATGTCTGTTCCACTAAGTGCAGTCAATCCCCATGCTGTACAACCACAATTACCATCTACTTCAAAAACAATTTTATCAACCAGAAGGAAACTCCGAACCACTTAGGAAGTAGCCCCTCCTTCTTCCTTCTGCCTACCTCTGACAACTACCAGCTCGCATTCTGTCTCTGTGCATTTGCCTATTTTGAACTTCTCATAAAAATGAAATCATACCATTTGTATCTGTCTTCTTTCAGCCAGCATATGTTTGAGCCGCATCCACTTTGAACCTTGTGTTAGTGGTGAATAATATTCTATTTTATTAATAGGCCCCCACTTGGTGAACCTATTTATATGCCAATGGACACTTGCATTTTTCCATCTGTTGGCTGTTGTCAATAATATGGAACTAAACATTAGTGTATGTTGTTGTTGTTGTTGTTGTTGTTGTTATGTGCCATCGAGTCGTTGGCAACTCATAGCGACCCTATGTACAACAGCCCTAAACCCTGCTCTATCCTGTGACAACATTAGTGTATAAGTACCTAAATAACAGCTTTGCATTCTTTTGCATATACACTTAATTGTAGGTTCGTACAGCCACTCTTAGCATTTTAAGGCACTATAGGATTATTTTGCACAATTCTTTACGCACACCCACCTCCATGTTATGGCTGGTTCCAGATGCCTCTGTTTTTCTCAAATGGTCTTCCTTTTTCTGTGTTGATTCCTCACCAGAACATTTTCTTTCCAACTCAAGACTGTTTGGTTATCATGACTATTTGTATTTATACTGCTCTGTCTTCATAGTTCTTAGAAGATAAGTACTCCATGAATGTTGTTATTGTTGTTGGGTACTGTAGAGTTGGAGCCAACTCAGCTGACCCTCGGGCAGGTTTTCAGAGGCAGTTAGTCACACAGGAGAAGATTGCCCATCCTTCTCCCATGGAGTGGCTGGTGGCCTTGAACCACATGCCTTTGAGGTTACAGCACAGGTTCCTTAACAGTTCTATTTAAGCTCTGAGGATTGATGCCAGCTGAATGGTAGCTGAGAGGATACAATTGACCAAACTCCCCACTTCTCCCACCCCGTGTGGAACCCTTCTGCCTTCATTAACTAACTCTGACCTTCCACTCATCCAGACACTGAGGTTTCCCCTTTGTACCTCAGAGCCTGCACAGGTGACTCCTAGCACCCAGATAGCTTTGTTCTCAGCCCTTTAGTTTTATGCCAACCAGTTGTCATCAACTCAACATCAATTCATAGAAACCCAGTGTGTGACTAGAACTGTGCTCCATAGGCTTTCCAGTGGCTGAATTTGCATAAGTAAATCTCCAAGGCTATCTTCTGAGAGGCCTCTGGGTGAACTCAGACCTACAGCCTTTGAGTTGAGAGCCAAGAATATAGAACATTTGTACCACCTAGGGATGCCTTCACCTTTTTTTATCTCTTCTTAAATGTCTACTATTCAGAAAGATCTTGTGAACACCTCTGTAAAAAAAAAACCCACTGTCCTTCTATTGATTCTACCTCCTAATGGGCCTACAGGAGGGAGTAGACCTGCCCTGTAGGGTGTCCAAGGCTGTAAGCACAAGGCTGGGAATTAAACACAGAAGAAGAAGAATGGTGTTGCATTCATAGTCAAAAAAGTCAACTTCAATGTTCTATCTTGATATACAATATAATGAGTGATAGAATATCCATGTGCACACAAGGAAGACCCGTTAATGCAACTATTATTCAAATAGGTGCTCCTCCATCTGAAGCCAAAGAGGAAGTAATTGCTAAAGATGATACAGCTTCACCCTCACATATTTTGTGCATGTTGCTAAGAGGGTTTATTCCTTGGAGAGGGTCATGACGCTCAGAAAAGTAGGTCAGTGAAGGAAAGGAAGACCCTCAACCCAGTGGGTTGACACAGTGACTGCCTCAATGGCGTTAGTGTGTCAGAAAGAGTGAGGTTGGCACAGGATGGAACAGGGTTCGGATGTACTGTTCAGAGGGTTGCACTCAACTAGAAGGCACCAAAAAATGCATACAAGGATAGATAGTCTCATATTTCTTCTTTGAAGGGGCTGGTGGGTTCAAACTGCTAAACTTTCAGTTATCTATCTAGTGCTTAACCAATCATATGACCATGGTATCAAGACTATGCATTAGGTCGTCTCTAGTGCTGCTCCAGACATTCTAAGCTTCTGATCCATGCTGTCTAACAGTGATGGTCTGTGTGATTGTGGATTTAAGGCAAGTTGACGTTTAGTCACACCCCCATTCACATGAGCTCCTGAGCTCCTTTGTTATCATCAGTCCTCCATCCACAGCAGGACAGCTGATTCTTGATGGACCACCGACAAATGTCCGCTGGCGAGATGGAAGGATGAGAACAGGAATACATGAGAGTCTCATCTGTTGCTGCTCTGCAAGATGTCTAAGACTGAAACCGTCTTCTGGCTACTGACGAGGAAAGCAGGGGAACTTCAGACTGCCCTGATTACTCACCAAGTCTTTCCCATTGCAAGGAGAACTTTACCTATGAGCTCTTAAGTTTCGTGGTGGAATTTCATTTCTCATGAGGCCACGTACTGATTTGTGTTCCAGTGTGGGTGTTTGTGTACTTCTGGAACCACCGCATCAGCACTCTCCACGGCTATATTAGTTTTGTCCAGCAGTGGAATGGCTCATACTGGCCTGTCTGTGGGCCTGTTTAGTACATGTTGTTCTTGCTCTTTGCTCACCCTGTCCTTGGTTCTTAAGACACTGAATCATCCACTTCATTTAAACGACGTGATGGGTCTCTGCACTTAGGAGCACAGTTAGACAACCGATAAGTAATCCCACTGCAAGGCTTTATGGACAATAAACTCTTTAATAACGTCATCCATCACCATTTCAGCAACAGCCTCATCCGTGAGATACATTTCCCTTTAATTTCAAATAGGACGAGACAGAATCTTGGCGAGGTTTTGAGATGTGCCTTCAAGTGTTCATGGTAGAAATATGCAAAGCAGGAGTCCAAGCTGGGCTATCGGATTCTTCTATTCCCACCCTCC
This sequence comes from Elephantulus edwardii, assembly GCF_000299155.1. NCBI lineage: Eukaryota > Metazoa > Chordata > Mammalia > Macroscelidea > Macroscelididae > Elephantulus > Elephantulus edwardii. The sequence goes on along the minus strand of NW_006399875.1, from coordinate 7,673,430 downwards.
TATGCCTCATAGCCGAGCTGTCAGTGCTAACCACAGAACCAGTCTGCCCCCCTCATATACTCAGCCATAACCATCCTTTCCTCTCCTCTTTTAACTCATGGTTGCTGTGATGCTAAACCCTGTGACACTGATGTGTCAAATGCGATAATGGATACCCATGGTGGACAGGGTTTGGTGGAGCTCCCGGATTAAAACAAGCCTGGAAGCAGGAGTGGCATCCACTTCTGAAATAGCTTGCCTCTGAAAACCCTATGAACTTGGAGAAACAATGAAAGTTATAAAAGCGTTCAGGTCTTTGGTTCATAACGTTGCTATGAGTTATCTGTGACTCGACGACGCTTAAAAACAACAACCTCTTCTCTTTGGCCAAACAATAAACGAGCATTAATAGGTAAAAGTGGCTCCTGTTTCTTGTTCACAAACATCTATGGTATTTCTAGTATGTGCCCTGGCTTGCTCGTTTCCAGAGCAACAAAGCTAAGAGAAACTGTATGCTTATGGCCTAACAGATCAGAGGAAACCTGAGCCCTGTGCATAATGTGATAACCACGCACAGCTGATGCAAGGTGCATGGCTTGGGAGTGTGAGCTCCACCTGACAGACTAAGGGAAGACCTCCCAGGTGTGACTTGTGTGATGGGGAGAGGCACAGGGACAGACACCGAAGGAGAGCGATGGAGGCCAGAGTGTCCATGTGCAAGAGGAAGACCGGGCACCTTTGGGGACAGCAGGTGGCTCAGCGTGTCTATCCATGGCAATGGCGTTAGAGACCTGAGAGAAGATGGATTTTAGAAAGTGCTGCAAACCTAACTCTAACTCAGAAGAGGTGTTTGGCCTACCCTTGCTCTGGTGGTCTAGTGGTAAGGAGCTGAGCTGTAATCGATTGCTAAGGCACATGGTTCAAATCCACCAGCAGTTCCGTGGGAGGAGGATGGGCATTCTTCTGCCACACAGTTTAGTGCCCCTGAAAATCTGCTGCAGAGTCAGCTGGGGATCAGTTTCCACTCAACAGCACACAGTAACACAGCCCAACTCTGACTCTATGGCCAATGCTAACTCTAAGAGTTACACCAAAGCTTCCCTAACACTAGACCAAGATACAGGTCCACACTAGGCCAATTAGCAACTCCAAGACTGACTGTAACCCAAAGCCCCAACGCTTAAGGGAAACCCCAACTCTAACCTAAATAGTTACACCTGGACTAATTCTAGCACTACCTGGCCCTTAGGCCTAGGTCTAGACCAACTTCTAATCCTAATCCCTAACCCTAACCTTTGGCTAACAATAACACTCCATCAAGCCTTTAATCTATTCCCTAACTCCGCCCCATTCTCCCAGCCTATACCTAACCTTAATCCAACAGTCTGTGTGCCCAGTGTCCAGCCCCTAACCTAATCTGACTCCTATGTCAAGCTCTAATGCTTTTTTTTTTTTAAGGTGGGATATTGTAGGATGGGGGGCTCCTTTCTTGACTTTTTTATTTTAATGAAAGTTTATAGAGACTTAGGGTTTCTGGTCATTCATTGTTGCACTTTTCTCCCTGTCCACCCCGTCCTCCCCCTGATTCACTCTTCTCCTTGAAAAGTGAAAGAAAAATTTGTTCATTGTTAGACATTCCCTTCCCCCCCCCACCCAAGTCCACTCTACTGTGCAGCCTTCGTTCTGGACTCCTGTCATGAAAGTAATACCCAATCACATATCCCTTTTAAACAGTTCTCTCCCTCATCTATTTCAATGCCGTACACATCATTATAGCCACATGAAACCAATCAAGTTTTGCTGATCCTTGACCACAACCAGGGTACAGTACTAGGAGCCACAGACTAAGAGACGGGTCATGTTCTTACAGACATAATTTAAAGTGTGAAGTTTAAACCCTTGGGGAGCTGGAATTCAGCTACAGCACTAACTGGAATTCCGACTAGTGATGTGATCTGCAGTGACTGAATTAAACACTCTGGCCCTCAGTTTCCTTCTCTGTAAGGATGTGATCTCAGTAGAGACCTCAGGCTAAGACCAGGGCAAGGTGAGTGAGGTCAAATGTGCAGGCCTGAATCTTCTTGCCTTTATTAAAAATTGGTAGCATGGTGCGTTACGTGTTGTGCTGCTATCCGAAAAGTCAGCAGTTCGAACCCAGCAGGTGCTCTGTGGGAAAAAGGTCAGCAGTTCAATACACTTTGATTCCTATGTTTGGAGAAAGATTTGCTCCTGTCATGATTTCCTGTCTCAGAAACGTGATGCAGGTTCCTCCTGAGTCAGAATCGACGTGATGGCAGTGGGTTTAGTCTGGGGTTTTGTGAATTCCTTTATATTAGTTTTTATCTGAGCAAATTCCTGGGTGGCACAGTTGTTTTGTGACCAGCTGCCGGCTGAAAGGTCAGTGGTTCAATCCCAGCATCTGCTCTGTGGGATAAAGATAGCACAGTCAGGTTCTGGAAAGCTCTTCTCTGAGTCTCCATGACCTTTCAGGGTGTCTGTGCATCAGAATCAATGCCAAAGCTGTGGATTTAGTTGTTGCCACTGTCTGTCCGGAGTTAATTTTTGTTTTATTTGAATTACTTCATGTGCTGTATGAGGTAACATGAGTTTGCTGTGATGCTGAACCTTGTGCCATCGGGATATCAAATACCAGAATGGCTTCCCAATGTGGACAGTGTTTGCTGGAGCTCCCACATGTAAGACAGGTTTGGAAGCAGGAATGGCATCCACTTCCTAAACCACATGCCTCTGGAAACTCAAGGAACTTGGAGAAATGACGATAGTTATGGAAATGCATCAGGTCTTTTTTTCATAGAGTTGCTGTGAGTCGTGCTCGACTTGATGGCAATCAACAACAAACAACAACAATGAATTACTTGGGGTTCGGGCACCTTCTTAACTCTGCAGAAGTGAATACCTCACCTGTATCTTGTCCAGTTAACCTGCATTTAAGTTGTTTTGCACAGGACTTGGCCCACCAGAAGCGCTCTTTAACTGAAAGCTGTTGGCACTAGACAGCAGCTTTTGTGCTGGGGTAGGTATTGCTCGGGGACTGGGGAGCTTCTGTGGCTGGTGGAGGGAGTGTTAGAGGCTGAGCATGGGATCCTTCTGCATCTAGGGTATGGGATCCTATGCACAGCTCTTTCCTTGGGGACAACAGTCACCACTCCACTCAGAGCTAGAACCCAAAGCACAGCCACAGTCTTAGACTCTGGGGTCGTCTCTGGGTAAGTAGGTGCATGGCGGTGAGGAAGGACAGTCCACAGAGAGAGGCTGCTGCCATCACCACTCCAAAGCCCTCACCCTGTGCTTCCGTGTCTCCGACCAAAGGCGTGAGTCTCAACCTTTGAAGTTTTCTGTCCAGATCGACATCGTCCCTCACCCTGGTCCTCTTCACTCTCCAGATGAGCAGGGCCCCTCATCTGTCCACTCCTCTCCCCAGATCTGCATCATTCCTCACCCTCATCTACTTTTCTCCCCAGCTCTGCAGTGTCCCTCACCCTCACCCACTCTTCTCCCCAGCTCTGCAGTGTCCCTCACCTTCATCCACACTCTCAGATCTGCAGTGTCCCTCACCCTCACCCACTCTTCTGCTGTTTGTCTCATCCTGGTCCATTCCTCCCTCTTGATCTGCATCGTCCGCATCTGTCCATTCTTCTCCCCAGATCTGCAGTGTCCCTCAAACACTCATCCATTCTTCTCCCCAGATCTGCAGTGTCCCTCATCTGCCCACTCCTCTCTCCATCTTATTTTCAACCTGAAAAATGTTTTGCTCTTTCTCACCAGAAATTTCTTAGTCAATGCGATTGATAAGGTGTTATGATTTGAAAGTCTTGGTATGGTTAACTTGTGCTTCTTAGGAAGCTCTGGTAGCCTAGTGGTAAGAAGCTGTACTGCAGTCTGAAAGGCGCCAAATTTGAATCTGCTAACCGTTCTGAGAGAGCATGGGTGATCTCCTCCCGTGCAGTTAAACTACATCTCAGAACCTGCTGGCGGGTTGGCTTGGGGTCAGTTCCTAGTCCGCAGCACATAACACCACCAGCAACCTGAGCTGACGGAGGGTTAGCTACGACTCGGTTCTGACTTGGTGGGAATGAGATTTCCCCTCTATTTTCCCTTAAGGCATCTGAGCTTATGGGTGTCAGAGTTATGTGTCAAGGTTTACCAAATAAAAGTGTCTTTGCCTATGGAACATAAGTGAACGTTTTTTTTTAAAAAAAGCCAACACAAAAAATGCTCTCTTGGCCTAGTTGCAAGAAGATGCACTGCAATCCCAAAGGCACATGGTTCAAGACCACTCCATGGAAGAAGGATGGGCATTCTCTTCCCGTGCCATTACCTGCCTCTGAAAACCCACCAGAGGGTCAGCAGTGAGTCGGTTCCTACTCTCCAGTACACAACAACAACAACAACGACAACATGGCCATCAAGTCAGAACTGACTTATAGATGGTCCTCCCGTGGGCTGGCAGAGTCTGTTTATAGCCTGAGAGGAGATTGCCCACCGTCCTCGCTCAGAGATGCTGGGGGATTCAAAGCACTGAAAGACGTGCCTCTAAGGGTTGGCATGTAAGTCCCTACGGACTACACCGCCAGGGCTCCCTAGAACATAAAAAGGGACAGGGGTTCCTGGAGTGTTTCATAGAAAAATGGACCGAGCAAAGAGGTCACCTCCCTTCAAAGCTAGCTTGAACATCTGTTGAACAAATACAACAGCCCTTGAGTACTCTCGTAGATTGTGTACGTGGATTTCTCCTCTTTATCTTACATTATATATGTCTCTCCGCCCTTTGCTCAGGATCTCTTGTGAAAAGGGGATGAAAACACCGGGTTACTAACCAAAAGGTTGGCAGTTCAAACCTGCCAGCTCTCTCATCTGTCTGAACCATTATCCTACTTTACAGGTAAAGAGACCAGAGGCCAGGTTAATCATGATATCCAGCGCCCAGCAGAGAATGACCACGAGTTTAAAGGGGACACTTTCCACTCCTCTGGGCTGTCTTTTGGATTACAAAATCCTTTCATTGCTTGCAAGGGAATAATACTATTCATCATGATCGGATTAGGGAAATTGAGAGCTGTCAGGACAGACTGGGATAGGTCTTCTTGATGTCTGTGTAGATCCGTACCTTTCTTCCTGGCTCTCCAAGAACTGCCTTTCCTCCAGTTTTCAAAATCTTTCACTTGAAACTCCTTTAACAGGCTTGAGATAAGAATGTTACCTGGTCTGCCGCTAATTTATCTGTGGAGCCCAGCAAAAGAAGGAGCAGGCAGTGGGAGACGCGTTCTTTGCTGACTTTCCAGTTTTCCTGCCTCTCCGTGACTAGCGCGCGTTAGTAGTGGTGTCACTTATTCCGTTTGTCTCCTTTCCATTTGAGCAAGTTATCATCTCTTTGACAGGCCAAGAAATCACTTGCAGGCAGCCCAGTGTATCCATTCTGACCCACGACTGGCCATGGGTGAAGATGCACGGCCGGTGAAGGCCGCCTGCTGCCAGCCTGGACCTTTGAGTGCAGACGCTGCTGACCAGAGGCGTCCATCTGCTTCTTTGTAGCCTCGTTAACGTGGGTCCCACTTTATCAGCTTGCAGGTTTGCCCACCCCTTCCACAGCTTGCCTTCTTCTCTGTTCAAACGCCATCTACCCAAAGGCCTTCTCCATGAGATCTGTAGCTTCTCTTAGAGTAATTATTTTTTTTCAAGGACTAAAGCCTTGTAGCTATTAGCGTCAGCTCCCCTATTCAGCTTGAAACCTCAAAGGGGAACTCTGAGCACTTGGCAGAAAGGTAAAAGTAATCACTCCAAACATGCCATTATTGTTAATTATTCTGACCTTTTTAATGATTGTGTCTGTCAACACTTGACAAAATTGAAAGAAAGAAGACTTTTGCATGGGGGGTTATAAGTACTCCAGTAACACAAAAGGAATAACATAAGAACAAATCTTTAATCTTTCACTGACCTCACCTCCTTCCCACCCAGGAATAAATACAATTTACTGTGTTCAATTGCTGTTGTGCTATTATTATATGCCTTCGAGTTGGCCACAACTCATAGCGACAGTATACACAATAGCTCGGAATCCTTCTCTATCCTGAACCAATCTCACTGCCTCTGACATACCTGCCCTCATTCCCCCAGTTATTGTGTCAAACCATCTCATGCAGGGGCTTCCTTTCCTCTGCTGTCCCTCGACCCTTCCAAGCATCGTGTGCTTCTCCAGAGCTGGTCCTTCCTGGTGCATGTGCCCAAAGTATGTGAGACAGAGTCTCAGAATCCTTGCCTCCAATAAGCAGCTGGGCTTCACCCTCCCCAGGACAAACCTGTTCGTTCTCTTGATGATCCATGGTATGTTCAATACTCTTCTCCAGCGCCACAACTCAAAGGCATCAATTTTCTGTCATCCTTGGTCATTGTGTTCATGCACAGTCGTGTGTGTGTGTGTGTGTGTGTGTGTGTGTGTATAAAATGATTTTATTTTGTTTTATTTTAATGTTTCATTTCACCAGAAATGGTGAAACTTCATCTCACAGACTTTGAGTATGTTGTCAGAAGTTCCCAGTCCTTGGGAGAAGGCATCATGCTGGGACAGGAGGAGGGTCACAGAAAGAGAGGAAGACCCTCAACGCATAGATTGACACCACTAGTGTAAGATTGGGCTTGAGTGTGTCAGAGATGGCGATGACGGCACAGGATAGGGCAGGGTTCAGATCTGCTGTTCAGAGAGTTGCAGAGAGTCACTGTCAGCTTGACGGCACCAAAGGACAAGTATATAGCTACCAACATCTGTGAACATCTTCGTTTCAGCATTTTCTGCTGCTCAGTTCTCCTATACTTGGCCCAAGCTTTAGGCACAGATAGTCTTTTCTACGACGTTATGTTGCCATTATGTCTATACTAAATGCCATTACATTTCTTTGTAACTAGGAGTGCATCTGAGCTCCTCACCTGCCTTTCCTTCCTCCTGCAGCCCTGGTGATACCGTGCATAGCATGTTGTGTTGGTAACCAAAGGTCAAGGATTTGAGCCCACTGCCTGCTCCATGGGAGCAGAGGGGCAGGCTTCTCCTGTACAGATTTACAGATTCAGAAACACATTGGACCCCTGTGATGAATCAGAATTGAATTGCTGGCAGTGGAAGTTTTTCAGGGGAGGGGTATTAATCTACCCCACAAAGTGTGCTGATGACATTGTTGGCTACACTGTTTGCTGTGAATGGAAAAGCTGGCAATTCTAATCCACCATTCTTTCCACTGGAGAAAGGAAGGCATCCCCTTCTGTAGTGGTTTAAAGCCTGGGAACCTGATGGAGGATCAGTAAGGGTTGATATAGAACCAGAGTGAACTGCTTTGAGTTTTGGGTTTCATTCTGTGTCCATCACACTACAGAGCAGAGTGGTTGACAAAAATGAATCAGATACCCATTAACATTCAGTTCTGCGGAACTAGTATTAGACATTATGACAAGGTTGAGCTATAATTTATTAGCATATAGAATGTTGGAAGACATTAGCACCTAATTTACAAAAACAGTTATGAGAATGAGATCAGATAACAGCGAATGTAGATTAATCCATCAAAGACTAGTAGGTAGGTGCCTGATTATCTCGTGCTGCTATATTAGAGACACTGAAAGTGGATGGTTTTAACAACTGGAAATGTATTCCCTTCCCGTTTAGGAGACTAGAAGTCCAAAGTCAGGGCCCCAACTCTGCACACCCTTTTGGGTCCTGTTAGAAGTATCTGGCTGCGTGCTATGTAGTGAATTGAAAGGTGGTGCCTGTAACAAGCACTTCCTATCCCTCAGAGGCTCTAAGGGAGAAAGGTGGGCAGCCTCGCTGCATGTGATTTACAGCCTTGGAAACCTGCAGCGGGTCGCCTGTGAGTTGGCTCCAACTTGATGGACATGAGCTAAAGAGGGAAAGGTAGGCCCGTCTTTGAACATAGGTATGGCATTGAGATGCTCAGCAGATATTTAGAGCATCATAGTTCAGTCCTTAACACCTCCAGACCCATTTCAGACCTCTGGCCTCCAATTCTGTAAGATAGTAAGTTCATACTGTTTCAACCACAGACTGTGGTGATTTGTTACCGCAGCCATAGGAAGCTAATACAGTCCCATGACAGCAGTTACAGGTGCACATAGACCAGGAAGAAGCTGCTCTGTCAAGCAGCTTTCTGCACCAGCTGCAGGCGGGCGGGCATGTTGCCTGAGGGATGGCTGGAGGGTAGGGCACTGGCCAGGACTCAAGGAGTGACAGTGAACAGATAAGCTCTTTACTCCCTTCCAACCTAAACTTTGCCATCATCCAAGATTACACAGACACCCCGCCCATAACAGGCAGTGGTTGTCCCAGGGCTTGTGAGTGAAGGTGTGAGTTAAACATGTAGCTTGACTGAAAATAGAGATTACAGTGCTAGACAATGACTAAGGAGGATAGAAGGAGAATTGATGCCTTTGAGCTGTGGTGTTGGAGAAGAGTATTGAATGTATCATGGACTGGTAGTGAAACAAACAGATTCATACTGGAGAGGGTTAAACCAGGCTGCTCCTTGGAGGCAAGGATTCTGGGGCTTCATCTGACATTCTTTGGACATGTTGTAAGGAGGGAGAGGTCCTTGGAGAGGGACATCATGCTTGGGAGGGTAGAGGGACAGCACAGGAGGGGAAGACCCTCTATGAGGTGGATTGATTCAGTGACAGAGGTAATCAGGATGGGAGTGTCAGAGGCAGTGAGACTGGCAGAGTGTAGAGCAGGGTTTAGGGCTGTTGTACATAGGGTCGCTATGAGTCACAAGTGACTCGACGGCACATAACAACAACAACAGTGCTGGAAGGAAAGGCCACTTGAGAGATGCAGGTTCATTTACTTAAGAAGTCAGGTATGAAAAAAAAAAAAAAGCCAGGTGTGATGGGCCCAGCTACTGCCAGTGGATTCTTTTTTCCTCTCTTTTTATTATTATTATTATTAATGAAAATTTACAGAGATTTTGGATTTTCTTTCAGTCATTGTTGCACTTTTCTCCCTGCCCACTACCCCAGTTCGCTCTTCTCAAAAGTAAAAGAAAAATTCTTTCAGCTCCCACCACCCCCCCAAAGTCCACTCCACTGTGCAGCCTTTGTTCTGGACTCCTGTCATGACAATAATACGTAATCATATATACCTTTTAAAGCGTTCTCCCTCTCATCTGTTTAAATGCAGTATACATTATTTATCCCTTATTTCTCAGTCTCCCCCCACACCCCGTGTCAGTCCTGTTTTACAACAGTGGCACTCTGCAGTATTTGTCCTTTTATGACTGAGATATTTCACTCAGCATAATGTCCTCCAGGGTAACACATTTTGTATAATATTTTATGATTTCCTTGTTTTTCAGTGCAGCGTAGTATTTAATTTTGTGAATATACCAGAGCTTCTCTATCCATTAGTTTGTTGATGGGCACTTGGGTTGTTTCCAACTTTTTGCTATTGTGAACAAAGCTGTGATAAACATGGGTGTGCATATATCTGCTCGGGTAGTGGTTATGGTTTCTCTGGGGTATATTCCAAGTAGTGGAATTGTTGGGTCAAATATTATTTCTATTTCCAACTTTTTAAGAAAGTGCCTTCTTATTTAACACCAGTCTGTTGGTGGAACCAGCTCCTGGAGTTCTAGGATGCTGTAGCTCTCTTTTGTTATAGTCATCAGAGAGTTATTTCCTTCACTCCGTGACTCCTCAGAAGACAGGGGAAAGAAATCAATTGCAGAGTCTCGAGGCAGTGATTCTGATGTTTTGGTTTTGCGTGGACACTCATGAAGAAAGCTCTTCGAGGCTGACCAATACAGCACCACCAAGCCATCTAATCTGCACGTGAGGCGTCTACACAGAGAAATTATACTAGAAGACACACACTTGGGGCGCCTAGCAAAACCAGCTCTTCTAGAAAAAGCTATTCATCTGTCTTTTAAGAAGCCCTGGTGGAACAGTGTTTAAACAGTCATCTGGTAACTGAAAGGTCATTGGTTCAAAACTACCCTCCTTGGGAGAACACTCTAGCCATCAGTTCCCATGAAGAGTGTAATATAGGAAACCTTATGGAGAAGTCCTAGTCTGCTGTATGGGAGGATGTGAGTCTAAATTTGACTTGATGGTACCCAATCTAATGGCAATTACAGATTGTTGTTATGTGCCATCAAGTCGCTTGTGACTCATAGCGACTCTATGTACAAGAGCCCTAAATGTCGTTCTATCCTGTGCCAACCTCACCCTCTCAAACAAACTCATTCCCACCACTCCACTCACAGAACTGATCCATCTCATCAAGGGTCTTCCTCTCCTGTGCCGTCCCTCCACTCTCCCAAACATCATGTCCCTCTCCAAGGACCAGTCTCTCCTTGAAACATGCCCAAATTATGTCAGACGAAGCTTCAGAATCCTTGACTCCAAGGAGCATTCTGGCTTCACCCTCTCCAGGACAAACCTGTTTGTTCTCCTAGCAGTCCGTGATATATTCAACACTCTTCTCCGGCACCACAGCTCAAAGGCCTCAATTGTCTATCATCCCTATTCACTGTCCAGCTCTCCAATGCATAGCACATAATTGCAAAGACTATGGCCTGGATCAGGTGCACCATAGTCTCCAGCCTGACGTCGTTGCTCTTCAGTACTCTTGAGAGGTCCCTCACAGTTGACTTTCCCAATGCAATTCATCTCCTGATTTCCTGGCTGCTGTTACCAAGAGTGTTGACTGTGGAACCAAGTAAACGAAAACTGTTAACTATCTCAATCTCTTCATCATCCATTATGATGCTGCCAATTGACTCAGTGGTGAGAATCTTTCCTTTCTTGATGCTGAGCTTCAATCCATATTGAAGGCTGCAGTCCTGGGAGATAAGTGTTCACTTGTGAGATGAGACAAAGGACTGCTGGGAACCGCACATGGAAAAAGAGCTTATACAACATCTGTTCATCTGCAGATTACTGTAGGGAGCCCACCTCTGGTGCAGAGAGAGGCACATCGTGCTGTGAACAGAGTGTTCAGCTGCTGGGATCCGCCAGAGCTGCTCAAGAGAGAGATGAGGTGATCTTCTTCCATTAGGTGGGAACTCAGTGGAGGGTTGTCTTGAATCAGAATTGGTTGGACTAATTTGTTTGGGTTTGGTTTTCAGCCTCTGCCGTGACAGCAAGAGGATACCTATTGTTGTTCGGTACCTTCAAGTCAGAACCAACTCATATTTAACTCGAGGCCATCTAATAAGGGTAATGAAAAGAGTCACTATTTGTGCAATGACGAGCCTGACCAAATGCTGGAGTTTATTGATTCTGTTTTGTAAATTTTGTTATATGATAGTCGTGCCATAGCGTGTTTCTCATTGAGTCATTTTGTGGAGTGCAGGTCAGACTTTCTTGAACGTCTGTCATTTCCAAAAAGCCATGACGTCAGATGTACCCGGGGCCATGGCTGGATTACCTAAGACTTTTTTTCCTCTTGTTTTTTGTTAGTCTTGGGGTGACGACTGAACTAGTGAAGTATTCAGCTTTGTGGTGTTATTACATAAATCTAGATTCATTTCATTTGTTTTCCTTATTTTATATAATAGATGAGATGAAACTTTACAGAGCAAATTTGTTTGCCAATCAACATTTTACAAGCATCTTATTTCCTGATGGTGGTGGCTGTCCCCTCAGCATCACGGCACTCTTCTCAGGCCCTCCCATCCTGCCTTCTCCATTCCCATCTGTCCAATTCCCTGCCCCTTTCTGCCTTTTTAGCATTTAGATAAACCCTTAGCACTTGTCCAAATCCACAACGGGACACAAAGTGCCGTAAGAGATTATGAGTGTGATGATTGTACCACTTTTTTTATTGTGTCGAAGGTAGAGCTGGCAGTAAACTCCTCCTGGCTACCCTGTGATCTACTTGAATGCTGTGCCCTGGGTCTTCCACGTGCCTTTGCTGTTTGACCTTTCTGAGCAGCATCACAATACTAGGCTTTGTGAGACGTTGTTACTCCCATCACAACAGAAGCACTAAAAAGAAATGGTGCCCCCAGCGGGGTGATTATCCTGTGCTCATACTGAACGCAGGCCACTGGGTAGCGGTAAATTCAAGAAAGTCACTCCTAGGACTTACTGGAGATGGTGAGGAACTCATTTAGCACACCAATCCTGCCATGAGACACATCTAAAAATCCTAATGCGTATGATACACCTTGTCATCCAGAGTGTGGAAAGTATCCCCATCTGCAGAAGTACAACGTTTATGATCCAAAGTTTCTCAAAGACTCTAACAGAAATGCCGATGTAGGGCATGGCTGAGAAAAAGGATGGTGAGGTCCTTTGCCTCGCATGGTTGTTGTAGTTCTGTTGCTACCATTACAAATTTTCACAGCCTGAAAGAATTTTTCTTTTGCTTTTCAAAGAGAAGAGCGAACTGGGGTGGAGGAGGTGGGCAGGGAGAAAAGTGCAACAATGAATGAATGGGAATCCAAAGTTTCTGTAAACTTTCATTAAATAAATTCTTTTTTAAAAAGTCATTGAGTACCATCCAGTTGATTTCATCATAAGGTTCCCTACAGGACTTAGAACAGCTGCCTATACTTTTTTGAAACTGTAACACAAAGAAAGCGAATAGTCCCACCTCTGGGCTGATTAGCAGCATCATGACGGATGATGAAGAGATTGAGATAGTTCACAGCTTTTAGGTAGCACGGCTCCACAATCAACACTCTTGGTATCAGCAGCCACGAAATTCAAAGATGAATTACACTGAGGAAAGTCTGCTGTAAGAGACCTCTCCAAAATACCAAGGAGCAACGATGTCAACCTGGAGACTAAGGTGCACCTGATCCAGGCACAGTTACGTTATATGCATCAGAAAGCTGGGCAATGACTAGGGATGCTAGAAGAATTGATGCCTCTGAGCTGTGATGCTGGGGAAAGTATTGAAAATACCGTGAACTGTTAAGAGAACAAAGAGGTTCATCCTGGAGAGGGTGAAACCAGGTTGCTCCTTGGAGGCAAAGATTCTGAAGCTTTGTCTGACATACTTTGGTAATGTTGCAAGGGGGGACCTGTCCTTAGAGAGGGACATCATGCTTGGGAGGGTGGAGGAACAGTGCAGGAGAGGAAGACCCTCTATGAGATGGATTGACTCAGTGACTAGAGTAATGGGGGTAGGTGTGTTGGAGACAGCAGTGTTGGCTTAGGGAAGGAAGAACATGGGTCAAAGCTGTTGTACATAGGGTTGCTGTGAGTTGCAGGTGACTGACAGCACATAACAACGACAACCTGTAAAGAAGCAGATGATTAAGTATCTCTCGTTCTGAGCAACCCGTAGGCTTGAAGCACTGAGCTTTGCATTAGCAGACAAGCCTTAAACCACCAAACCACCACTGACTCAGTGTTTTCCAAGGACACATATTGCTTGTCTCTTGAGTTCTGTCAGTTTGCTGTCTAGTGGACTCGGCCAACTTCCTTGCGTCTCATCTCATCAGGCAGAAGTGTAGGTATTTGAAGGCTCTGGGAAGAGTTGACTTCCAGGCTCATTCACGTTGTTGGCAGAGTTCAGTTCTCTAGGACTGAGGTCTCCATTTACTTGTCAGGAGATTGTTCTAGAAGACACCATATTCCCTGGCTACGTCCCTTATGCATGTCTCAGCAAAGGCTAATTGCAAGTAAAAGGCATCATCTTTGGTAAAGGGCCAGCAGAGAATGAAGAGAACCTTCCTCGAGATGGATTGATACTGGAGCCAAAACACTGGACTCAGCTCTGCCAAGGATCATGAGGATTGGACGAGGCCTAGCCATGGTTTACACTGTCCTACTTAAGGTTTCCATCAGTGGGAGGCAACAAACAGCATCATTAAGTTCCAAGGAAGATTAAGAAAGAAGGTCAAGTAGCAGAGAGGGTGGGTACAAGCAGACAGAGCTTTTCAAAAGCTTCCAAGAGAGGGGCGGAAGCTGATGTTGATTCCTTCTTCTTCTTCCACTCAGAGTACCCCTCTTCTCAACATGGACAATAAGTAGTCAGCTTAGAATTTTACTGATGGCAGCAGTCCAGCTAAGAAGACTCAAAGTAAAAAAGTAAAACAGCGTTTTGGAGGGACTTACCTAAGTCATGGTATTTTCAGTTACTCCCTGTGTATCTGAAAGTTGGACCGTGATCAAGGAAGACTGAGGAAGAATCAGTGCCTTTGAATTGTGTTGGTGAAGAGTATTAAATATCTCATGGACTATCAAAAGAATAAACTTGTCTTAGAAGAAATTCAACCAGGGTGCTCCATAGATAAAGGCAAGACTAGTAAAACTTGATCTCATCATATACTTTGGACATGCTGCCCAGAGTGCGAGTCCTTGGGGAAAGACATCCTGCTGAGGAAGATAAAGGGTCAGCAACATAGTGGACAGCCCTCAAGGAGGTGAAGTGGCACAGAGACTTTAACAATAGGCAAGAGCAAGTTGGAGATCATGAGAATGGAGCGAGATAGGGCGAGGTCCTGATGGGGCTGCTGTGAGTCACAGTTGATGGCACCTGACGACATTCATCTTGCTTGGATCGACAGTCAACGCCCTTGGTACCAGAGGTCAGGAAATCAAGGAGGCGTATTACATTGGGCAACTCTACTGTCGCGGACCTCTCCAAAATACTGAAGAGCAATGTCAGTTTGAAGACGTAGGTGTGCCTGATACAGGTGTTGATCTTTCTCCATTCCCTGCAATGCATCAGAGAGGTGGACAACACATAAGGATGAGAGAAGTAGAATGAGGCCTTTGAGTTGTGATGCTAGAGAAGAGTACCGACTATCCTCTGGACCACCAGAAGAACAAACAGATCCTAGAAGGAGTGCGGTCAGAGTGCTCCTTGGAGGCAAAGATGACAAAGCTTCATCTTTGGCCCTGTAGGTAGGTGAGGTGATTTATTGGAAAAAGACATCATGCTTGGAAAGATGAAAGTTAACGAAGGAGAGGAAGACCCCCAGTGAGATAGATTGACACAGTGACTTCACAATGGGCTCTAGTGTCTCTGAGTTGATGGGGATGGTACAGGATAGGTAGGTTTCAGATTGAGTGTTCAAAGGGTCATACTCGGCTCAGTGACACCTAACAACAACAACAACAGTGGAGAATGGCACAGGTCATGCTGGCGTGGGAACAGAAGAAGGTAACAAGACAGAAAAGCAAATGCATTTTATTTCCTATGACGATATTTCCAATTTGGAGATTGCTGTTACTGCTACTCCCTAAGCTATCAGGGAAGGATCAAAGAAGTCCTGAAACAAGAAATGCACCTCAAGGAAAACTTCTCGAGCTAAGATAAGTGTGCTTTGAAAAAATCACATTGATTACCAGCTTTAATAAGTCTTTGAAGTACGATTTGTTAAAATTTTCAGCGAGTAAATAAATTGAAAGATTACATGGTGGAAGCTCGGTGATGAACTGCACTGAAAGTTAGAAGAGTTGTTTTAATAATAGCTATTAATAATCTAGAACATTATGCCAAATCTTAGAAGTCTTCAAACCCACAAGCTGACATTTAAAAGGCAGGTAGCCAATTACCTCTAATCCCTGATTAGCCAGCTTTGTTCTCCTGCTTCTGAGACAATGGAGGGCTCAGACTACCAGAATCTCTGTCATTTTTGGCATTGCTCATGATTTTAATTTCGCCTCAATGCTCATATGCCTAGAAGCTGCCTGTTTGTGGCAGAGAACATCGCATTTCCGTGTGACAGTAATTTCCAGCACACTAATTTATCATATATCCAAGTTGCAAAGCTCCAATCATGAGACGCAGCAAATTCTATTTAGTTGAGAAGGAATGATTTGGTTTCGCAGAGAAGAAAAGTGAACACTGGCTTTTATTAACATCTGAACGTATTTGCATTTTGACCTACGGCGTGTCCATGTTGACGGTGCTGCATTTGCAACTGGGCTATGGCTGGCATTTGTTTGCCTGTGTTTTATGGAGATGGTTTCTGTCATAGTGGTTGACCCAGATGCCCTGGTGCATCTTCTCAGTTATACATTGACTTATGTCTCCCAAAAAGATATGTTGATCCTTGTCCCTGTATATAACCTTATTTGGGGAAGTAGAGGCACCCTTTGAAGATACCAGAGCATGATAGATACTAATGCAATCCTTTCCCAATGGTGTCTTCTATAAGGGAGATCAGGCCTGGAGTCATGCCTGCCATGTGTGAAGATACATCTGCAAACATCAGAGGAATGGCTTTCCACTCAACAGCTCAGGCCCGTGATTTGCAGCATCGATTGCAATCCTCACATAGCAGCACTCTTCCATCTCTTTCCCTGGGATTCCAGTCTCCAGTCATCCTCCACCTCTCCCTTCCTGCCCTCTGTGCTTCGTTCCTGGGAGGGTTCTGCCCTCTTGTTCTTCCTGCAGTTGGTGACTCCAGAGAATGCGTTTCTGTCACGTCTCCTTCCTGTTGCTGCTCATCTTCTGTTGTTGTTTGTTTTGGGCACTGTCCGGGAGGAACCAGCACATAGTTGACCCTCTGGTGGGTTTTCAGAGGCAGTAAATCATATAGGAAGAGGTTGCCCATCCTCCTCTCATGGAGCAGCTGGTGGATTCAAACCACAAGCGTCTGGGAGTGCATCACAGCGTCTTACCACTGGGCCACCAGAGTTCCCTTGGTCGCCTTACAAGCTTTGTCTATTGGGCTGAATGTTGAATTTCAGGGGTAAATACACTCTAGACGTTGAAGAGGTCTAGGAACCATAGTTTCAGAAGTGCCACTGGTCTATCAGTCCAACAAATCTGATCTTTTTAATAATAATAATAATTATTATTGTTGTTGTTGTTGTTGTTAATTTTAATGAAAATTTACAGAGATTTTAGATTTCCATTTATTCATTGTTGCACTTTTCTCCCTGTCCACCCCTCCCCTCCAGTTCATTCTTGTCTTTGAAAAGTAAAAGAAAAACTCTTTCCTTGTTATACAATCCCATACCCCAAGTCCACTCCACTGTGAAGCCTTCATCCTAGACTCCTCTCATGACAATAATACCAAATCATATAATTTTGATTTTTGGTCTGCATTGTTTTCCCATTCTATCCAGGTCCTTCTGTCCTCTAAAGCCTCTCATCTTGTATTTTGGTCAGAGTTCCTGTGGAACTTCACAATCTCCCTAGTCGGATGTGAAAGTGGATGCACGCACGGGTTGACTGTGGGAGGTTCTTGATGTGTGTGGGAGGTTCTTGATGTGGTACGGGCCCCAGCTTTCGGAGTGGATACAGTGGGAAGATGGCGTGCGGCCCAGGAGTATTCAGGGACACATCATAGTGCTGGTAGAATTCAAGGTTAGACCGCAGAGCAGCGTCAGCTACCAGAGGTAGGCAGGTAACAAAGTGCGGAGCTGGGTGACTACAGCTCACTCCAGCATCCTGTAAGTTCAGAAACAAAGGCTGTGTAAGGCATGGCGGCACAAAGGAAAGCATGCACAATTAGGTTCACAGTCGGTGGTGTTAGCCACACAGCATCCACTCTTTGTTTCCCCCTGATTTCCTTGTAATTCAGCCCAATGGGAAGCATTTAGCAGGCATTTCAGAGAGAGTTAACTCCAGCGCGTCCATCAGTTTTAATTGGAAGCATGCAGGGAAAACCCTAGGCAGTGCTTGGCAGCTGTGGGGTGTCTTTTAACTCAGGTGTTATGGGTCTGCTCTGGGCTCTTTGGGAACACGCCCTGGTGTGTGTTGGTTCTCAGAGGTGTGGTCCTGTGCGGGCTTTGGAAAGGGTGGTTGTGCGTCAGCTGTGAAGGAGGCTTCTGCGTCTCTTCCTCATGGTTCCCGTTCAGGAGTGGGGCCGTGTGTCCACATAGGGGCTTCCACAGTGAGCACACAGGGCCGCAGCCATTTTCCAGGAGCCCAGTAGGCAGCTGGTCTGCAGGCCACTCAAGCATTCTGTCCCCGCAGCTCGGCAAAGCAATTACCAGGCCTTCTCTGTCCTGATTTATAAAGAAATTGCCTTCCCCAGGACAAGACAAGATGGTGCATAACAGTGGGCCAGACAGTAAGCCAGTGCTGATTGTGAATTTATATTTTTTTAAAAAAGAATCATACCTCATTTCTCTGGAAATTATTTCCGACTTGACCATGTTGGTGCACCTGTTTCAAAAGCACATGGGGAGAGAGAGAGAGAGGAGAGAGGCATTAAGAGACTCTTCAGAGAAACTCATCACTGTTAGCTGTGCCCAATGGGACATGTTGCTAGGAGAGGCTATTCCTTGGGAAAAGGTCATAAGAAAGGTGGAGGGTCAATGAAAGAGAGGAAGACCTTCAACCTGATATATTGACACAGTGACTGCACCAATGGGCTCAAGTATGTGAGAGACAATTAGGATGGCATGGGATAGGACAGAGTTCATATCTCTTGTTCATAGGATCCCTGTGAGTCATTTTGACTCGATGGCATCTAACAGCATCAACAATATGCCCAAAATGTGTGAGATGAAGAAGCTTGCCACTAAGGAGCACTCCGACCACACTTTCTCCAAGATATATCTTCCCCTCCCCCCCCCACGTTTTGGCAGTCCATGGGATAGTCAGTACTCTTCTCTAACACCACACCTCAAAGGCATTGATTCTTCTCCTGTTATCCTTGGTCATTGCCTAGGTCCCAGATGCATAGAAGGTGGTTGGAAAGACTATGCTTGAATAAGGCACACCTTAGTTTTTAAACTGATGTCGTTGCTCTTCAGAACTTTGGATAAGTACCTGCAGACTTTCCAAAGACCCTAGGTCTTCTGATCCCCTAACTGCTTGTATTAAGGAGGTTTTTAGTTTTTTTGTTGTTGTTTTTTATTGTGGATTCAAATATTTTTCCTTGATGTTGAGATACAATACATATTGAAGGTTGTAGTCTTTGACCTTCTTCAGAAAGTGCTTCCTGTCCTCCTTTGCCTAAAGCAACAATGTATCATATGAGTAACACAGGTTGTTGATTCTCCCTTCAATCCTGATGGCAGATTTTTCTTCTCCAAATCCACCTTCTCAAATGATTGGCTGAATAAAGACAAAGAAAGGATGCAATTCTGATGAACACCTTTCCTGATTTTAAACCATGCAGTGTTCCCTTGCTCTGTTCAGACAACAGCTTCTTGGTCTAGGTATACTTTTCATATGAGCACAATTAGGTGTCTTTGATTTTCATGCCTCTCAATGTTAGCCATAATGTATTATCATCCAAATAAATTCTTCTCAATGTTAGTCATAATTTGTTATTATCCAAATACCTTTGCACAGTTAATAAAACACAAATAGACATTGTTATGGTATTCTGCACTTTCAGCTAGTATCCATTTTCATATCAGTAATGATATCCCTGGTGTTATGACCTCTTTCCTCTGAATTCAGCTGAAGTTTTGGCAGTTCTCTGTCCTGTTGATGTAATGATATATATCTATATCTCTGTCTCTATATCTGTATCTATCTGTATCTATGTATAGATGTAGATAAAGACATAGACTTAGACATAGACAAAGATAGAGATATATTGCACACAACATAATGAGATTAGATATAGATATACACATAGATATGTTGTTGTTGTTATGTGCCATCTAGTCACTTGCAACTCATAGCGACCCTATGTACAACAGCCCTAAACTCTGCTCTGTCCTATGCCAATTGCATTGCCTCTGACATTATCCCGATTATCCCAGTCACTGAATCAATCCACCTTATAAAGGGCCTTCCCCTCCTGCACTGTCCCTCCACCCTCCCAAGCATGATGTCCTTCTCCAAGGACCGGTCTCTCCTCACAACATGTCCAAAGTATGTTAGACGGAGCCTCAGAATCCTTGCCTCCAAGGAGCCACCTGGTTTAACCCTTTCCAGGACAAATCTGTTTGTTTTCCTAGCAGTCCATGGTATTCTCAATACTCTTCTCCAGCACCACAGCTCAAAGGCATCAATTCTCCTTCTATCCTCCTTGGTCATTGTCCAACTCGCTGATGCATAACAAGAGATTGTGAAGACCATGGCCTGTATCAAACGCACCTTAATCTCCAGAGTGACACCATTGCTCTTCAGTACTTTGGAGACATAGATAAAGACTTATGAAAGAATTCAATATGTCCTTAAGTAAAACAAGTAGGATATTGAGAAATGTCTCCAGTGTTCTAAAATCAGCTTTAGGTAAAACCCACTCCTTGAGAGAGAAGGAACCCTGCCAAGAATCCTATGCTCATCTGCTGATGACTCTTTGTATTCAGTGCGGAACAAGAGAGACAAACAGAAAAGGGGAAATAAGAGGAAGAGATAGGGACTCTCATGTCTCCCCAAACCTAGAATGTTTCTCTCACTCCAGAGCTGTACCTGCATTGATACATAGATCTTTTCAAAACAGTAGGGAGAGGGGGTTGGTTTGCTTTTTACAGTTTTTTATTGGTTTGCATATAATCCTTCATATACATTGTCTTTTGTTCATGAACTTCATGGTTTGTGCAGTCATTCCTATACATTGGATTTTATGTCATTAACTCCCATTGCTCTGGGCCTATTATCACCTCAGCTTTTTAAGTCCCTGTTGAACTTTGCCCATTATTTCCCTTCCTCCCCCTACCCCCCTCATACACACACCTAAAGTAGAAATGAACAGCTCTTTGTGGGAGCTGTATGCAGAACTTCGTTGATACAACTTTCCATTCCCATGCTTACTCAGATTAGATAATTTTGGAAAAGCATCTAATTTCATTAGTTCCTGACATGGTCAAAAAAATTAAGCCTGTCCATGTTTATGTTCCACTTCAATTTTTCCCCTCACAAATTGAATGTGTTGTTCCCCTCACAAATTCGGCTTTTCACAGGCCACCTCTTAGGAATCTATGACCATTAAAAAATAAAAATCTTTTACTGTTAATATTAACAAGGAATTCTGGAAGGTTGTGTTGAGTCTGCAGACACCAGCCAAGCAGAGCCTTTAGTCTACGTGACAGGTGCCTTTCTAAATCTAGAAGCTGTACCACTCTGTCTTAGTTTTCTAGTCCCCTTTTAACAAAAACACCACGAGTGGGTACAGTTTATCACGTTTCTGGAGGCTGATGGACTAACACGGGGTTTTGACTGTGGATGAATCCCTTGTTGCTCACCTTGAGTGTTCCTTAGCCTCAGGGAGCTCTGATGAGTTCTGACGGCATAGTCGATAGGGAGTTTCACACTACTCACCCAAAGTTGATACTTTTCTGGTTGTGTGAATTCACTACTGACTCCAACCTGCCTTATGCAGATGACACAACCTTGATTGCCAAAACCAAAGAGGACTTGAAGCAGAATGTCAAGGACTAGAGTCTTCAGTATGGATTGAAACTCAACAGCAAGAAAACAAAGATTCTCATCGTTGAGATTCTCATCATTGAGACATTTGGTATCATCATGACAGATGGAGAAGAGATTGAGGTTGTTAATAATTTCATCTTGCTTAGACCCACAATCAATACTCTTGACACCAGCAGTCAGGAAATCAACAGATAAGTTTAAGAGACTCTGCTATCAAAGACCTCTCCAGAATGCTCCAGACCAGTGATGTCAGTCTAGAGACTAAGGTGTACCTGATCCAGGCCATGGTCTTCAATCACTTGCTATGCATCTGAGAGCTGGACAATGACTAAGGAAAATAGAAGACAAATTGATGCTTTGAGATTTTGGTGCTGGAGAAGAGTACTGAACGTATCATAGACTGCCAAGAGAACAAATAGGTATGTCCTAGAGAGTGTGACACCAATGTACTCCTTGGAAGCAAGGATTTTGAAGCTCTGTTTCACATACTTTGGGCCCATGGCCAGCAGGGACCAGTCCTTGGAGAAAGGCGTTAATCTTGGAAGGGTGGAGGGATCAGTACAGGAGGAGAAGACTCTAGATGAGATGGATTGATGCAATGACTGTGGCAATGGGGGCAGGTATGTCAGAGACGGTGAGACTGGTTCAGGATAGGACAGGGTGGAGGGCTATTGTTCATACGGTTGCTGTGAGTAGTAGTTGACTCAATAGCACATAACAACAACGATGGCTCCAAGGGAGAATGCTCAGCAGTCCCCTTCCACTGCAGGGTCAGCTGTGACTCAGTTCCTACTCAGCAGCATTGAGTTTGCGTTTTCTGTAATTTAAGAGGTGATCACAGTTAGGATCCACCCTGTGCTACTGAAAACTCAACTGATTGATTTGCTTGTTTTCACTGTATTATATTAAATTTCACTCAGTATAGAAAGTGATTGTGTTATTTTAGATTATATCAACAGCTGTGTTAGGATCCAAACACATATTTGGGAAGGACGCAATTCAATCTACAACATATGGCTTTATGTTTATTTAATAAACAACTCTGTAAAATATGTATAATCTCCTACTGTGGGCTAAGAACTGAGTAGATCTGTTCTGAGAGCGTCACAGGCATAAATCATTATAAAAACTGGTTCCTTAGTCTCTCTCGGAGGAGGGGCTAATAGATTTGAACTGCCAACCTTCTAGATGGCAGCCAGATGCTTTACTCACAATGCCACCAGGGCTCCTGTGGGATAAGTGAGTGGTTCTCAAGGCTTAGAGCAAATGAACATCACCCGGAGAAACACTGGGGCCCAGGGATTGAAGCAGGATTCGGTTCAGGTGTTTGTATTTTCATCCAGTTGTAAAGGTGATTCTTCTAGATGTGAGGCTGATGGAGCTCGGTTGACAGTGGGTTTGGTTTGTATTTGGTGATAAGCACAGATTAGCTGCTGGGAAACGTTACCAACTAGATCATCAAGAAGCCAAATCTCTAGAGGAACGTATTTTTCTCTATGTGTCTCTCTCTTTTCTTTTTGTTAAAAATATAAACTAAAACATGCATCCATTCGATAATTTTTACATGTAGAGTATGTATCATCATGATAGATGGAGAAGAGATTGAGGTTGTTAATAATTTCATCTTGCTTAGACCCACAATCAATACTCTTGACACCTGCAGTCAGGAAATTGGTTCCATCCTTCACATTGTGTCAACAATGTTGCTATTTCTTCTCTAAATGTTTGACCACCATTCATTTAAACTCACTGACTCCCTAAACTTTGGATGGACTTGAATTATCAACCTTTTGGTTAATAGTGGAACACATTAATTTACATTCATGCTTTAAAATCATTCACTGTAGTGTTTTGTGATGGAAGCTGTAGGAATCCATAATAGGTTGATAGGTTCCTGGCCCCTGGTCTGTGCTCTGGTGGATTCTGCCTCATTCATCTTGATCCGCTGGGCTGAGATGAAGGCTGCAGTATACATGGTTCTTGGCCTCAGGACTATCTGTATTTCTGAAAACCACATCAGCTCTGCTATCTTCAGTAGGCTTCTATTTCCACCTACTAGCCATGGTATGTGGTCCCAAGAGCCAGCCCAGCTTCTACAGATATCCGGGTCATGAACTCTGCTGATTAGAAATTGAGAACTGAGACCAAGGTGTCCAGTGAGCCTTACATAGTGTAGAAAGGCAGACCTGCGGCAAGAAAGTGATCAAGTCAGCATATCTAAGCCCAGGCTTCAAGGGGTGGGGTACGCCTGGTATAAGATGACCCCAATGTCAGATTGTAAAGCCTAGGGGACACAGGTCAGTGGAAGAGAAGCAGAGATAATAGAGATGACAGAAAGAGAAACTAACTCAGTAGAACCTGAAGACTCGTTCAGACCTGGAAGTGAAGGAATCTTTAGTAATACTGAGAGATACTTTAATGGCTTCTGTCCAGAAAAGTAGAGCAGTTGCCTCCAGCGTAGATACATGGTGAGTGCTTCCAAGAATGCTTGTATCTCAGACAAGTCAAGTTCACTCTCCGTAGCTCCTACTGCCTTCAAATGCTTTTCTTTCTTCACCGATAGAGGCTGCCCTGAAACATCAAAGATGATGTTGGTTGTTTCAGGATGCAAACCACACCTAGGAAGCCTGCAGTCAAATTCTTTATTAAACAGAGAATACTTACAAAGTATGGAATGCAGATATAACTCAAACAGGGGGCCAGACAAGGACTGCCCTCCTCCATTTCAGTCCAGTGGGGAAGCTGGAGGCTCGTGTCTGGGTCTGCTGTCACTGCGGCCATTCATTGTTTACAAGTGGGGAACTTTATGAAACAGAAATACATTTTCTCATAGTCTGCAAGGCTACAGGTCCAAATTAGGTGTCGTTTATGCTGATTCCTTCCTTATGAGTAGTCCCAGGTATCCCCAGATTCTTTGGCTGGTAAGCAACCTTCGCACGATACCTGACCCCCCCCCCAACTCTGCTCTTTAAACTAACAAGTGTTTAGATTCAGAACCAACCTGACTCTGGTATGATCTGACCTAAAACCTATTACCAAACAACATTACATGCATAGGGATGAAGATTATAATATTTACAGATATTTTTATGGGACACAAGGTAATCCATAACAGCACAGTACCACCAACTTGTATTGGATACTTACAGAAGGTCACGTTTTCATCTGTATACTGATTGTATGTCCAAAAAAAAGCAGCAAACAACACATGGAGTCACAGGCCATGAGTATCTCTCTGAAAGGGCCAGATGTAGTGAGAAGAGCACAGCCCCTCAATGCCCCTGATTAGAAAACAGATAAAGAGCCCATAGCCCAGCCTCATGCAGCAGCAAGAGATTTGTGTGTTCATTGTTGACTTACGGACTCACAGTTACGGTACTGAGAATGAGGTTTATTAGGCAAATAAGTTGGAAAGTGAGAGAGGCAAAGAATATCACCCAACACAATTCTAGGTTTTAGCCCAAGTTCTAAGCCACACGTCCTCAGTTAGTCCAGGCTCTGGTTTCAGTTCATCAGTCAAATCCAAATCATCCTGAAAAAGCTTGCCTCAAAGCAGTTATAAGTCTGCTTCTCTTTCAAGCATCTGGCAAGAACAGCAAAAATCCTTTAACTGTCACCTTTATCTAAGGGATCCTCTTGCCAGTTTCTCCTCACCAATGCCCCAGTCTCTCCACCACCAGGGTCTTGCTCTCACCAAGGTCTTGCTCCACTCTCCCTCAAGTCTTGTCACCACAAGTCTTGCTCCCCTCAAGTCTTGTTACCCCACTGTGGGAAGCACTCTTTCTCTTTTTCCTAGTCCCACATCTTTAGGTGATTTGCTCTTGAATCATGATACAGTTTTTTAAAAAAAATTTTTTTGTGTGTGTGTTTGCTCAAATCGGATCTGACTGTTACAGGAGGAAATTGCCCCTCCGTCTCCAGCAGAGCATCTGGTGGATTCGAACCACATACCTCTGGGATTGCTGTGCAGCTTCTTGCCACTAGGCCACCAGAGCTCCCTTGATACAGAAATATTTTAACCATTGCCCAACCACAGATCCTAGTGCTCAAACTCATTGCCAGGGAGTTGGATTTAACTCATAGGTGACCCTCCATTGGGTTTCTGAGACTGTCGATCTCATGGGAGGAAAGTGCCCATCTGACTCTTACTATGAGACACTAGTGAGTTCCAACCATGAGAGAAGTAAGGCCTTGGGATTAGCAGCATAATACTTTGTGGACTAGGGTATCATAAATGGAACGGTTCCCAAGATCTCACATCCCTCAGTGTGCTCTGTGATCTGGTCTCTTACCTGAAAAAGAAATGTGTCAGCCATGTAAAATATTATAGTCATTCAGTTGAACATATTGTACGGCTTCCACTTTGGGCCCCATGAGATTAAAATATGTTGAATTTGTTTGAAATAAACACAGTGCATGCAGGAGGCTCTGAGAAATTAGATGTCAGCCGGCACACAAGACAAGGGAAATAAAAGTCTTGTAATGAGCTGAATTTGAATAAAGAAGATTGGTCTTTTTAATTGGAAGATATAAAAAGAAATTGTTTCATATTTTATCCATCAGATAGAAATATTTTAGAATCCACTTAAATAGACAGTTTCAATTGCCACATCAACTGGAATTTCAGTCAAGATTGTTTTGTCTACATCTATGTTCTTTTTTTTACGTTTTCTTTTCAAGTGTGTATTTTAATATTGTTTTTATTCAAGAAATTTGCAGCAGAAATGTTTGAGTGGACATAGAAAGCATCTCCCTCAGGATGTGGAGAAAATTAGTTAAATACAGCAGTGGGACATAACGTTATGAATTTGACATTGATTCAAAACACTCATGTGGGATTATGATTCAGGCTAATTGTTCAGTAATCAACACAGAAGGTTAGTGTGTATGTGTGTGCAGTCAAGTTTCATTATAAATATGTAAATCATCATATAGAAATCAAACTCTGAGCTGTGCTAAAGTCATGATACTTTTTAAAAACTGTATGTGCTATTTATTTTTTATTCTTTTTATTAATTTTTAATGCAACATATATATTTTTATAGCATAGTCTTTCCATTTTATTTTTCCCCATTTATTCATTGTTGCACATTTTGTGCTATTTAGTTTTTAAGAAAAAAGTAAAAATAGAATTATTAGTAAGTTACATCCCAAAAAAATGGACCTTCCTCACTGAAAGGAAATGTGGAGAAAACCTGCATATGCTATTTAAATATATCTTTGTCATGTGCTGTTAATATGATAAGGGAGCCCAGTTGGTATAGTGTAGATTAGAACTCTGTGCCTTTAGGATTACAGCACAGCTTCTTACCACTAGGTCACCAGAGTATATGTTGTTGTTGTCATTATGTGCCATCAAAAAAGACTAGAACTCATAGTGACCCTGTGCACAATAGCTCTGAGCCTTCCTCTATACTGAGACAATCTCACTGTCTCTGACACACCTACTGTCATTATCCCAGTTATTGTATCAATCCATCTCATCCAGGGTCTTCCTCTCCTGCACTGTCTCTCAACCCTTCCAAGCATAATGTCCTTCTCCAAGTACTGGTCTCTCCAGGCTACATGCCCAAAGTATGTGAGATGGAGCCTCAAAATTACTGCCTCCAAGCTTGGTTTCATCTGTTCCAGGACAGACCTGTTAGTCCTCCTGGCAGTCCACAGTGTGTTCAGTCCTCTTCTCCATCCTTACAACTCAAAGCCATCAATTCTCCTTCTGTCATCCTTGGTCATTGTCTAGCTCTCTGATACATAACAAGTAATCGCAAAGACCATGGCCTGGCTGAGGCACACCCTAATCTCTAGGCTGGCATGATTGCTTCTCGGTTCTCTGGAGAGGTTCCTGACAGTAGATTTTCCTAATGCAATTCATCTTTTGATTCCCTGACTGCTGGTGCCAAGGGTTTTGATTATGGAATTGAACCAGCTGTTAACAACCTCAGTTCCTTCTCCATCTATCAAGACGCTGCCAATTGTCCCAGTAGTGAGAGTCTTCATTTGTGTGATGTTGAACTTCAATCCATATTGAATATTACATCCTTTACCCTCTGCAGCAAATGTTTCAGGTCCTACTCAGTT
The DNA here is from genome assembly GCF_000299155.1 of Elephantulus edwardii. NCBI lineage: Eukaryota > Metazoa > Chordata > Mammalia > Macroscelidea > Macroscelididae > Elephantulus > Elephantulus edwardii. The sequence goes on along the minus strand of NW_006399875.1, from coordinate 7,646,099 downwards.
TCATCAAGGTTTTATCATCTGCATAACACAGGCTGTTGAAAAGTCTTTCCCTAATCCTGATGCCACATTCCTCCTCATAAAGTCCAGCCTCTTGAATGATCTGTTCTGCAAACATATTAAAAAGGTATGGCGACAGGATGCATCTGATGCACTTCTTTTCAGATTTTGAACCATGCAGTGTTTCCTTGCTTTGTTCTGATGACTGCCTCCTGGTTCAATACAGGTTTCATATAAGGCACGATCAAGTGTTCTGGGATTCCTGTTCCGTTCAAGGTTAGCCACAATTAGTTGTGATACATACAGTCCAAATGACTTTGCATAGAGTATATCTTATTGTGTCTGCAGACCCTGTAAAAACTTCCTCCTGTTCTTTGGTCACAGGTGTGTGTGTGTGTGTGTGTGTGTGTCTTTCTCTCTGTCTGTACTTGTTTGTGTATGTGTACTGGTATGTAAATATTTGTGTTTGTGTGTGTCTTTCTATGTATGAGTATATGTGTGTCTGTCTATCTGTCCCTGTCTTCCTCCCTTGTATGTATGTCTGTATATCACTCTGCATGCATCTGTCTGTCTCTCCATATGTATATGTGGGGGTTACTTTCTCTCACCTCCTGAAATCTCTACCTATTCGTCTTTCTCATATCTCAGTGTCTTATGCATCTTAATGTGAAAGACAGTGAACACATTTGTTTTCCAATTAATAACTTAATTTAGGGGAGGTTATACTAGAATTTAATAAAATACCAAGATTAATGTGGAACACTTATAATGTCAACAGACTTGCGATTTGCTTTTGTTTCCTATCAGTTAGCTCTCTGCCCATTCATTGATTCCCAATTAAAATGTGACTGGTCATTAAGCAGCTTCTTCATAAATCAGGAGGTGGCCCACTCCGGTCGTAAGGACACTCAAAGAGAACGTTGAGGCCCTAACAGTCAGGGGAGGGGATGGAGGCTCTTTCACGTGAGATCGTCCACAGCCATCCCAGAAGTTCTTTCAAGGCTAAGTGCCATGATTCTTTCTTTGGAAATGCTAGAGTCCAGATTTAGAAACAACACCACATTATTATCTATCTTTCTGGCCAGTGAGATCTGACTTGAATTTTTTAAAATTAATTTTAATGAAGGTTTACAGAGACTTTGGATTTCCATTCATTCATTGTTGCACTTTTCTCCCTTCCCACCCCTCTCCCCCAATTCGCTCTTCTCTTTGAAAAGTAAAAGAAAAATTCTTTCATTGTTATACAGTCCCTCCCACCAAGCCCACTCCACTGTGCAGCCTTCGTTCTGGACTCCTGTCATGACAATAATACTTAATAATATATCCCTTTTAAACAGTTATCTCCCTCATCTGTTTCAATGCAGTATTTTGTCCCCTCTTTCTCCGTCTCCCTCCATCCCCAATGTCAGTCCTCTTTTATAACAGTGGCACTATGCAATATTTGTCTTTTTGTGACTGAGATACTTCACTCAGAATAATGTCCTCCAGGGTTACCCATTTTGTGTAATATTTCATGAGTTCCTTGTTTTCAATGCAGCATAGTATTCCATTATGTGAATACACCGGAACTTCTCTATCCATTTGTTTGTTGATGGGCACTTGGGTTGTTTCCAACTTTTTGCTATTGTGAACAAAGCCACAATAAACATAGGTGTGCATATATCTGTTTGGGTGGCAGTTATGGGGGTTTTTAGGTTATATTCCCAGGAGTGGAATTGCTGGGTCAAATGGTATTTCTATTTGCAATCTTTTAAGAAAGCACCATACTGCATTCCACAGTTGTTACACCATTTTACACTCCCACCAACAGTGAATAAAGGTTCAGTTTCTCCGCAAGCTTGCTAGCATTTGTTGTTTGCTCTTCTGTTAAATTTTGCTATTCTTATTGGGGTATGATGATACTTTATCTTGAAATCCCAATACAAATACCAATTCCATTCTTCAATGAGATGGAAAAGGCAATCTCCAATTTCATTTAGAATGGAAAGAGGCCCTGAATAAGCAAAGCACTCCTTAAAAAGAGAAACAAGGTAGGGGGCATCTCAATCCCTGATTTCAAATCCTATTACACTGTCATGATGGTCAAGACAGTGTGGTACTGTTACAATGACAGACGCATTGATCAATGGAATAGAATTAAGAATCCAGAAATCAGCCTGTCTACCTATTGTCAACTGATTTTTTACAAGGAGGTGAAATCAGTTAAGAGGAGAAACAACAGCCTTTTTAACAAATGATGTTGCCAAAAGTGGAAAACTATCTGTAGAAAACTCAAGCAAAGATCCACATCTCACTTCATACACAAAAACCCAACTCAAGGTGGATCATGGACCTAGGACTAAAACCAAGGACTATAAACTTAATTAAAGAAAGCTTGGAAGAACTCTAGAAGTTCTAATCCACAACATAAACAGTCTTCCAAGCATCCTGAAAAATCTATAACCAGGAGTAGATAAAATAGATGAATGGTACCTTCTAAGAATCAAATCCCTATGCACATCCCAAAACTTCTCCAACAGAGTAAAAAGGGAAGCCACAGATTGGGGAAAAAATATTTCACAGTGGCATGTCAAACAAGGGACTTCTATCGGACTTGAATTTGTAGCAAAACTTTTATTCAAATGGCATCAGAGCTCAGTGTAGTACAAATCATTTCATGGAGCTGTGGTCTTAAAATGTTGTTGTACACAGCCCGACCATCTAGTTTTAAATGATGCTATGCCTCTTTATGCTGTGTTTTTGTAGCAGAAAGTTCATTCCTTCTCTCCCCAGGGATGAGAAGGGAAGGTTAGCCACCCCAGGGTGGAAATTGTAGCACTTCACCTAAAAATGCCATCAATATTTACCTACTTTTACTACCTTAGGAACTGGGGGATTTAGTTTACTCTTCCAGAGCAGTAAGATGAGCAAATGCCAAAGATGCTCATTTGAATCGAATAACCTTTCTCAATGTTGCATTAAAATGCTGCTCAGTCCTCCTCAAACATCATCTGGAGCACTTTTGAGAGATCAAAGAACACCTTTATGCTTTGTAACATTTTAGAATTAAATCTGTTTTATTTTATTTCCATTTCTAAATATGGAAATCATCTACGGTGCTACCTCCCATCTGAAGTATTGCTATTCCCCCTCTCACAGAGAGCCTGGTTCCCGCTTCAGTACTCACTAGCATTGTTGCTTCAGACAACCTCTTTGAACTTCAATTCACTCACCTGTAAAACAGAATTAAGTGCAACTGCATGGCCATGTTGTAGCAATGTTGTAGTAAAGATTCATTGCATTCAGCATTCCCTCGTGATGGTTCCGGCATCATTACTTTTGCCTGGTGCATCTGCCTGGCATCGGGAGCCCTAAGGTTAAGCGCACAGCTGCGACTGAAAGGTTGATGGTTTGAGTCCACCATCTGTGCTCAGAGGAAACAGAATGTGGCTGTCCACATCTGTCATTATCACCACCTAGGAGCTCCACAGAGCAGTTCCACTCAACCCTATGGAGATATTTGAATAAAAATTAACTAGACAGGAGTGGATTTGGTTTAGAAGTCTGTCGCTTACCTGTTGTAGCAGTTGGGAAAGAGCTTTCTTGAAATGCACATTCTCTGCCCTCTTATAAAACTAGCAAAGCCTGAGACTCTGAGTGAAGTTAAGCGATTTGTGATCGAAAAGATTCTCCTGATGAGGTTTTGAGACGGTTCTCTCTTTTTTCGGTCACCCTCTCCATTTATTCTCTCAATTTCTTCAACCCCTTCCCACCTTCCATTAACCCTCTTCCACTCTCTTCTCTAAGCTGTGTTGTCCATGAAGTCAGTCCCCAAAGGAATTGTCCACTGCCACCAAATCCTAGTGTATCACAAGCAAAGGAGGAAGTTACTTTCAGGTGGAGGAGTAACAGAAAGGAGCCCAGTGATTCATCTGGTACTGGGATTCTCTCTTCTCTTTGTTGTTGTTGTTGTTATGTGCCGTCGAGTCGCCTGCGACTCATAGCGACCCTATATACAACAGCCCTAAACTCTGCTCTGTCCTGTGCCAATCGCACTGTCTCTGACACTCCCATCCCAATTATCCCAGTCACTGAATCAATCCACCTCATAGAGGGCCTTCCTCTCCTGCGCTGTCCCTCCACCCTCCCAAGCATGATGTCCCTCTCTAAGGACCGGTCTCTCCTCACAACATGTCCAAAGTATGTTAGACGGAGCCTCAGAATCCTTGCCTCCAAGGAGCCACCTGGTTTAACCCTTTCCAGGACAAATCTCTTCTCTTTAGGAGGACTAAAAGATACCTCTACTTGCTCGGCTCCACAGTCAACACTCTTGGCACCAGTGGCCAGGAAATTAAAAGGCGCATTGCCATGGGAAAGTCTGCTGTTAGGGACCTCTTGCCAGGCGTGTTTGCCCTTAAAACAGGCTCCTTCTTGCGGCCTTTAGATCAGCCTGTGTCAGGACAGCAGAGAGCTTGAGACACAACCATCAGAGCTGCCGTGAACATTCCACACACAATTTAAAAAATGATAAAAATAGAAACCAAAGTCGTTTTCTCTCCCACACACTCAAGAAAATATCTAAGTATGCCCTTCTAGTAAATTCCTAGCAGTCTACCTCTGGCTGGGCCAAAGGGCAAGTCGATTTTTGATGCAGTCAAAATTTCAGATCTGTAAATTAGTTCAGTAAGTTGCAAACGTTCTCTTTGAAAAGGCTTTCTAACTTCTCAAAGAAGAAGGATCCTTTGAAGCAAAGGGCTTCTGATTCCCCAGTCGATTGTAAATGAGGAAACCTTAAAGACCTTCTGCAGGTCTCCCATTCTCAGTGATGACAGGACAGCTGAAGACCTGATTTAGGAACCCAGCATTCTCTAGCTCAAGACCTGCATCAGAGAGAAAGACCACAAAACTAAACCCATCGCCATGCAGTTCTGACTCGCAGAGAGCCCCACCCAGTTTCCAAGCCTGTGTATCTTTTCGGGAGGAAGCTGCCCATCTTTCTCCCATGGAGTTGCCTGGTAGATTCGAACTTGCAGCCTTCACTTAGCACCACCAGGGTTCCTACATCCCAAGACACATCCCCAAAATGGTAAGCCATAACTGTTTCCTGTGCAATCCCCTCACCAGATGATGGCAACAGTAAGCCACAGATAACTGCTGAGGCCAGCCCTGTGTCGTTGTGATGTGCTGTCGAGTCGCTGGCGACTCATAGCAACCCAATAAGCAATAGCTCTGAACTCTGCTGTATCCTGAGCCAACCTGATCTGTATTTGAGGGCTCAGCCTCAGTGACCATATCTGCTAGTTTACTCTAAATGTGCTCTACTGTACATAGGGGTTTCGGAGACCTGTTATTTCAGAAGTGGATGGCCAATCCTTCTTCCTAGTGTGCCTTAATTTGAATGCTCAGATTTAGAACAGTCTCTGATAAGGATTTTAAAAATATGGAATGCTCCACAAATTTGTATGTCATAATTTGAACTAGTCGTGTGTATTAAAACTGTCTTCTCCTATGGAATCTTGTCTTCTTTCCTTGACAAGTTGTTGTGGCGTCCCATTCTGGGATTTATCTGTGGAATCCATCCACACGCCTTGGAATTGCGTTCTTATGAGGAAGGCTGCATTCTCTACTTTGTGAGTTGCTTTAGGGAGACCTGAGGCTTAGCATGTCTAGGAGGTATTTTTCAAAACCATCTATGTTTTATGAACTCTTTGCGCATGAATGCCACATAGTATTGCATTGTGTGAATGTACTATAAATTCACAGTCCATTCATATGTTGATGGACATTTGGTGAAATATTATACAACATGGGAAAGACTGGAGAGCGTTATGCTGAGTGAACTAACTCACGCTTGTAAGGACAAGTACTGTGTAAGACCATGATTATAATAGAAGGATAACTAGTAAATTGTGGATAAAAATCCCAAAGGAGAAGGGGAGGGAAACAGGGGTCTCATTGTGAAAAGGAAGGGAAATCATGAGGCCACAGGGTTTGGTGGGCAGAGAAAGAGCCTGAAGATGGGGTGACAGTGGGCACAGATCAGTGGTGAATTATTTTCTAAAACGCAGTATAGGGGCATGACCACAATGTGAATGAAGGAATGTATGAAACATAGTGTACATGAATGAAGCCCAGTGTACACAAGTCTTGCATGCAAACCAACATAAAATAATCAAACCCCATCTAAATGCCTTGCAAATATATTCTTGTTAGGAATAATACTTTCTGTTTCTGGAGTTTCATTGGTGGTACCAGTGGCTTCTCATTTCTGGTTTGCATTTGTTGAAGCCATCTGTGTTCTTAATAATCTTTGGGAAAAGCATTTCCTTAAAAAGCTGGGAAGGGGCGGTCCTGGAAGAAGGGTCTCTGGTAACAATTCTGAAGGTTGCTTGCTGACTGCTGATGCATCCTTTCACTTTGCAGGAACGTGAGTTCAGCCGGGGAGGAGGCCCGCCGACGGATGCGGGAGTGCGATGGACTTACAGACGCCCTGTTGTACGTGGTTCAGTCTGCTCTCGGGAGCAGCGAGATCGATAGCAAGGTGTGTACCATTTCCTCCCTGGAGGAGTTTCCAGAAGAGGGGTGCCCAGGGGACCAGACTGGCCAACAACAACACAGCACGAGCTTAGTAGCTATTGTTGTTGTTGTCGTTATATGCCATCGAGTCGCTTACGACTCATTGCGACCCTATGTACAACAGCCCTAAACTCTGCTCCGTCCTGTGCCAATCTCACTGTCCCGACACACCCATCCCAATTACCCCAGTCATTGAATCAATACACCTCATAGAGGGTCTTCCCCTCCTGCGCTGTCCCTCCACTCTACCCAGCATGATGTCCCTCTCCAAAGACCTGTCTCTCCTTACAACATGTCCAGAGTATGTCAGGTGAAGCCCCAGAATCCTTGCCTCCAAGGAGCAGCCTGGTTTAACCCTCTCTACGATGAATCTGTTTGTTTTCTTGGCAGTCCATGGTACATTCAATACTCTTCTCCAGCACCACAGCGCAAAGGCATCAATTCTCCTTCTATCCTCCCTAGTCATTGTCCAATTCTCTAATGCATAACAAGTGATTACAAAGACCATGGCCTGTATCAGGTGCACTTTAGTCTCCAGAGAGACACCATTGCTCTTCAGTAATTTGGAGAGGTCCCTAACAGCAGGCTTTCCCATCACAATATGTCTTAATTTCCTGGCTGTTGGTGCCAAGAATATTGACTGTAGAGCCAAGCTAGTAGTAAGTAGCTAGTAACTAATACTTACCTTTTATGACCAATTCCTTCACATGCAACCGATTTATTTGAGACCAAGATCCCAATCCTAACCTAGTACTCCACAGCAAATGCTCCTATCCCTTTACTGTTGTTATTTGCCATCGAGTTGGAACTGGCCTATAGCTAATCCTGCAGTGGTTTTCATAGGTAGTGAATTGCATGGGAAGAGATTTCCTATCCTCCCACAGAGCATTTGGTAGACCCAAATCACATGCCTTTGGGACTGCAGCTCAGCTTTTAACCATTGTTGTTATTTTTGATAGCCTTCGAGTCGAACACAGCTCATAGCAACCGTATGAACAAAAGGCCTGAAGCGCCTAAACACCTATCGACATTTATCAAAGTTCATAGAGTTTCAGGTGGCATGTTATTTAGGAAGCAGACACCACTCCTGCTTAGTAATGAGTAATTATTTACATATTGTTATTATTGTTGTTGTGGTGGTGGTGTACCATCGAGTCGGAGCCAGCCCATAGCTTACCCTACAGTGGATTTTCAGAGGCAGTTAATCACGTGGGAGGAGATTGCCCATCTTTCTTCTGTGGAGCAGCTGGTGGATTCGAACCATGTGCCTTTGGGATTGCAGCACAGCTTCTTGCCATTAGGCCACCAGAGCTCCCTATTTATGTATTAAGGTACACAAAACACAGAAGTTCCAGGTGAAGTGTGTGAACTTTGGTGTATCACTTTACCTACTCTTCTGTAGTCTGGGAAAGGAATGGAGATGTTAAAGCCCCCTGAGAGTGGAATACCCGGATATTAGGGGAGCCCTGGTTTTACAGTCCCCGGGGAGGTGTGGTGTTTGAATCCGCCAGTAGTTCCATGGATAGCAGTTTCTTCCCTTGCAATTTATACCCTCTGGAAACCCGCTGGAAGATTATCATTGAGGCCCTTCCAATTGGATGGGAGTGAGTTTGGGTTATTTAGTTGTTATGGTTGTTTTGTGTGTGGGGGGGTGGGGGTTCCTTTAGTTTTTCGTATAAGTTAACTTTTTAAATATGTGTTGTCTCAAATGCCATTTAAAAATGCCTGCCTGGTACCATCTAAGTGATTGAGTCTGTCAGAATGTTCCCTCCAATGTCTCAAAGAGACATTGTTCATACTTAGTTCATAGTCCAAATAGAATCAGGTAGACTTTTCCAGTGATTGAGCCATTTTACTTTGTCTTAATATTAGTTTTAATCTACTGTCTATATAAATGGAAACTTTAATGTTAAAAATCTCTACTATAAGCACAGACTTTACCAGTGCATCTGAAGTAATTCGTGTGACCAGTGTCATAGTTCAACACAGAGCTTCTTAAGAATAGCATTGTTTATGGCAACAGACCAGAGTAAGAGGCACATAGCAAATTGGACTGTGGAGGGGCAGAGGGAGGAAATTATGCAACAATGAATTTTTTTTAACAAAAAGTGAACGGGGGTAGGGAAGAAAGCATACAATAAGGAATGAGTGAAAAATATAACTTTTCTGTAAACTTCCACTGAAACCACAATGAAAAGAAAAGACTTTGTTGATATTTTGGGCCAGTTATCTCTGGTTGTATGATGTTTTTCTGTGGATTGTAGAATGTTGATCAGCATCTCAGGCCTCTGCCCACTAGATTCCAGGAGAGCTGCTTCTTATCGATGATGATACAGACTGTCTTCAGCTATTTCTGTATGTGCTTTGAGGAGCAAAACTATTCTGGTTGAGAACCAGCCTTATTCCTATGGTCTCTTAACTCTGATTGTGCTCCAGGAATACTGCTAGGTCTTAGTTTAGGTCCCAGCTGCACTTTATCACAGCCCTTCTGAATCTGAATGTTGTGGTGTTTGAATCCACCAATAGTTCAGTAGTTGAGGTTGGTTGGTGTGCATCTTGGATAAATAAGCCTGACTTCATAGTGCAGATTGAAATTAGAAGTCTGGAAGAATGCCACTGAGTTGTAATGGCAGATGAAGAACAAGGAGTGACTCCTTCTAATCCTTTAGGAATTGGCTTTGGGAAGGATTTTGCACAATACTTGGCAAACTTTACTCCACATTAGATTTACTGAGAGACTTTTTTTTTAAAAAAAAATCATGTTATTTGGTTGTGAGATCCTTGCCTACCCCAGATCCCAAAGGTTAGGATTCAGTCCATATCTACTGAGACACTAGGCTTTGGCACAGGAGTTTACTCCAGTTGCTCGTACTGTTTGTAAGAAACTACACTGCAATCCACAGGCATGGGGTTTGAATCCACCATCTCCTCAATGGGAGATGGATGGGCAGTCTCCTCTCATGCAATTAACAGCCTCAGAAAACCCACTGGAGAGTCAACTATGGGTAGGCTCTGACTCAATGGTATACAACAACAACAATCTAATGAAGAGTGCATCTGTGAACTTCAGCCAATTTCAAATACTAAATATTACATAATAATGAATGAAGCAGCCCCTTTTATAAAGTAGGTTAATGACCACTTTAGATTGTATCCCCATGATAATTTTCAGGAAAATGAAATCTCTAAGAACATTCTGTCATGATATCTTGAGTATTTAAGATGTCGAGTAGCAATTCCCTGGAGCAAGATGCTAAGATGGCTTATGTTCAGACGTGACACCACAGACAGAGGCTCTTGCTAAGCTGGTATTCTGGATTGAACTATGTTTTGCCAAAATATATATCAACTTGTCTAGGCCATTCTTCACTTTGTGATCTGATATAATTATCCTGAGTGTTGTGAATTTTAGCCTCAATGATGATGATGTTGTTATGTGCGGTCAAGTTGCCCGTGAATTATAGCTACCCTGTGTACAGCAGCTCTGAAGCCTGCCCTATCCTGAGCCAGTCTCACTGACTCTGACACACCGACCGTCATTGCCCTAGTTACTATATCAATCCATCTCATTCAGGGTCTTTCTCTTCTGTGCTGTCTGTCCACCCCTGCAAGCATGATATCCTTCTCCAAAGACTGGTCGCTCCTGGCCACGTGCCCAAAGTATGTGAGACAGAGTTTCAAAATCTTAGCCTCCAAGGAGACACTTTGTCGAGCATTCTCCTCCCTTGTGATAAATAGCTTCTGAAAACCTGCTGGAGGATCGGCTATAGGTCTGTTCTGAATCTACAATACACAACAACCACAAACAATGATGTTAATAAGGCAAGAGTAGTGGTAGTTATGCCAATGGGAAGAATAAAGTCTAGAGGATTAAATCATCCTCTTTTGAGATAGAAAAGAAAGTAAGGAAGGGATAGAAAAGAAGGGAACTGCTAGCCCTAAGAAAGAAAAGCAAGGAATAGATCATCTCTTTTAGACCTGAGTCCTCTGTGCTAAGAACCTCCTAGACCAAGGTAAGGCTTGATGGCTAGGGTCTCTGCTCAAAGACAGAAAGCCACCTTCCATAGTGAGTGTGCCGAATTCAGACTTCTCACCTCCCAAATTGTGAGAGAACAAATTTTTGTTTTCTAAAGCCATCAGTTGTTGTTTTATTTTCCTGTCTTCTAGATAATTAAGACAAATAGATAAGAAAAGACCTTAAGTGCAGCTTGTAGATGAAAATAAACTAAGACTCGACAACCTCTCCCACTGTTGAGTCTTGCAGATGCAATAATCTAAAACTCAACAGCCTCTTCCATTGTTCAAGAGCTCATGGCCCCATTGCTGGTGGTAGCACAGTCTTCAGGAGAAGGGCTCCAGGACCAAAGGATTCTATAACAGAAGCCTCTTTTTTTTTTTGAAATGTCATAAAGGTCATCTTTTCTTAATGTCTTTTTCTCTAAAGAAGAAACAGAAATAGCAAGGAGGATTTAGAGCCAGAAGCATCCCTGGATGATGTAAAAGGTTAACATGCTTGCCTGCTCACCAACAAGTTGGATTTTCAGAACCACCCAGAGCCACCTCGGGAGAAAGGCCTGGTTATCTACTTCAGAAAGCTCAGCCACTTACAATAAGCCTCAGCTCTACTCCGACCCACATGGGGTCACTGTGAGTTGGTATCGGATCAAGTCAACTGAAAGGTTTAGTTGAGATGAGAAGAACGAGGGAGCTCTGTTGGCCTAATGATAAGGAGCTGCACTGTCAATCCAAAGGCAAGTGGTTCGAATCCAATATCTTCTCTGCAGGAGAACAACGGACAGTCTCCTGTGCAATTCACTACCTCTGAAAACCCACTGAGGGGTCAAGTAGAGGTCAACAGTTCACAACAGCAGTCCCAGTTAGGTGGGAAGAGCATAACACTGGCAGGAGGGATCATCCCCACCTCCCACTGTCGGTAGACAAGTGACTTCAACTTGGTAACAGGGAGGATAATAGCATCTGAGCACTAAGGCTGTTCTCAGGATCAGATGTGAAAAATTGCTCAGTGTTTTGTGGGCCAGAACAAGCCATTGAGTTTTAACGTATTATTATTATTATTGTACCATAATTTTCCACTCAGTCCTCTGCTTGGCCACTTCTGAGCTTTCACGGTGACAAGCCCGAGGAGGAAAGTGAGTGCGTGTTCTCTTTAAGGGCAGCCAAGTTAACGAATCAGAGCCGGATCCCTGCTCTGTGCCTTGAATGAAGAGACATAATAGAGCTCTCCATAGACAACTTCCAAATTAGACCTCCTTAATAAAAAATAAGGAGTCAGGACGACCCCTGTGACCAAGGAAACTGATGTCACCGACAAATGGCCAGCTGCCACCCGCTTTCTGCTGGTAACCCTAGAGAGGGAACAGGCTGTGTTTTTCTTGTCTTTCTCTTCTCCAGCCCTTCAGAGAAAAAAGCCCTTGAACTGGTGTAGCCCTCCCAAACCAGACTTCAGAGCTCCAGGAAGCTTCCTGAATGGGAGAGTCCAACGCTGTTGCCTGGCCCTCACCCTTCCTCCCTGCGCCCTCTGCTGTATCCTCTTCATCCTCCCTGACCTCACTTCCTCACCTCCACCATCTCCTCAGCCACAGGTAGATCAGAAAGCATTTTGCTGGAAATTGTGGACCTGCTTCCCAGCTGCCGTCTGTCCAAAGATGAACCTCTGGAAGATAAGGGACTCCCCCTACCCCTCAATACTGTGATGCAAGGAAGCCTCTTCTCTCCTGATTTCAGAATCATTCTGATAGGGGCCACCACAGTTTTCTTTCAGGGAAAGACTTTTCTCTCTTCGATGCATCAACTGCCCATCTCATAGTTGCCTGCTCCCATGTCTCCCCCTCTTTGATGTGGAGAATATGCTAAAAAGAGAAGACCAGGCTGAGGTAAAGCCTGTGGGGTGAGCCGCCCCTGCAACCTCAAGGACCCACAGAGCTGGGCAGTCTAGAGAGGCCTTCAATGTTCTGTCCCGAGAGCTTGTTTCCTCATCTTCCCAGACTCCCTGTAAATAAGGAAATGAACTTCCATTTACAGGCAAACCTCATCTGACCTTCTCTGCAGAGAATGACTTTGTTACCACGTGAAGATACATAGCAGCCTTGCCTCGGGCAAGCCCATCCGTTCCGTTTTCCAGCAGTGCGTGGTGGACCCGTGTCTCTGTCTCACATTTTATCTTTCTCATGATACTCGGACTCATTGTTTTCGAGTGGGAACCAGCTCATGGCTGGCCCTCAAGCCAGTTTTCAGAAGCTGTAAATCACACGGGAGGAGATTGCCCAGCTCGTTTCTCACATGGCTCCTCGTGGATTCAAACTATCAGCCATGTGATCTCTAGGGTAGCTGTGTAGGTCCCTGTGGACGATGCCACCAGAGTTCCCCAAAGTTCCATCATGCTGGTGCACACACACCCCTAAAACGAAACCTTCTACTGTCAAATCCATCACAACTTACGGTGACCCTAGATCGGTCCACTTTCTGGAACTGCTAATCTTAATGGGAACAGACTGCCTCAAAATTCTCTCTTAACACAACGAGTGCATTCAAACTCCCAACCCGTTAGATATGGGCACAATACATAAAGCACTAGGCCACCAGTGCCCCTTTTATAGACTACAGCACACTGTGATACTATGAATGAAACTTTCATATGCACTGGGAGCAAAACAAAAAACAACCAATAAAACCCACCGTGTGACTCACTTTCTTGCAGTAATATCTGTGGTAAAGTGGTCTGGAATTGAAGCACCTGAAGCTCTGAGGTGTGCCTGTCCTAGATCCCAGCTCTCTGAAGGTACCAGTCACCTTTGAACACCTGCAGCGTGCCTCAGCCCGGACCCCAGGCCCTATCCTGCAGTATCAGCCCTGGCTCCATGACACTGAAAAGTATTCAACCAAAAAGGAATTATCCTTGGGTTTAGGTTTTTTTTCACAGTCTTTTTTTTTTTTTTAAATTAAATTGTATTCATTTTAATGAACATTTACAGAGATTTGGGGTTTCTATACATTCATTGTTGCACTATTTTCTCTACCCTCCCCCCCAATTTGTTCCTCTTTTTTCCCCCCTTGAAAGTCTGTTTTAATTGTCCCATTGCCATAGTGCTTGTCAAAGCCAGTTCTGATTAATCTCCTTTGTGTCCTTTGCCATTTCCTATCACTCCTCCCTGAGAGAGACTTCACCCTGATTCATAAGGAAAAGGGGACGATATATTATCTTAGCTACTTCCTGCTGAAAAGGGACACTGTAGGTTTCAGGGTGAAGATCTTCTCTCACTACTCTAAAGGGCTCCTTTGGCAGTAGGAAACACGTAGACTATTGTGGAGATTGATTTTGGAATTTAAATGCACTGTTATCAGTTGTGCTTAGCCATACATGTTCATATCCTTGAAGATGTATCATAGAACTGGGTTTAGATTTAAAAAAAAAAACTTTTTTATGTTATTGTGGTGTTTTTTTTCTGTGTGTGTGTGTGTGTGTACACCATCAAATTAGATCTGACTGGTATAGGAGGAGATTGTTCCTCCATCTCCAGCAGAGCATCTGGTGGATTTGAACCATGCACCTCTGGGATTGCTGCACAGACTAGGCCACTAGTACTTATACATCACACACACACACACATACACACACACACACACACATACATATATGTGGCATTGTGTGTTGGGTTAACAGGAAGGTTGGCAGCTCAAATCCATGAGCTACTCTTTAGAAGAAAGATGGACAGTCTCCTCCTGTCTGGATGTGCACCCTCTGGTTCAATTTGATGTTGTTGTTATTGTTGTTGTTGTTAGGTGCTGTTGAGTCAAACATGACTCAGACCCTCTGAACAACAGATCTGAGCCCTGTGCTGTGCCATCTTCATTGTCTCTGACACACTAGAGGCCATTGCTGCAATTACTGCGCCAATCCATCTGGTTGAGGGTGTTCCTCTCCTTTGCCATCCCCCACCTTTGTAGACATGATGCCCTTCTCCAAAGAGTAAACTCTCCTAGCAATAAGCCCAAAGCATGTGTGAGAAAGCTTTGTTATCTTTGCCTCCAAGGAGCACTCTGGCTGCATCCTCTCTTAATCATCAAGGTGACAATGAGGGACTCCATTTTGTAACCAATACTTCATTTTAAAATGTATAAGCCTCTAGAGCAGTAAACTGAAAGCGGTGGGGGAAGGGGGAAAAGAGCCCGCACCCAAACATCAGCCAATCCTGTATCGCCCTGTTTTCGTGGACTTTGTCCTTTAAATAGGCGGGACAGCCCAGAATCTCGCCACTGCACCATTTTCCCTGCTGTATTAGCACAGTTTGGAGCGCGGCCCGGATTCGAATCTGAAATAAATTCCCTCTTGCCCTTGCATTGGTGTTGGCTCCTTGGTGACTTGGGGGGGGGGGGGACGACTGGATTTGGGACACAACACGGCACCTCACAATGACAGCTCAGTCATCCACTCATTGCTGCTGAGATGGCACTGAGTCAGAGATGACCTTCTGGTGGGTTTTCAGGCGCTGTAAGTCACTGATAAATAGCAACAGTGGCAGGTTTTATTTTGGAGCTCCCAGGTGGTATTGTACCATGTACTCATTTAACATGAGCTGCTAACTGAGACGTTGAAGGTTTGAGCCCACCCAGAGACACTATGCCTTGAATCCACCAGCAGCTCTGCATGAGAAGGACGGGCAGTCTCCTCCCATGTGATTAACTGCCTCCGAAAACCTACCAGAGGGTCAGCTATGAGTCGTTTCTAACAACAACATACACAGAGATTGAAAGAGAGACAGACAGACAGATCTGCTCTGGTAGCCTAGTGACAAGAATCTGAGCTTCAATCCCCAAAGCACATGGTTCAAGGCAGAAGGAGGATGGACGGTCAACTCCTGTGTAATTAACTGCCTCTGAAAACCCACCAGAGGATCATCTTTGGGTCATTTCTGACTTGATGGTACACTACAACTATGTGTGTGTGTTTTTGTAGTTATAGATGTAGTTTTATATATAGTTTAATGTTTAGTTTTACATAGTTATATAACTGTATGTGTGTGTATATGTATATGTATATAGATAGATAGATAGAGATAGAGATGATAGATAGATAGATAGATAGATAGATAGATAGATAGATAGATAGAGATATAGATATATATGTTATATATAGATATATCTTATCTCCTACTTTACTCAATGACACCTAAGAACAACATTATTTATATATATAGTTGTTGCTGTGTACCGCTGAGTTGGAACCAACCCATAACTGACCCTCCAGTGAGTTTTCAAAGACAGTTTATTGCACAGGAGGAGCTTGCCCATCCTTCTCCCATAGAGCAGAAGGTGGCCTCAAACCACATGCCCTTGGGATTGCAGCACAGCATCCTACCACTAGGCCACCAGAGCTCCACACATGTATATGGAGAGAGAGATATATTTACTCCAAGGAAATTGCTCGACTCAGTGTGAGGAGGTAGCTAACGCAATTGGAGGGGTTGGTGAGGGTCTTAATTTGTGAGTCAGGCTGAAGAGAGAATCTCACATCTGCAGGTCAGGTCTCACTGGGGTGCAGGGATTATTGACTAGAAAATTGGCTGGTCAGGTGGCAGGTCAGAGATTTCTGAAGGCTTCTTTCCTCAACACCAGAGGTCAGGAGACAAGAAGAGAAAGGAGTCTGCAGGGAGAGAGAGTGCGTGCCTTACTAGCAGATCAGATTCTATGTTGGAGGCAGGTCCCACCCCCAGGGAAATGCCCAGTTCAGCTGATCATCAGTTCAGCTCGCATCTGAGCACACAACGGAAGGTGATCATGCAACATCTGGCCAGCCATGGAGAATGGCAGCCTGGCTCCTTTAACATACAATGCACAGCCCTGCCCTCTCTAACAACAAGGACCCTGCATTTCCTCCGGGCACACCAGGCTCATCTTCCATCTCGCAGGTTAACTGAGGAGCACTCTAACATCCATCTAAAGCTGACATCTCCTTGCCTAGTGGCATAATATATCGCATCTTCCAGAGAGTCAGCGGTTCAGACCCATCAGTTGTTCCACAAGTAAAGATTATCTGTAAGGACAGCTGCTTTCAAAGTACTATAAGGCAGTCTACTCTGATTTAATCATCATAGCACCCCTAAAACATAGGTACTATTGTGGTTGTCTCAGCTTCCGAGGACAGAACTGAGGCTCAGAGAGGTAAAGCACATTGCCCCCGTCACACAGCCAGGCACTTCCAGATGTGGCTTTACATGATGCACCTGTCACTGCTGTTCAGCAGCACAGTGAGGTGAGCATCTTGGTCTCTGGCATCCTCAGGTGCTGGGGCCTTGGCCGTGAGCCACCTGGTTTGGACCTTTTGCCCCAGTGTCCTCCCAGGAAGCGAGCTGGTGGTAGTGTCACCTCCCAGGAGCAGGCTGAAGTGAGGTTACCCCTCCTCCCCTTGTCCCCAGGCAGGTTGCTGTTGATGATGTTGTGTGATGTCATGCAGGAACCAACTCGTAGCCGACCCTGCAGTGCGTTATCAGAGGCAGGTTAATCGCACAGGAGGAGATTGCTCATCCTTTTTTTTTTACTGGTTTATTTACAAAATTCTAATACAAATTCAAATAAATTCTTTCCATTTTCCTCACCCCCACCCACCCATCAAATTGTACAACCCAGTGATTAATCCCCTCTTCCCCCTGCACATCCACATCCCCCTGCTTCCAACCTCTCCTACCCCTCCTGGATCCTTATACTCATTCTACAATAATGGTCTTATATAATATTTATCTTTTTGTGACTGAGTTAGTTCACTCAGCATAATACACTCCAGTCTGTCCCAAGTTAGGTAATAATTTACAGTCATTGCTCCTTCGTGCTACATAGTATTCCATTGTGTGAATGTACCACAAGAGATTGACTATCTTGCTGGAAATGGAAGGACATCTCATAGTTGGATGTGTATCTCCCTCTGACAAGCGCACATCCGTAGACAGGGATGGATCTTCTAGACTCGGGATGAAATGCAGCTGATAAGTAGTTTCTCTGGGGCAGGATAAGTCTTCTAACCTTTCCAAGAGTGTCTGAATTCTTTCCACCACCCTGGTGCCAGTGGGGGCTTTAGAAGTCAGCAGTTAAAGTTATCCACGGAGGACGGGGCAGGTGTGCATGTGTGTGGACATGGGTGTATGTGTCAGTATGTGTATATGTGTGTATGCATATGTTTGTGTGTACGTGGATATGGATGTGCGTGCATATGGACACATCTTGTATATGTGCACATGTGTGTATGTATGCCTGGACGTGCGTGTACATGAGAGCATGTGTGCGCGCGTGCATACAGGAGTATGATTTTGTGTGTGTGCACATGTGTGCACTTGTGTCATGTGTGTGCGCTCACGTCCGTGCATACAGGAGTATGGTTCTGTGTGCGTGCACATGAGAGCACGTGTGTGCGTGTGTGTGCATGTGAATGCGCATGTGTACCTGCATACAGGAGTATGGTTCTATGTGTGTGCACAAGAGCATGTGTGTGCGTGTGCGCTCACATGTGTGCGTGTGCATGCACGTGTGTGTGCATGCGTGTATTATGGTTCTGTGTGCGTGCACATGAGAACATGTGTGTACACGTGAGTGCGTGTGCGTGCGTGCATCCAGGGGTATTGTTCTATGTGCGTGCACCAGGTTCTCCTTGAGGTGGAAAAGCGCTGGTGTTAACTGCTTTCTCCCCTGCCTCTCTCTCCTCTCCTGGCCCCTCCAGACCGTGGAAAACTGTGTGTGCATCTTACGGAACCTCTCGTACCGGCTGGCCGCGGAGACGACTCAGGGACAGCACATGGGCACGGATGAGCTGGACGGGCTGCTCTGCGGCGAGGCCAACGGCAAGGATGCGGAGAGCTCCGGGTGCTGGGGCAAGAAGAAGAAGAAGAAGAAATCCCAGGACCAGGTGATGCGGGCTGCGCGCAGCTGCATGCAATTACCCCTGCCCTAATCACTGTGGCTGATCTCGGCTGCACGTAGAGATGGGGTGGTGTGCACTCCCACGTGTTCCCATTACCAGCTCATGGGCACAGCCTCCCCTGGGAATCTTATTGTCGAGACAGTGCCTTCCTCCCCCTGCCCGAGTCATGCAGCAGGGCAAGCAAGGAAATTGCAAAGCAGGAAGTTAGTCGAGTTTGACCGAGACACCAGTTCTGTGTGCTGATTCACATGTTTGCTGAGGTCCAGGTCAGGGCCAGGCAGACTGCCCCTCCGCAGGCAGCAGGCCACAGTCAGTAGATGGAGTCTCAAGAGCCTGGTAGGGAAGGGGTCACAAAATCTAGTCCCAACCCACCTTTGATAGCTGTTTAGATGTTCAGTCTTGACCTTGGCATTGGAAGCAATTAAAGAAATCACGACACCTCCAACAAGTGCCTTCAGGAGACTGACCTTGAGGGCAGTTTGTGTAGATTTCAGCAAGGTGGCCAGCTGGAAGGTCCACTCGCAAACAGTGTGTCTGGCCCCTAGTGGAGTTGGAGGCTGATAGCTCTGCAGAGAAATGTGGGGCACCACCTGTCTGCTCTCTGCTGTGGGGGGATCAGATCCATGTCCATCTGCTGGGAACCTCTGGTAGGTGCGACCTTCACCTAGCCACACAGATACAGGTATGGCCATGGTGTGAAAATCCTGCCCCTTCAGCCACCTGAGATTGCAATGCAGCTGCTTATTTTTTTTTTTTCATTTTTATTTTTATGGTGTGTACTGTCAAATTGGATCTGACTGGTACAGGAGGAGATAGGCCCTCCTTCTCCAGCAGAGCATCTGGTGGATTCGAAACCGCATACCTCTGGGATTGCAGTGCAGCTTCTTGCCACTAGGCCACCAGAGCTCACCTTGAGCCACCAACTGAAAATCACTGTATCCAAGGTTTCCCATTTCCCCGTCCTCTGTACTCAGATCTTCACCTGCTGAGGGTCCTTAGACTCAAGAAGACTGGTCTGTCCTTGGCTCACACCACCATGGAAGGTAGAAAGGATCCTAAACTCACATACACTTGGTATTTCTTGCTGTCTTTCTCTGTGTTTTAATTTACTGCCCATGAGCAGAAGTTATCATTCAGATCAACACACTAGACCTACTTTGACCTAGTAGACAGAAAGTTATGTTACCAGGTCCAAGGCGGGTGATTGTAATCTGTGGCCCTCAAGCCTGGTTTAAATTGTTTTCTGTCAAACAGTCTTCTAAGTGGTATTGCATATGGTGGTAAACATTCTTCTTAGTGGTCTGTCTGTTTGCTGTACAGAGGTAACTCATGGTTGCTGTGATGCTAAACACTGTGACACTGATGTGCCAAATGCTATAATGGTTCCCTATGCTGGACAGAGTTTGCTGGAGCTTCCCAATTAAAACAAGCTTGGAAGCAGGAGTGGCATCCCATTCTGAAATGGCTTGCCTCTGGAAACTCTATGAACAGTGCTCAGGTCTTTTGTTCATAGGGTCACTATGAGTCGTCTACGACTCGACGGCACCTAACAACAATAACAACCCAAACCAAGTCCACTGTCATCTCAACTCTGACTCACGGGAGCCCTGTGGGATGGGCTAGAACTGCCTTAGAAGGTTTCCAGGACTGGACTCTTTACAGAAGCAGACTGCTGCTTGTTTGACTTTTGTTGAGTGCACCAAAGCTCTGTTTTGTCAAGGATGAAGCATGTATTTTACTGACCAGATTTTGAAGCTCTGTCTGTCATATTTCGGGAACATTGCAAGGAAGGTCCAGTCTTTGGAAAGGGACACCATGATTGGAAGGGTGGAGGGACTGCACAAGAGAGAGGAAGCCCCTGGATGAGATGGGTTGACTCAGTGACTGGGGTAACGGGAGTGAGTGGGTCGAAGACGATGAGGTTGGCTCAAGACAGAGCAGGGTTCAGAGCTTTTGTACATAGGGTTGCTCTGTGTTACAAGTAGCTCAAAGGCACATAACAACAAGAAGGATTCATGAGGAGCTCAGGGGGCACTATGGCTAAGGCATGCAGCTGCCAACAAAAAGGTTAGTAGTTGGAATCCAGCAGCTTCTCTACATGACGAAGATGAGGGAGGCAGTTTGCAGCTGTCAGCAGCTCCAGAGCACTTCTGACGAACCGTGTGTTTACAAGTCCCGGCTTAGATACTCTGAGAATTAAGGAGATTCGTGCTCCTCAATTCTCTGAGATTGTCTGATTGCTGCCTTCCACTCTGAAAACCAACCCCTCAGGCTGGTGTTTCTTCCTGTCCTGGGTCAGCGCCGTGTCTTCTGTCCTGTCCCTGAATTGAAGGGGCTGTTGGAGAAGTGGTGAGCTGTGGCTCTTACCTCAGCCACTCTCCAGGGGAACGCATTGGTTATGAACTGGGGTCTATCGCGTATCATCCGTGCTAGGTTAACTTGGGTCTGATTGTTCCGTTTTACTGCTTGGTATGTGAGAGAGCTAGGATGCTGAACAGATTCCAGTAGAGCTTGTAAACTAAGAAGTGCTAGGAAGAAAGGCCTGGAGATCAACAAGCCAAACAGTGAAAAAGCCCAGTGGGTGACAGCTGACAGGTCTGCAGTCAGTCTGGGGAATGGCATGGATCTATGGCGGCGTGGTAGCCGTGGCCCATGAGGCTGTTGAAAGCAACTCACAGTGGTAACAGAAGGAAGCCCACGGCTATAGCATCTCCAGTGTTGAATCCAATGAAATGAGGGCACACGAAGGCTTCAGGAATTCTCTCACTGTGTACTTGGCCTGTACCAGTGCATTATGGGGCCAAGTCCTTCTCGCTTTATCCTGCAGATGAGACGGACAACAGCTAAAGTGCAAGGAAAGAACTCATAAATATTATGCAAAGTGGATGACCCTAGAGGACATGATGATGAGTGAAATATTTCAGTCACAAAAGGACAAATATTGTATAGGGCCACTGTTGAAAAATAGGACTGACATTGGGGTTGAGGGAAGACAGAGAAGGAGGGGAGGAATGATGTATACTGCCATTGAAACAGATGAGGGAGAGAACTGTTTAAAAGGGATATGTGATTGGGTATTGTTGTCATGACAGGGGTCCAGAATGATGGCTGCACAGTGGAACAGACTTTGGTGGAGGGATTGCATAACAATGAAAGAGTTTGTCTTTTACTTTTCAAGGAGGAGTGAATTGCGGGGGAGGGGTGGGTAGGGAGAAAATTGCAACAATGAATGGCTGCAAACCCTAAGTCTCTGTAGACTTTCATTAAAATTAATTTAAAAAAAAATGTAGGCAGGACTTGATCCTTCCTAGCTGCTGGGCGATGATGATCCCTGGGTTTGCCCAAAGCCTAACTCCTGTGGTGGGACCCAGGTGGCCTGGGATGGGAAATCTGGGCGATTGCATCAATATGGTACGGAAAAAAGCCCATCCCATCGAGTCTGTGTTGACTCAGCAGTTGTTTTGTTTTGTTGGGTTTTCTTTTTTCATTTTTTTAAAATTTTTCTCTAGTTTATTTTAAAAATACAAATTTGAACCAATTCTTTCCATTTCCTTCACACACACCCCCATCAAATTGTACATCCCAATGATTAATCCCTCCTCCCCCTGCACATCCACATCCCTCTGTTTCCAACCTCTCCCACCCCACCTGGATCCTTATACCCATTCTACAATAATGGTATTGTGTTTATACAGTAACAGTATTTATCCTTGTGGCACTGAGTTAGTTCACTCAGCATAACGCTCTCCAGTCCCTCCCAAGTTAGGTAATGATTTACGAAGTTATTGCTCCTGTGAGCTGCATAGTATTCCATTGCGTGACTGTACCATAATTGCCTCAGCAGTTGGAAAGGAGGCAGGAGAGCTGTCCTTAGGGTCTCCAAGGCTGTGTTCCCAAAGGTATCCCTGGAGCTCTAGTCCTGAGGCAGATGTGCTGCTTGCCCAAGGACTGTCCCTCCACCCGAATCCACCAGAGCCCCCACTCCCTACCCCCACCCTGAAGAAGGACGCCCACTCTCCTCCCATTCCGTTTACAGCCTCAGAAATCTAACAGAGTCTCGCTCGGGGACTTGGCTAAAGGTCAGTTCCAACTCAGAGGCAGTCAGTTTGTGCTTTCAATTTGACTCTTTACAAACAGACGCCTTGTCCTCTTCCTCCCATGAAGCAGCTGGTGGATTTTTGCCATCAACCCTTTGGTTTGCACTTGTAGGGCGCCACCGTAACTCTAAAGCTCACTTCCGGTGCTGTCACTCTGAACCGAGTCATAGCTGAGCTCCCATGGGGTTTCAGAGATTGTGAATCCTCCAAAGCAGATTGCCTGTCTGTCTCCCTCTGAGCCCCTGAGTTTGAGCTTATTAACACAGCCGCCTTTGGACTAAACCAGCAGAGGGATCCCTGATGGTGGAAGGGTGCAGTTCTTGGCTGAAGAGTGGGATTGTGGGTCAGAAAAGAAGACAGATGACATCATCCAGGAAACACCTTGGCCCCCCGTAGAGCTCAGCCAGTGAGGAAGGGAAGGGGTGGACCCAGGGAGGGGAAACTTGAAAGCTAAGGAGATAAAAACTCTTAGCAGGTAGATTGTGGAAAAACCCACAGGGTGTTCTTTGTCTGGGCTTGGGGACCTGATTTTGAAAAATCACTTCATAAAGCCTCATTCTCACTCAACTTCTTGGCCTTTTGCTTCTTGGCTTTTTGAGTAAGATCAAGTGTAGTATGTGTGTGTATCGCACAAAAATGAGTTTAGATGGGATTTCTTAAGCATTTGTAGGGTTAGTATGCAGGGTAACTTACTGGCAGATTCACAGGGGGCTAAGGTGATTCATAGGGGAGAAGGCGACCCCATTCCCAGCCCTCCTCCTTTCAGGAGACCCATCAGGGAAGGTCCAGGTCTGGGTTTGTACTGATCCACGAGTTGCCAAGAGGAGCTGGGACAGTGCCCTCAGCACTGTACCAACAGCATTTCTCACAAAGGGACACCCTGTCCTTGACATTTTCTGAGTTTAACAAGCATCTGGATAGAAGGGCTGTATCACTTTGGGGCATAATTTTCCTCAGAACCTGACCATTGCTAATCTCAGTTGTCACTTGAAAAATTTAATGCCTGTGTATATTTCTAGGGAACTCTGATGGTCTAGTGGCAAGAAGCTGCACTGTAATCCTGAAGGCAGTTGTTTGAATCCACCAGTTGGTCCACAGGAGGAGGGGCAGATTTCCTTCTGGGCAGTTTATTGCCTCTGAAAACCCACTGGAGGGTCAGTTATGAGTCGATTCCGATTCCACAGCACACAACAACAGCCACAGAAAGGAAGGCTGGGCGCTCTGGGGGTGTAGGCTGGAGGAAATTGCTCTGCTGTCTCTGGTGGTTTGAACAGACCTGTGGCTCCCAGGGAGAAGGAGGGACAATCTCTCCCTGTGTGATTTATGGTCTTTGAAACCCAGTGAAGGGTAGACTGTGAATTGGTTCTGACTCAACAGCAATGCATTTATTTTTGAGTGAGAAGATGAAGTGTTACCTTTAACAAGAGCTTAAGTGCATTACCAGTGACAGGTATGGATGACAGAGAGTTACACCCCAGAATCTGAGTAGCAAATGAAGCTGGTTGATAAAGCCTGACCAAGGGTGAATTTAGTCTCAGATGGAAGTTCTTTGTTCTCATTGCTTGTTGAGTATATTTCAACTTACAGTCTCTCTAAGCTTTCTAAGGTCATAGTCTCCTCTTGTAACAATTAGCTGCCTCAGAATCCTGATGGAAGGTTGCTGTGCATTGAACTTGACTCTACAGCAGTGGGTTTGGCTTCAAGTTTAGTCTTTAAGGAAGTCAACATGTATCCACTCCACCTATCGAGTGGTTGGGGGTTTGAACTGCTAACTCATTCGTTAGATAATACTTTATTTCCTTTGGGTCACCTGGTGGCCCCTTACAGCCTTCATTCTCTTTACTCTGAACATGGACTCTACTGAATTATTTTTCTTATACTTTGCTTAGACAGCTGCCCTCTGAAATGCATATTACTTCATTAAGACACTCTTCTCTAACTTGGCTCTGGTGAAATCACTAATGGGCTTTGTCTATTAGCCAAAACTTTAAGTGATATTCTTACGTGGTTAATGCAGCTTGGTTTTCCCTACATATCGTGGCCCCCTCATGGAACTGTGTTGGCCAAGGGGTAAGGTGTTGTGCTGCCAGCCTGAAGGCATTCAGTTCAAATCCACCAGTTGCTCCACAGGAGAAAGATGGGCCATCTCCTCCCATGCAGCTTACCGCCTCTGTAAACCCACTGGAGGGTCAGCTATGGTTCCAGCTCCGTGGTACACAACAACAGTGGTGCCGTCATTCTTCTGCACTGAGTCCAGATGGCACGACCTGCTGTGAAGGGCTGCCATTGTCGTCAGCCTGGCGTCACGGTAAGGTGAATGTACTGATAAACTAAGCGTAGCAGTTGGAGCCCACCAGCCGCCCTGTGAGAGAAAGACTTGATTGTATCCAGGAAATCACAGCCTTGGAAGCCCTACAGGGCAGCTGTGCTCAGTGAAGACAAACCCTGGGTTTCGGAGTCATCTCGACAACATTGTGTTAGTGTTTTTGAGTTCTCAGCATGGAGCTCAGAGGAGAAAATGGTCTTACTCTCCAAAGTACTGAAGAGCAATGGTGTCTCTATGGAGACTAAGGTGCATCTGATACAGGCCATGGTCTTCGCAATCACTTGTTGTGCATCAGAGAGTTGGACAGTGACCAAGGAGGATAGAAGGAGAATTGATGCCTTTGAGCTGTGGTGCTAGAGAAGAGTATTGAGAATACCATGGACTGCTAGGAAAACAGACAGATTTGTCCTGGAAAGGGTTAAACTGGGTGGCTCCTTGGAGGCAAGGATTCTGAGGCTCCGTCTAACATACTTTGGACATGTTGTGAGGAGAGACCGGTCCTTGGAGAAGGACATCATGCTTGGGAGGGTGGAGGGACAGCGCAGGAGAGGAAGGCCCTCTATGAGGTGGATTGATTCAGTGACTGGGATAATTGGGATGGGAGTGTCAGAGACAGTGCGATTGGCACAGGACAGAGCAGAGTTTAGGTCTGTTGTACATAGAGTCGCTATGAGTCGCAAGTGACTCGACGGCACATAACAACAACAACAATAAATGGCTGTTAAGCTGTTTCCAGCTCACGGCAATCCAACCCATAACGAGTAGAACTGGTCTGTGGGGTACTCGAACTTGTGGTGTCCTGGATGACCAGGTCTTTCTTCCAAGGCACCTCTGAGTGGGTTCGAACTGCCAGACTGCAGCCTTTACACTAATAGTTGAGCACTTAACTCATTGTACCTCCAAGGACTTAACAGATACATGAGATCGTTGTTGTGTGTTACCATCGACAGCTGACTCATAGCTCACCCTTCAGCTGGTTTCAGAGGCCGTAAATATCAGAGGAGGAGGTCGTCTCACTTTCTTCTGCTGGGCAGCTGGATTTTAGCTGCGTGCCTTTGAATGATAGTGCACCTGCTTTCCCATAGGCTGCCGGAGACAGAGACGCACAGACAGCTGGTCTGCATCAGGTCTGTCTGAGACTCTCGGGCCTTGGTCACATATACACACACATTACGTGCTTGTGCACAGTGTCTGTTTTCATTAGAGGTGTGACACCAAAGAGAACCAGTGTTGATGGGTTCTATTTGTGTATTTTATAGTTATCCTTTTTTACCATGTAAATTCTACAACAAATACATTTGTGCTTAGAAAAGATACACTTTTTTTCACTCTAAGACTGATGTCCTCAGAGACAGACACAAAGGACTATAGAATAAAAGTGTTTCTGTTTCCTGACCAACCTCCCCATGTTGGAGGGCAGGTGTCGGGGTTTAAGGTTTTAATGGGAAGTTAATGTGAGGGTGATCCTTGATTTAATCATTTCCTCTGAAGCTTGTCCCGTTGTAGTTGTTCTTTTACTCCTGTGTTGTTACTCTTTGTTGTAGGGAGATGCTGTGGGATCGTAGTAAAAATCTTGTAATCTTTTCTTTTAAATCCCTGAAGGGTGTGGTCCGAGATGAAGTCCAATCCAGAGCATCACACACATGCCCTTATTTCCACAAGTTCTTACCATTAGAAGGTTCTCACGCCATCTGAGAAGGAGCCCTGGTGGTGCGGTGGTTAAAACTGCTAGATGCCAAGTTGATGGTTTGAACTCATGAGTCCGTCTAGGGAGGATGGATTAGACAGTCCGCTTCCAGAAAGAATACAAGCAAACAAAACATGACACTCTGCCTGTCATTGAGTCATTCCTGACTTATCATGACCCTTTTAGAAGCAGGAGTGGCATCCACTTCCTAAACACCATGCCTCTGGAAATGCTATGAACTTTGAGAAATGGGGATGGTTGTAGAGGGGCTTCAGGCCTTTTGTTCATGGGGTCAGTAGGAGTCATGCTTGACTTGAAGACAATCAACAACAACACTGGTTTCTGTCTTTATACAAGGAAACTTCTCACCTTTCTCTGTGATGGATTTGAACCACTGACCTTTAAATACTATGCATCCAAATTAAGACAGACTGGAAGGATTGGCCATCCATTTCCAGAATATAACAGGCCTTTGGAAGCACTATGTTTTTGCCACCAGGGCTGGGAAACCTTATGAGGTAACTCCACTCTATCATGTACGGTTGCATTGAGCCTGAATCTTATCAAATTCCATGGGCTTGATTTGAGTAGTACCATCAGATCAGTAGAGAGTCTTGGTAGTCTTGTTTTTGTTGTTGTTATGTGCCATCGAGTGGCCTGCAACTCGTAGTGACCCTGTGTACAACAGCCCTAAACCCTGCTTTATCCTGTGCTAATCTCATTGTCCATGACACACCTACACCCATTACCCCAGTGACAAAATCAGTCCATCTCATCGAGAGCATTCCTCTCCTGCTCTGTCCCTCCATCCTGCCAAGCATGACGTCCATTTCCAAGGACTGATCCCACCTTGCAGCATGTCCAAAGTATGTCAGACAAAACTTCAGAATCTTTGCCTCCATGGAGCAGCCTGGCTTCATCTTCTTCAGAAAGAACTTGTTTGTTCTCTTAGCAGTCCATGGTATATTCAGTACTCTTCTCCAATACAACAGCTCAGAGGCATCAAATCATCCCTAGTCATTGTCCAGCTCTCTGATGCATAGCAAATAATTGCAAAGACCATGGCCTGGATCAAGTACACCATAGTCTACAGACTGACATCACTGCTCTTCAGTACTCTGGAGAGGTCTCTGACAGCAGACTTTCCCAATGCAGTTCATCTTTTAATATCTTGGCTGCTGCTACCAAGAGTGTTGCTTATAGAGCCAAGCAAGCTGAAGCTGTTGACAATCTCAATATCTTCACCATCTACAATGATGCTGCCTATTGGCCCAGTGGTAAGAATCTTTGTTTTATTGAAGTTGAGCTTCAATATGTATTGTAGGCTGCAGTCCTTGACCTTCTGCAGCAAATGCTTCAGGTCCTCCTCAGTTTCAGCAAGCAGAGTTGTGTCAACTGCATAACACAGATTGTTGTTGAGTTTTCCTCCAATCCTGATGCCACATTTCTCCTCATAGAGCCCATCCTTGATGCACATCTTTCCCAATTTTGAACCATGCAGTGTCTCCTTGCTCTGTTCTAACAACGGCCTCCTAGTCCAGGTATAGGTTTAAGCACAATCAAGTGTTCTGGGATTCCCATTCTTCTCAGAGTCAGCCATAGTCTGTTGTGATCCACACAGTCAAATGCCTTTCCATAGTCAACGAAACACAGATATGTATCCTCTGGTATTCCCTGCTTTCAGCCAAGATCCATCTGACATTCGCTATAATATCTCTAGTGCCATGGCCTCTTCTAAATCCAGCCTGATCTTGAGCTAGTTCTTTGTTGATGTGCTGTGTTGCGACCCATTTGTTTCTATGTCTGATTACCTGGATGTTCTATGATTTCCACACTCTACTGGGTCATCCTTCTTTGAGATGGGAACAAATATAGATCTCTTTCAGTCAGTTGGCCAGGTGGTTGTTCTCCAGATTTCTTGACAAAACTTGATGAGCACGTCCAGGGCATTATCTGTTGAAATATGTCTGGTGGCCTACTGGTAAGGATTTGTGTTCCCAGTGCAGAGGTATACAGTTCAAATCCATCAGCATCTCTGTGGGAGAAACATGGTCCATCTCTTCCTCTCGAATTACTGCCTCTGAAAATCTGCCAGACCACCCGCTATGGGTTCTCATTCTGACATGACGGTACAAAATAACATCACACTAGAATGGAGCCCTGGTGGTAAAATGTGCTAGACTGCTAACATTAGGTTGGTGGTTTGAATCCACCAGCTTCTCAATGAAAGAAATATGGGTAGTTTGTCTCTGTAAAGTTACGGAACCTTTAGAACTCAATGGAAGATCACAATGAATCATCAGCCTGGAAAGCCATCTCTATGTGACACATTCTGATTTAATAGTTAGTATGTCCCGTTGTGTCCGAACCAAGCCATAGCTGGCCTGCCAGTGGGTTTTCAGAACCAGTTACTCACATGGGAGGAAACTACCCATCTTTCTACAATGGAGCACAGCTGGTGGATTCAAACCATGTGCCTTTGGGTTGGCTGCACAGCTCCTTACCACTAGGCCACGAGTGCTGCCTTCTGATCTAAAAGGACTTTGCACACATAACCATTTGCGTTCAGTGCTCAGTCCCTCTGGCTCAAAGTAGAGATGGTGATGATTTCTCTGGCCTCCCCCAAAGGTTGGCTGGCCCTTGGTGGGTCCCTGCTGCTTCCCACAGGCCTTTATTGGGATTTTTGTTTGTTTGTTTGTTTGTTTATTCTCTTTTAATTAATTTTAATAGACATTTACAGAGGTTTTGGATTTCCATTCATTCATTGCCGTACTTTTCTCCCTGCCCACCCCTCCCCACCAGTTCGCTCCCCTCTCTGAGAAGAAAAAAAATTCCTTCATTAGTATACAATACCCCCATCCCTTTCCCCCCACCCCCTACCCCGAGTATACTTCTCTATGCAACTTTAATTCTTGATTCCTGTTCTAACCATAATACTCAATCATATATCACTTCTAATCTGTTCTTTCCCTTATCTGTTTCAATACAATATACATAATTTATCCACTTTTTTCTATCATACCCCAACCCTGATGTCAGACCCATTCTACAACAGTGGCACCATGCAGTATTTGTCCCTTTGTGACTGAGATATTTCGCTCAGTATAATGTCCTCCAGGGTCACCCATTTTGAATAATATTGCTTGAGTTCCTTGTTTTTCAATGCTGCGTAGTATTCCATTGTGTGGATATACCATAGCTTCTCTGTCCATTCGTTTGTTGATGGGCCCTTAGGTTGCTTCCAACTCTTTGCTATTGTAAACAAAGCTGCGATAATCATGGGTGTGCATATATCTGCTTGGATGGCAGACATAGTCTTTCTGGGGTATATTCCCAGGAGTGGAATTGCTGGATCAAATGGTATCTCTATTTGCAACTTTTTGAGAAAGCGCCATACTGCCTTCCACAGTGGTTGCACCATCTTACATTCCCACCAACAGTGAATAAGAGTTCCAGTTTCTCCACATCCT
>NW_006399875.1:7598299-7614967 GCF_000299155.1 Elephantulus edwardii | reverse complement strand
GAAATGACAGCCTTTTTAACAAATGGTGCTGGCAAAATTGGAAAGCTTTATGCAGAAGACTCCAACAAGATCCACACCTCACTCCATATACAAAAACCAACTCAAGGTGGATCATAGACTTAGGACTAAACCCAAGGTCTATAAACATCATTCAAGAAAAGCTTGGAAGAACTTTAGTGGTCCTAATCCACAATATAAAAAGTCTTCCAGGTATCCTGAAAAGTCCCACAGGCCTTTGTACCAGCTGACTGCCACCATAGGAAGGGGTGACAGTATACAGATGAGTCCCGGGAACTAACACCAAGGAAACCACACTCACTACCATCGGGTAGACACCAGGCCATATACAGCCCCTTAGGGTTCCGGGGCTGGA
Organism: Elephantulus edwardii; assembly: GCF_000299155.1. Classification (NCBI taxonomy): domain Eukaryota; kingdom Metazoa; phylum Chordata; class Mammalia; order Macroscelidea; family Macroscelididae; genus Elephantulus; species Elephantulus edwardii. The sequence goes on along the minus strand of NW_006399875.1, from coordinate 7,614,594 downwards.
AATCTCTATAGAAGCACCTTGTCCATCTTTCTCTCCCTCCAAACAACTGGGAGGTTCAACTTTATGATCAGACTTTAGTCACAACATCATTAGGGCTCCTGCCAATTGAACAGGATGGCACCAAATTGCTTTTCCCACTTTTGTAGTTGTTATATGCCATCGAATCAGAATCAGTCCGTAGCTGGTCCTCCAGAAGGTTTTCAGAAGCAGTAAATCATACAGGAGGCGATTGCCCATCCTTCTCCCTTGGAGAAGCTGGTGGATTTGAACCACTTGCCCTTGTGATTGCAGTGCAGCTTCGTATCAGTAGGCCGCCAGGGTAGAAATCATCATCGGCGTTTTCCAATATGAGATGTGGCCAAGGTTCTTTGAAGAGTGTCGGGGGACCATCACATTCACATGTGGCTGAGGTGTACCAGGACTTCCCCTGACCAGTACCAGGCAGAGGAGATCCCACTCTTTGAGACCTACCCCCTTGGTATGATCAGCTCCTTCTATGGGAAAACACAGACCCTAAACTCACAGAATCCTCTAAATGGTAAAGCCTCTTCTTTCAGCTAGAGAGCCTCCAGGGAATATTTTCATTCATATTGGGGGGCAGGGGGAGTATGTACTGTATTCACACACGTGTATATAGGCTGAGATTCTCGCCTGGGCCTGTCACAAGGCAGACTTTTACTGGAGCTAATCTTTGTTGTGCAGACCTTATGAGTTGGAGTCTGCTGGGAGTAAATACGATACCTCTTTTCCCTCACTTTCTTAACTTGTAAATGCCAAGTGCATAAATTAGCGAGGAGTTTCACATGCAATGCTTACTGGGATATTTTATACTCAGAACAGGGGTGCCAGGTTTCTCTGCTCAAGCTATAATGCCCCATTCCTTCTCTGTACAGAGACACACGTTTGCAGAGCCTCCACAGCTCTCCCTTGCACATGCCCCACTGTCCTCAGGGGCCGCAGTCCAGCCCACAGCCCTCTGGCCTTGCGGTGCGTCTGCCTGGCACATCCTTCCCCTCACTGCATCGTAGGGAAGAGGATCTCTCAGCAGAATGTCATCTCCACCTCTTAAGATTCGGCCAGGTACAAAAGTCACCCCTCTCTGCTTTGCTTTTGAAGGTGCTCAGCGTGGTCCAGATGGGGTTTCTTTTTTGTGTTTTTTTTTTCTTAAATAACTTTAATGAAAGTTTACAGAGACTTAGGGTTTCCAATCATTCATTGTTGCAGTCTTCTCCCTGTTGTTGTTGTTGTTGTTGTTATGTGCTGTCGAGTCGCTTGCGACTCATAGCCACCCTATGTACAACAGCCCTAAACTCTGCTCTATCCTGTGATGGTGAAGAGATTGAGATTGTACACAGCTTTAGTTTGCTTGGCTCCACAGTAAGCAGTCCACAAGCAGCCAGAAAATTAAAAGGCGCATTGCCATGGGAAAGCCTGCTGTTAGGGACCTCCTCTTCTCCCTACTCCCTCCTAATTCACTCTTCTCCTTGAAAAGAAAGAAAAACTCTTTCATTGTTATACAGTCCCTCCCCCCAAGTCCACTCCACTGTACAGTCTTCTCTCTGGACTTCTGTAATACAAGAGTACCCATTCACTTATACCTTTTAAACAGATCTCTCCCTCATCTGTTTCAATGCAGCTGCTTACGGAAAAGTCACATAGTGCCCCCAGAGGTACCTTGGACAAAGGGCCTGGCAATTCTACACCTTCAATGTGACAGTGTTCAAGCCCTTTGGAGCAGGTCTGTCCTGAATGTCAGCTTGACCACAGTGGGTTTACTCTGGTTTTATCTCTTTGTTATCGTTGCCTTGTAGTAGCTTCTACTTCATAGCAACCATGTGTACAGAGTCTTGCCTGGTCCCCTGCCCTCCTCACAACTGCTGCTGTGCTCAGGCCCAATGTCACGGCCACCTTGTCAAACCATGTCCTTGAAGGTCCTCCTCTCTTTGACTCATTGCTCTAGTGGTTGACCCCTCCCGACAATATGCCCCAAATAGGAGACAGCGCCTCACTATCCTCACTTCTGAGGGGTGCCCGGGCTTCTCCTCTTACAAGATGGATTCATTTGTGCTTTGGGAAGTTCACAGAATACTCAAGACTCTTGGCTAACATCACAATTCAAAGGCCTTCATTCTTCTTCTATTTTTATTATTCCTTGTCCATCTTCATATGCATTTGAGGTGAAATGCCATGGCTTGGTTCAAGTTAATCAAGGTAATCGGCTTTGGCATAATTTCATTTAAATGGGTCGCCTCGTCTTTGTGTTACTAGTTTGAACACCATAGAGAGGTAAATGTCGGGGGAAAACCATGTGGATCTTGTTTTGCTCGGTGACTTTTCGCCAGGTGGACTCTAGCTCCCGCTGCAGGGTCATTTTTGGATAGACACTTACATCTGTGACTTGTCCCCACTTTCCCCCTTCATACCTTAAGGATGCTTTTTATTTCCCACAGTCCCTTCACTTTCATTTATGACCCCAGTGTTCTCAAGCTTCTTGTGACTTTTTCCTCTTATTACACTGTCCATCAATATTCTGTGTGTGTATTCACTGAATCCCACTTTGCATTCCAAGTCAGTATGACCATCTAAGAACTTAAAATGCATGTGAGATGGATCTCTTAGAGCTTCCCTGGTGAAGCAGCACCTTTGATAGTGCCAGACTAGAAACCCCCAGGATGTGAATGCACGGTGAACATCAGTGCCATAGACATCATGACATGTCATCAGGTGGAAGGTCTCCTTGGATCTTCAGAGCTTTGATGTTGGAGATTATTATTTACTCTGCATTTTAAGAATGTTGTTGATCTAAATATCACTGAATGTCCCAAAGCACACAGATTCATTTTATTACCCCTTTAAATCATGATGTTAGTGATCAGGCAAGGTAGATGGTAATCATACCTGAGTGGTTATTACTGTTCAGATGTCACGGAATGTACTCACATAACACCTCTTGGGTCCAACAGGCTGAAGCTCTACCCCACCCTGCACCAGTTCTCATAATCTCTACAATCTCTACTATGTTGAAAGCCCATTGTTGCAGCCACTAACTCAGTACAACTCATTGAAAGGCTTTTTTTCCCTTCTGATCTTCTATTTTAATAAGCATGGTGCATGAATTTTATTATGAATAACTATCCAAGGACTGGTCCCCCCGATACCATGACCAAAGGTCTTGAAAGGAACTGCCAGATGAACTATCTCATGGACTGCCATAAAAATAGGCAGATACGTCTTGGCAAAAGTGCAGCCAGAGTGCTCCTTGGAGGTAGAGATGGCAAAGCTTCATCTTTCAGACTCTGAACATGTAGCTAAGTGAGGCTATTCCTTGAAAAGGGACATCATGCTTGGAAAATGGGAAGGAACTGCAGAGGAGAGAAAGATCCCCAATGAGTTGGATTGACATGATGACTTTAACAATGGGTTCTCATGTGTCAGAGATGATGAAGGTAGCACAGGATAGGGCAGGATTCAGGTTGGCTGTTCGTAGGGTTGCTATGAGTTGTATTCAATTTGATAGCACCTAACAACAATGTATCAATCTCTATGCATTTATATATACAGCATGTAAACTGTGGAGAACAGCACTTGTCTGTGCATTGCTGTACAGAGGTAACACATGGTCGCTGTGATGCTAAACACTGTAACACTGATGTGTCAAATGCAATAATGTTTACCCACGGCAGACAGTGTTTAGTGGAGCTTCCCACAGTGTTTTGGTGGAGCTTCCCGATTAAAACAAGTTTGGAAGTAGGCGTGGCTTCCCCTTCCAAAATGGCTTGCCTCCAGAACCTCAGTAAACATGGAGAAATGACCAAAGTTATACAAGTGTTCAGGTCTTTCATTCATAGGGTCGTGATGAGTCATCTACGACTTGATGGTACTAAACAACAACAACAACAAACTGTATAAATAAAAAGGCATTAAGCTACAAGACAAAAATACATCATCTTCTGTTATCCTCCTCATAGGAAGAATCACACTTGACTCTCTAGCATCTCTTTTCAGACCCTTTTTTTTAAAGTTCACCTTTGTGCATGTTGTTGTTGTTATGACTCATAGCAAGACTGTGAACAGCAGATCATAACCTCCCCCTGTTCTGCACCATCATCAGGATTTCCATGATGCTAGAGCCCATTCCTACAGTCATATCAGTCGACCTTGTTGAGGGTACTGTTCTCTTTTTCCACCCTTCCCAGCATGGTGATGTTCCGCCCCCCCCCCCCCAAAGACTGGTCCCTCCTGACCTCATTCCCAGAGTTTGCAAGATCAAGGTTCACTCTCCCTGCCCCGAGCCCTGCAATGTCCAGGCTTACTGTCTCGCGATTCCTGTTTGGGACCACGTTAAGCAGCCAAATCCCCAGTGGTGTAGAGTAGAGAAATGTGTTTTCCCCACCCATGTAGAGATGTGAGTGAGCCCCAGAATGATGGACTGTGGAGTCCCCCGGGGCTCAGCTCCTTGGATGGTGTTCTCATCACTCAATGCTGCCCTCCTCTGCTTGATCCAAGATGGAAGTCTAGGTTCACATTCCAGGAGTAAAAAGTGAAAAAGGAGACGGGATGTGCCCTTCCTTCAGGGCCCTGCCAGGATGTCGGATCACCATCACTGCTCACATCTGTGAGGTCACATGGCCAAACCAAAGTGAAGCGGAGGCTGAGAAACTGTCTATGTTACCAACTTCTGTCATCACAGAGATATCACAAGAGGATGGCTTTCAAGAACAGAAGATGTCTTTTTCTTACATTTCTGGAGGCTGAAGGTCTACATCAAGGTCTTGCCTAAGCTAATGGATCCTGGAGCCACTATTGCACAGGTTCCTGGCGTGTGCCTGCAATCTCTGGCAATCCTGGGTATTCTTTGGTATGTCTTGGCACTTCTCTTCCCACTTTATGTGTGTTTGTTTTCATTTGGCTTCTTCCCCTGTGTCTCTCTGTCTATTCTGCTCTCTTTATGACTCAGAAGTGAGGAGGTGTATGACCCACCCTACTCAGCCTGTTGCTAGGTGCCATTCAGTCACCTATGACTGTCCTGGCCTCTGCCATCTGATAGACCCAGCCCCATTGTTGCAGTCGCTGTGTTAATTCACCTTATGTAGAGTCTCCCCCTCCCTCTGATCTACCACCTTTCCCAGCACAATGCCTTTTCCAAAGGACGGGCCTCTCCAGCTCTATGCCCAGAGTAAATGAAATGAATTGTTACCTTCCTTTGCCTCTAATCACTGCTCTTGTGTGACCCCACTAGTGTAGCAAAAGCCAAGAGCAAAACCACTTCCATCAAGTCACTTCCAACATGTTGTCGTTGTTGTTATGTGCCATTGAGTTGCTTGCAACTTATAGCGACCCTATGTACAACAGCCCTAAACTCTGCTCTCTCCTATGCCAATCACACTGCCTCTGACACCCATCCTGATTACCCCAGTCACTGAATCAACCCACCTCATAGAGGGCCTTCCCATTCTGTGCTGTCCCTCCACCCTACCAAGCATGATGTCCCTCTCCAAGGACCGGTCCCTCCTTACAACATATCCAAAGTATGTTAGACGGAGCCTTAGAATCCTTGCTTCCAGGGAGTCGCCTGGTTTAACCCTCTCCAGGATGAATCTGTTTGTTTTCCTAGCAGTCCATGGTACTCTCAACACTCTTCTCCAGCACCACAGCTCAAAGGCATCAATTCTTCTTCTATCCTCCTTTATCACTGTCCAACTCTCTGATGCATGACAAGTGATTGCAAAGACCATGGCCTGTATCAGACGCACCTTAGTCTCCAGAGAGACACCATTACTCTTCAGTACTTTGGAGAGGTCCCTAACAGCAGACTTTCCCATGGCAATACGTCTTTTAATTTCCTGGCTGTTGGTGCCAAGAGTGTTGACTGTGGAGCCAAGCAAACTAAAGCTGTGTACAATCTCAGTCTCTTCACCATCCATCCTGATGCTGCCAATTGGTCCACTGGTGAGACTTGATGAGACTTGTCTTCTTGATATTGAGCCTCAATCCATATTGTAGGCTGCAGTCCTTCACCCTCTGCAGCAAGCGCTTCAGGCCCTCCTCAGTTTCAGCAAGCAGGGTTGTGTCATCTGCATAACACAGATTGTTGATGAATCTTCCACCAATCCTAACACCACGCTTCTCCTCATAGAGCCCAGCCTCCCGGAAAATCTGTTCTGCATACATAGCAGTGCTCAAGGTCAGAGTAAAACAGCCCCATAAGGCTACCAAAGTTGTCAGTCTGTCGGAAAGTAGATTCTGCGTTCTGTCCTGTGGATCAAGCTAATGGATTTGAAACACCACCCGTTCAGTCAGCTGTGAAGACTTTTAACCTCTCCTCCATGAGCGTTTCTATCATAAGGAAAGAAAATCTGCATTTTTAAACAGAGACTTTTGTAGGTACAGGGGTTAAGATTTCAATATGGATTGGATGAAGAACATAACTCAATCCTAATCAGAAGCCTCATCTATTATGCACCACCATGACCCTAGTAAACCCCAGACCCTCTTAACTGAAGGAGAGCAGTGGTAAACTGAGTCCCGGGAACTCTCTGAGCCAGGCAGCAAGGCTGTTGTGTCACTGAAATTGTTTAGGAGTATCATTAGCACATTGTAATTTTTAAAAGACCCAATTTTATTTTTCTCATTGTTAGTAATTTTCAACAAAACAATCCAGCCTCTCGCTGCTGGCACCCACTTCCCACCTTGGTACTCATTGAAGAAGAGAATAGGTATGGGCACAATGCTACCTTTCCCATCTGTTCACTGCTTTATGACAGTTTATCTCTTCAGCCACAAGTCCTGGGGACTCCTTGGTAAGGTGCGTGGGCACTAACTGGAAGGCCAGCCATTCACATCCCCTGACAACTACCCTGGAGCGAGACAGCAGGCTGGGAAAGGTGGTTGTTGTTGACTATACCATCTGTTGAGCCAACTCTGATATGCGGTGGACCTGACCCCATGAACTAGAGGTCTGAGGACCCTGCCCTGTACAATTTCATTCTCATCTCTGCCACACTTGAGCCCATTGTTATGGTCGGTCTGTCAGTCTATCTCAGTGAGGGTCTTTCCCCTCGTGGCTGACCTTGTACTTTTCCAAGCATGATGTCATTTTCCGAGGACTGGCCATGCCACCAGGATGTGGAATGAAACAGTTGAACTTTTTAGTGCTAAGATGTCATCTCAGAGACATCATTGTCACTTCCAAAGTTAGGAACTTTGCCTCACCACAGCAGAAGCTGTGGATTGGCTACATGAGCTACTGTCATGCAGTCAAGACTTTAGTACTGATGTGACTCACAAACAAACAATCCAACTGCTAAAAAAATCCTGAAGAATCATTGAAGACATCGAGGGAAAATGAGGCCAGGAAGGTTTTGAAGACAGCTGTCATTTGTACAGGCAGCAGAAGGGTCCATGACATTCGAATGGAGTCTGTGAGGGTCTTGGAGCTATATGTTGTTGTTGTTGTTGTTGTTAGGAGCTGTTGAGTCAAGTATGACTCATAGCAACCCTATAAACAAAAGCTCTGAACCCTGTTCTATCCTGTGCCATCCTCATACTTCCTGACTCGCTAGAGTCCGTTGCTATAGTCACCGTGTCAGTCCACCTGGCTGAGGGTCCTTCTTTCCTTGGATCACCCTCCACCCTTCCCAACATCATGTCCTTCTCCAAGGAATAGCCCCTCCTAGCAACATGCCCAAAGTGTATGAGGTGAAGCCTCATCGTTCTTGCTACCGGGGCTAGATAGCAGGATGAAAAGCATTCACCAGCCTCTGGGAGGGAATGTAGAGGGTCAGCAAGAGAGAGGAGGATGCTATCCCTCAACAAGAGGGATTGACACAGTGCCTGCCACTGTGGGCTGGAGTGTGACAGGATGGTGAGCCTGGTGCAGGACAGAACGGGGTGCCAATCCACTGCTCACATGGTCACTATGAGTTGTAGTCAACTCGGTGACACCTAAAAAAAACAACCCCTCCGCAGGACCAAGATGGGTCAGTCTGCCCGGAAACACTGTGGGGCAGTTCTGTTCTAGAAGACGGCCACTCTGAGTGGAACTGACCAATGACAGTGGATTTATATATTACCTGGACAGCCAGCCATTCTCACCCTTCCTATCCTGATTATTTCTCCTTCATTAACAAAACTCACTACCTTCAGGATTCCTTTTTTTTTCTGTTGGCTCTTTGTTTTTTAAAACATTTTCTTTTTCCCCCCACTTTTTAAAAGATTATATTAGTTTGCGTGCAAAATTCGTATACAGTGTCTACAATTCATGTACATCACGTTTCACACATTCCTTCATTTGCGTTGTTTCAGACAGTCGCACAAACAGTGGGTTCTTTCTAAAATCAATCACCACTGAGCTACGCCCACTATTAACCTGTCTTTTAAAGTCCCCATTGGCTCTTTCCTACTTCCTTTGTCCCGCCCTCCATCCACCAGACTCTCTTATCCTAATGATTTTGTGCCCCCTTCCCATTTTCTGCCCCCTTACCTCTCTTCCTTCCTTTTCCCTTTTGGACTTCTCTCTGCATCTCAAGGCCAGGGGTTCAAGGCCACCAGCTGCTTTGCAGGAGGAGAAGGATGGACAGTCTTCTTCTGTGAGATTAACAGCCTCTGAGTACCCGCTGGAGGGTCAACTATGGGTCAGTTCTGACTCTAAAGTACTCAACAACACCACACACATCTTAACTAATGATCCCTCTATTTTTACAGCAATGGTCTTAGGTGGTATTTGTCCTAGGAGACTGAGTTAGTCCGTTCACTCAGCGTCATGATGTTTCAATTGTCATGTTATGTGGTATTGGCCGAGTGTGAAAGCAGCAGACTCCTAACAAACTTTTGTTGCTCTTGTTCGTTTGGTCTTGTACAGGTAGGTCTTTAAAAAGCCAATGCAATATATGTAGACCAGGTGGATATTTTAAAGCTTTTGATAGAAGAACCAAAATGTATCTTACCCAGTCAAACTGTGAACCACAGTCTGTCTGAGGGCATGAATACATTCTTTCATTATCATGATATAGATCGGCCCCTCATGACTGGTGGTGGTGGTGGTGGTGGTGGTGGTGGTGGTGGTGGTGGTGGTGGTGGTTTCATGCTCTTCCTGAGATGGTAGGTTAACTATTTTTCCCCCTCCAGATAGGTTTCCTTTCCTTGTTAGTCACCCATCTTTCCCTTTGCGGCTTACTGCCCATCCTCTTCTTACCATCTGTTTGAGCTGTTGCCCACTCCTCCTGGAGGCTCCTGGCACCGCTCCTTGCATACCTCTCCCCACATGCCAGCCAGTTTGTGACTCGAGATGTGGTATTTGATGTCCTAGAACAACAGAGCACACCAGCCTGCACAGGTCGGAACTGTACACTTCTACATAGCAAACCTCCCTTGCCAGCCCCTGGGAATGAATTAGACTCCTGCTTCTTCTGGCCTGAAGCAAAAAAGAGATTCCCTCACCCACAAATGCTACTCTCTCATTTTCAGCATGCTTACAGCCTGAAAACTTTATTTTATGTCTCATTTAGTTATCTTAATTGCATTCTGCCCCCTGGTAGTTCACTGACCATATACTGCTGTCACCACTTTTTTTCCTTTTCTTTTTAATTTTGATTTCAGTGGAAGCAAATTAAATTTTCGTTGGACCATTAATACACATTTTGATTTGTGACGTTAATTTTAATACCCCTAATGTAATAAAAACTCCCCACTTTCCTGTGGTACTCCTGGTTTCCACAAACCCTTCTGTACATCTGTGTCTTCCTTTATTCAGTGATATGTTGATCGTCTCTTATTGTTTATTGTATAAATTATACAGCGCTGTATTTCCCTTTACCCCTCATTTACACCACCTTTCCATTCTCCTATCTTATTGTTGTTAGGTGCCATTGAGTCATCTCCAACTCACAGTGACAGCAGATCTGAGCCTTGCTGTATCCTGTGTCATGGTCTCTATCTCTGCTACCTCAGTCTCTGCCATGGTCAAGTCCATTGTCATCGTCAATCCATCTTACTGATGTTCTTCCTACCCATTATTATCTACTGGTGTTTAATCTCCTCTCCCTTTCATCCCATACCAGATAAATCACTCACTCATGAAGGATTCCCTTCTCTGTGTAACCATTTCTTTCACGTTTAATCACTGTTGTTATTGTTGTTGTTGTTATACTATCAAGTTGTCCATGACTCATAGTGACCCTGTGCACAATAGTTCCGAACCCTGCCCTATCCTGAGCCAGTCTGATTATCTCCAACACATCTAAATCCTTACCACAGTAAGTTTATCTCATCCAGGATCATCCTCTTCTGCCCTGTCCCTCCACCCTTCAAGCATGATGTCCTTCTCCAAGGACTGGTCTCTCCTGGCAGCATGTCCACAGCACAGTGTTGTTCCATCAAGTTGAATATGACTCATAGCAACTCTGTGAACAAAAGATCTGAACCCTTTCTTATCCTGTGCCATCTTCACACTTCTTGACACATTAGAGCCCATTGCAGCAGTCACCTTCTCAGTCCACCTGGTTGAGGGTTTTCACTGACCTTCCATCCTTCCCAGCATCATGTCCCTTTCTAAGGAATAGCCCCTGTTAACAACATGCCCGAAGTATGTGAAGTGAAGCCTCACCATTCTTGCCTCCAAAGAGCACTTTGGCTGCACCTTCTCTGAGACATACCTGTTTGTTCTCTTGGCCATCTTGTTCAGTACTCTTCTCCAACACCACAGCTCAAAGGCATCAGTTATTCTTCCATCATTCTTATTCATTGTCCAAATGCCCCTCTCAGGGCCAAGTGTAGTTTTTCATCCAGAGGGAGAAAGATACGGACATTGCTCAGTATTATGGTTATGCAGTCTGATTGGAGCCAGTGGGGGAGAGACAAACCTTCAGTGAGGTGGGTTGATGTAGTGATTGCAACAATGGACTTAATACAGCTGAGCCTGTGAGGATGGTCAGGATTGGATCAGGATTTATTCTCTTGTGTGTAAGATTACTCTGAGTCAGAGAACCCTCAGGGTATCTAACAACAGCAACAACAAATCTGTGGATGAGCTAGCAAAGCCTGCAAGGTCATCTGAGGGAGGCTGGCATGTTGAGATCAGACCTCATAAGTTGACTGATTAGAGGAGAGCCACAGTACTGATCCACTGTATGTGGACCAGACTTAAGGACAGAAAATTCTAGAAGTACATTTATGGGGTTCCAGGTGGTACCATCACAATGACAAGAGGGTGCTCCCAGGGAGGCACAGCTCACTTATTTCATCTTTCCGGTCCCTGAGAGGCACCCACTTCCTATACAACCTGCCTCCAGAAACTCTCTGCACTTTGATAAATGTCAATAACTGTAAAGGGGCTCTGGGCCTTTTGTTCATAGGGTCACTGTGAGCCGTGCTTGACTCGAAGGCCATCAGTACCACCACCACCAGTCCCTAAGGTGGGTAGCACTCCCAGCCTCCCTTCACCATCTTCCCCAGGGCTGGACTCCTTCATGGCCCCTGTCCTCCAACCAGAGAGGTGAACCAGCAAAGCCACCCTGAAAGGCAGTCTCTTTGGTTTGATCCCCTTGGTGAGAAAACACCATACCCAGCTTCTTCTTTAATTCCCACCTGTAATCTCTCAAATGCAAACCCCTCCCATCTGCTGTCAGGTGCGCCAGGGGACAGTGCTGTTGCTGGTGGATGCTGTTGAGTCGTGCCTGGCCCACGATGGCCTGTGGACAACAGAGTGAAGCCTTGCCCAACCCTAAGCACCCTCACAATTGTCCAGTCACTCTGTCAGCCCATCTCCTTGTGGGCCCACCTCTCCTTCACTAACCACCTGCTTTACTGAGTATGATATTCTTCTCCTCATGCAGAATGGGACTGCACATGTTACCAAGAGCCCTCATTTCAGAAGCTTTCTTGAAGTAGCATGGCCCATGACAGGTAGGATAACACCCAAGCAAAAAGGAAGACCTATTTATATGTTGTTGTTTTTGTTGATTGCCTTTGAGTCAAGCACGACTCATAGCGTCCATATGAACAAAAGACCTGAAGCCTTTCTATAACCATCGACATTTATCAAAGTTCATAGAGTTTCCGGAGGCTAGTTGTTTAGGAAGTGGAGGAAGACCTATTTATATGACGATTATTCCATTATTCGCACAAGCCTACGTTGAAGACATTGAGGCTTTCCACTGAGTTCTGCCCAATCCCGACTAGAGGCCAAACAAATGCAGCTGATTAGCCCTGAGCACCTTCCTTGCATCCCAGACTCAGCCACAGCCGCATCTTCGGAGCAGTTTCTGACACAGTTCAGACACTCAGGCTACCTTTTCTGACAAATTCCCAAGAGTCAACAGAATCTTTTCTCCTCTGGCTTCTTCAGTTGTCTGCAACACTCACTGCCCCCACTTGCTTCCCCACCTTCTGCCTCCATGAAAAAGCTGGAAGTGATAATGAAACTGGGAAGGCTATTCAATCAGGAGCTCTGCTGTTTGTTCAAGCCAAGCGAAGGAAGAGTGGCTGGGAGATGGTGGCTGGCTTTTAGTGTAGGTGTTGATTTGTAATGTGCTCCGGACGAGCTGCAGCCTAATTAAACCAAACTCGGCTTCAAAGCACAGTCCCTGGCAGTTTACTGGGGGAAGCAGTGGAATTTTCCAGCCGGGATATTTTACCTTCCTTCACCAGTGCCTCCAGCCTCTATTTAATTTTGCTGAATCAAAAGAAATCCCACAACACTATAATCTAGCAGAAATATCTTTTTTATATTCTTTTATTATTATTTTTAATGAAAATTTACAGAGACTTTGGATTTCCATTCACTCATTGCTGCGCTTTTCTCCCTGTCCCACCTCCCCTCCACCCCACCCCGTACACTCTTTGAAAAGTAAAAGAAAAATTCTTTCATTGGTGGACAATCCCTCCTCACAAGTCCACTCAACTATATAGCCTTCATTCTGGACTCCTGTCGTGACAATAATACCTAATCACATATCACTTTTAAACAGTTCTCTCCCTCATCTGTTTCAGTGTAGTATAAATAATTTATCCCATCATTCTCAGTCTCCTCCCAACCCCGATGTCAGTCCTGTTTCACAACAGTGGCACTATGCAGTATTCGTCCTTTTGTGACTGAGATACTTCACTCAGCATAATGTCTTCCAGGGTCACTCATTTTTAATAATAAACAAAATGTGTGGTGCTTGTTGTTAGGTGCCATGAAGGCAGCTTCTGACGCTTGATGACCTTACGCATGGCAGAAAGGAGCACCAGCCGGTCAGCACCATTGCATGGTGACCGTTGTGTGTGATAGGGTTTACAGGGGCTGGATTTTCAACATAGCCAACTAGGCCCTTGGGCCTATCTTCATCAGAGAGCTCTGTTGAAACCTGTCGGTGTCATAGAAAGTACGTGAGGCTCCATGTTTGAAGAGACATGTGGGCCTTGTCCTATGCAAATACACTTGAATATTGGGCCAGGTGATTTTTGGACAAGTGGCCTATATTTTGGATAATTGATCCCTTCTTATCCAGGACTTTGTTTTCTCCATGTTGAAGTGTCATCGATATTTAAGACTGCAGTCTTTTTCTACCCTCTGAAAATGTGTATTCAAAATGGTCTACCTTGGGAAAAAATTATATATATAACAGTGTTTATAAATGCTTTAATAATTTATTTCACTGTACAACTTGCATTCTCCGTAACAGTAAAATAAACCCAGCAAAGTAATCTCATCAGTCAGCAGTTCAAGAAGAATTCTGTTCAGTGCCTTGAGTAGGTTGTGGGGCACTTACTATAAGAGGGACTCTGGAGGCCTAGAGATTAAGGAGTTGTACTGCAAACTCAAAGACAGATGGTTCAAATCCACCAGCTGCTCATGTGAGAAAGATGGATCATTTCCCTCTGTGTGATTCACAGCATCTGAAAACTCACTGGTGGGTCAACTCTGAGTCGGTTCTGACCCAACAGCACCTAACAACAACAGCAGCAGCACATTGGAACACAGATAGTGGTGCTGTGTGTGTGAAATCTAGAGGCTGTGGATTGAACCAGGCTGGACAGCTTGAATGGAAGATTGCAATTCTACCTCTTAAAGATCCATGGATCCTGTTGACGAAAATTGCACCTGAAGAGAAAAGCGGTCCTGGTGCTGCAGTGTTTAAAGTGCACAATACCTACGAAGAGGTCAGCGGTCCAGGCGTGTCAGCTGCTGTGCAGGAGAGAGCTGTGCCGGTGGACTTCCCTGAAGATGAGACATTCCACAAAGATGAAAGCCGATGGAGAAAGTTCTCCTCTGTTCTACAGGGTGTCTATGGGTCAGACAGCCCCATCAGAGCTGCCAAGTTTGGTTTGGTTGTTTTGGGTTAACCTGCAGATAACTAAGTCCTGGTTGTGACTGCTTCCTAACTGGCAGAGAATCTTCTGGAATGGGAGAGGCAGGCAGCTGGTGATGTGGCTTTTCTACGTTTGTGTTGAAGACACATCTCTCAGCAACACACCTTCTACCTCGAGTTGACCAGCAAAGGCTGTGGACGTAACGTGGTGAGAAAGGACATGGCGTAGAACGCCTGAAATGCAAAATCCTTCTTTCAACCTGGTGAGGTCTCTGTGGGTGGCTTCACGGTGCTGGACAGCCACAGGACTGTACAGCAGGCTCTGAAGGTCAGAAACCAGGGCAGGGATAAGTTGGTTGTCAGGAGAGAAGTGGAAATTCTCCTTCCTGTTTATCCTGCTCATTCACTGGAGTCATTTATGAGGCAACAATGAGAGTCCTTGCCATTAACCTCTGGGACCTTCAAACACCCCAGGCTTGCAAAGTCTCTTGGTGATGGGTGCAGACATTCTTCCCTTCTGACTTACAGAACGTTCTGATTTTTATCCTTAAATCTCTTCACATAAAGAGACAAATGGATTCCAGTCTCACACCGTCCATGCATGAAGATAGAAATCTTTTCAATAGCGTTGAGCCCCAGTGGGGAAGCCAAAGTATTAAAAGTAAGTGCAAAGGAAGAATTCCTTTTTTCTTATCTGTCTTTGTTTCATCGCACTCTGAACACCCTCACATCTGTGCTTTCTTCCTAGGCTGTCTTGTCCTCACTGTGACCATTTAGCACCCTCTCCATTAGCCAGGACAGAATCAGAAAACACAGTGGTTGTAGTTTAGTGGCTGCTTGGCCTCTGCCTAGCTGTTCTCTTCCTGAAAGTTCTGGAGCATCATTATTGTGAAGAGAGGATATGTTTTCTCTTCTGTAGAAGTCGAGACCTTGGATCATGTAAACGGTTTACCAATTAGTATCTTTTTTTTTTCAATTGTACTTCGCCATGAGGCCACACACGCAAAGCCAGTAGAGAAAATGAGGTAATGGCTTATGAAATGCCTCACATTTGCAGGAAGGAACAAATGCAACAGTGCTTAACCTGCTCTGAAACCTGTATTCTGTCAGCTTGTTCCAGCCACATGTACTCTGCTTTGTCATCAGCCGGTTCCCAAGACATTGTCGGTAACAGAAAGCCACAGTGGCCCTGCAGGGTCCTCCTAACAGGATGATATCATAGCGCATGCCAGCGGGTGTCAGATTGTATGGGATCAACTCTGACCCATAATGACCCTGTGGACAAGGCAAAGAAACCCCTCCTCATCCTGCACCAGACTCTCAACCTCTAATGGGCTCCATCCCCCTGGTTCAGCCACTGCCCCAGCCCATCTCACTGAGAGTCTTCCTCTTCCTTGCCGATATCCGACCATGCAAGATACCTTCTCCCAAGACCGGGCCCTCAAATACTGAGTCATAAAAAACCCCCCAACAAACCAACCTTTAAAACTCTCATTATAACCTGTCCTGTCTTAGCTTCAGGGACCTTCCTTTTGTGCGTGAACTTTTAAATGCCAGCTGATGAAACCAGTAAGGGGTCCTGGCAGCACCGTGGGTGAAGCACTCAGCTTCTGCACACAAGGTCACCAGTTCTAACCTCAATGTGTCATAGAAACTCTCTGGGGCTGGTCCGATCTGCCCTTTGGAACTACAGTGAACTGTAATTAGCTTAATACTAGAAAAGCAAAGCAGTAAGACATTTACCACTAGAATTAAATTCTCTTACATTGTTTTTTGCCTATTTAACAAAAAACAATGATTTGCTCAAAGTCTGACTGGAATATTTAAGTGGAAGCTTCTAAAAAACAGAGCTTCTAGAATTTGGGAAAGTTTTACTTATTAAATCATAATTGAAAAATATTTAATTCTTGTTGTTATGTGCCGTCGAGTCGCCTGCGACTCATAGCGACCCTATGTACAACAGCCCTAAACTCTGCTCTGTCCTGTGCCAATCGCACTGTCTCT
>NW_006399875.1:7586997-7595569 GCF_000299155.1 Elephantulus edwardii | reverse complement strand
TTCCATTTCTTCCTTAACAATATCTAATTTTCCTACATTCATGCGGGAAAATTGTGAGGGCAAAGAGTTGTTTTCACTGGAAATTACCCTTAAGCTAAATTAAAATTTTAAAAAATAACAGATACTCTTTTCATTATTATTTTGTGCTCTTTACAGTTTAACCTCTAAGGCTTAAAAATAAGTATATGTATGCACACTGACACATGTGTATCTCTCTACTTGTTGATATGTGCACTCATACCATCATTTGATAATAACATGCATAACATGTTGTTGTTGTTGGTATGTGCCATCGAGTCATTTGCAACTCATAGCGACCCTGTGTACAACAGCTCTAAACTCTGCTCTGTCCTGTGCCAGTCGCACTGCCCCTGACACTCCAATCCCGATTACCCCAGTCACTGAATCAATCCACCTCATAGAAGGTCTTCCCCTCCTGCGCTGTCCCTCCACCTTCCCAAGCATGATCTGCATAACACAGTTTTTTAAAAACCTCCTCTAGTGTTGGTTTGGAACTGGTAAGGGAGTGCATCACGGTTGTATTCTATCTCCAGGCCTGCATCATCTGTATGTTGAGCACATTATCTGAGAAGCCAGACTCTGTAAAGAGGAGTGTGGCGTCAGGATTGGAGGGAGACTCACCAATAACCTGTACTATGCAGATGACACAACCTTATTTGCTGAAAGTGAGGAGAGCTTGAAGCACTTGTTACAGAAGATCAAGGAATGCAGCCTTCAGTTTTGGATTATGTCTCAATATCAAGTAAACAAAGATTCTTATTACTGGACTGATAGGCAGCATCATGTCAGCAGCTTCATTTTGCTTGGATCCACAATTGACACCCTTGGTATGAGCAGTCAGGAAAGAAGGAGATGAATTGCACTGGGAAAATGTACAGTTAGGGACCTCTCGAAATTATTGGGGAGTATTGATGTCATTTTGAGGACTAAGGTGCATCTGATTCAGGCCACAGTCTTTCTAATTACGAGCTGTGCACCCCAGACCTGGACAATGAATAAAGATGACAGAAAAAGAATTGATGCTTTTGAGGTGTGGTGTTGGAGAAGAGCACTGAACATCCCATGGACGGCCAAGAGAACAAACAGATATGTCTCAGAGAGGGTGCAGCTGGAGGGCTCCTTGGAGGCAAGAATGATGGAGCTTCACCTCACATTCTTTAGACATAGTAGGTGCACGAAGAGGGGTATGATGTTGGGAAGGGTGGAGGGTCTGCAAAGGAGAGGAAGACTCTCAACCAGGTGACTGCTGGAAGTGTGAGGATGGCACAGGACAGGACTAAGGGCAGATCTTTTGTTCATAGGGTCACTATGAGTCATACTCAACTTCACGGCACCTAACAGCAACAACATTACCCCTATTTGTTTTGTGGAAAGTGGTTCTGATGCTGTAATGTGTTACTTGTTGCATTGCTAGCCAAATGGTCACCTGTTCAAGTCTACCATCTGCTCTTTAAGGAAAGGCTAGATAAGCAGTCCCTTCCTATACAAAGATTTCATCTTCGAAAATCCAGTGAGTATGAGTTGACTCAGAAGGAGTGGGTTTGTGTGTGTGTGTGAGTGTGTGTGTGTGAGAGAGATAGTTTCCTTGTATTTTAAGGGGTGTGTGTGTGTGTGTGTGTGTGTGTGTGGTTAGGTGGTTTTGGTTTTTTTCCTTGTTTCCTTTCTTTGTTACATAGTAAGTAAGAACTCTTGACTGACTTGTTTGCATAGCCGAAAAGCACAGTTTGCATACTAGACCAACCTAGACTCGCAATCAGGAACCGTTAGAAGGTAAGGACCACAGAGCTGGCCCATCAGTGTTTCATTGGTGGCAAAAACTTGCCCAAGAAGTCCTGGTGGTGCAGTAGATAAAGTGTTGTGTGGCTAACTGACAACCCAGCAGCTACTCTGGGAGAGAAATATGAGGCAGTCAGGTCAATTCTGCTCTGTCCTGAGAGTCACAGTCAACAATGGTGGTAAACATGTAGGTATAGCTTGCCTACGGCCAGGTGTGTGAATTGTGTGGAATTGTTAGAATATGTGTTCCTTATACATACCTGTGCTGTTGATCTCTTTCCTCTCTGGTGAAAAATCTGCATCTGCCATGATTTCTCATGAGCCTTCACTCCAGAAGAGGGTTAGCACTTAAAGGGAGCCTGTGAAAATCTGTTCTGTATGCTCCACTTTGATCCCAGCATCACCTTTGCCCCAAAGCCCAAAACAGCCTTGGTGATGTCATTTGTTGTTAGTTGCCTTCAAGTCCATACCAAGTCCTGGCGACCTTATTTGTAACAAAAGAAAAGGATTTCCATTTGTGAGTCATATTGTGACGCTTTGTTATATTTGCATCGTTGTATCAAAGAGTAGTCTTTTGTACTGTATAAGGGTTTTAGTGCTTCATTTACCAAAAAATAGATCTCCAAATCCCACTTTCTAGTCTGTCTTGACCTGAAAAGTCCACGGAAACCAGTTAAATACTAGCAAGACAACAAAAAGACCAACAGGTGGATATGGGTGAAATCAGCCAAATCACGCAACACAGACCCCCAGATCTCTTGATAAAGACATCCTATCATGAAAATATAGTTTGCTGATGAACAGTTATGTTCATTATATGGCTTGGAGAAATATTATGTTAAATTTGTCTTGTGGAGAAAGTGCAGCCACAGGGCTCCTTGGAGGCTAAGATGACAAAGCTTCACCTCATGTTCTTCAAGCTTGTTGATAGGAGGGGCTGTTCCTTGGAGAAGAGCATCATGCTTGGAAAGGTGAAGGATTAGCAGAAGAGAGGGCGACCCTCAACCACTTGGGTTGATGCAGTGTCTACAGAAATGGGCTCTAGTGTGCCAGGAAGTGAGAGGATAGCACGGGAGAGGACAGGGTTCACATCTGCTGTTCATAGGGTCCCCAGAGGTCATATCTGACTCACTGACACCTAACAACAATGAACAATTGATACTTACCTCCCTATTAACTCAATAAAAATCTGACTAAAATACTTAGCAAAAAGTCAGGTACCTTGATTGGCTTTGAAACAAATTTTCTTACTTTTGTATTAACGTGCCGGGTACCATCAAGTTTAGGACTCTCATGAGCCCCTTTGATCTCTGCCTCTTGGTGTCATCAAAGATTATTCATATTCACATCAGTGGGTTCACCCTGTAACAATTGAGAAAGAATTGTAATACAAGGTACTTAAGATCTTCATAGATGATATGTCTGAGCAGAAGAAAATTGTCTAGCAAGTTAACCATTCATCCTGCTTAATGCTCTAGGAGTTTCAAAAGGAGATCGAGGTGAAACCCGGCAAGGTATGCCGTGAGGGTTAGCATTGGTTTCAACATTGGCTGTTTTACTTTGTAATGTGTACGTAGGTATGACTTCTCCTTACCTTCCACTATCACATTAGCTCTGACAAAAGGGGAAAAGTTCATACAAGCTGAGTTTCATGGATTTCATCTTCTGATTTTTCCAAATGTGGAGGCTAGAATTTTGAAGTTCTGTCTCACATCCTTTGGGCACATGGCCAAAAGGAACCGGTCCTTGGAGAAGGACATCATGCTCGGAAGAGTAGAGGGACAGTACAGGAGAGGGAGATCCCAGAAGAGATGGATTGATTGAGTAGCTGGGGCAATGGGGGTAGGAGTGTCAGAATGAGTGAGACTGACTCAGGACAGGGCAGGCTTCAGATCTGTTGTACAGAGGATAACTGTGAGTCACAGGTGACTTAACGGCACATAACAACAACAACAACAACGGCGTAAAATTCTTATCTTACCTGATGCTGCCTTAGCAGATACAAGTAGCTGACATTGTTTGTTGTTGTTATGTGCCATTGAGTTGCTTGTGACTCATAGCGACCCTATGTAAAACCGTTCTGAACTCTGTTCTATCTGTTCAGTAAAGTGCCTACCTCACTGTCTCTGATAGAACTACCCCTATTACCTTAGTCACCGAATCAGTCTATCTCATTGAAGGTCTTCCTCTCTTGTGCTGCCCCTTCACCCTCTAAAACATGATGTCCATCTCCAAGGACTGATCCGTCCTTGCAACAGGTCCAAAGCATGTCAGACAAAGCTTTAGAATCCTTGCTTCCAAAGAGAAGCCTGGCCTCACTCTCTCTAGGACAAACTTGTTTGGTCTCCTAGCAGTCTTTGGTATATTCATTACTCTCCTTCAGCACCACAGCTCAAAGGCATCAATCCTCTTCTTATCATTTCTAGTCATTGTCCAGTTTACTGATACAACAAGTCATTGCAAAGGGTATGGCCTGAATCAGGTACACCTTAGTCTCCAGATTGATATCATTGCTCTTCATTACTCTGGAGAGGTCCCTAACAGTAGATTTTCCTAATATAATTCATCTTTTTATTTCCTGGCTGCTGGTACCAAAGTGTTGATTGTGGAGCCAAGCAAACTAAGGCTGTTAACAATCTCAAGCTCTTTACCATCTATCATGATGTTGCTAATAGGGCTATTGGTGAGGATATTTGGGTTTTTTTAAGTTGAGCTTCAATCCATATTTAAGGCTGCAGCTGTTGACCTGCAGCAAGTGCTTCAGGTCCTTCTCAGTTTCAGCAAGCAGGGCTCTGTCATCTGCATAACGCAGGTTGTTGGATCTTCCACCAATCCTGATAACACATCCCTCCTCATAGAGCCCAGCCTCCTGGATAATCTGTTCTGCATGTAGATCGAAAAGGTGTGGAGATAGGTCACACCCCTAGCATACACCCTTCCCAATTTTGAACCAGTGTTCCCTTGCTCTATTCTGATGACTGCCTGCTGGTCCACGTATAGGTGTGTTCTGGGATTCCCACTCTTCTCAGAGTCAGCCACAGTTTGTTATGATGCACACAGTCAAATGCCTTTGCATAGTTAATGAAACACAGATAGACATTCCTCTGGTACTCTCTGCTTTTAGCAGATTCATCTAACATTAGCTATAATATCCCTAGTATCACAGCCTCTTCTAAACCCAGCCTGCACATCTGGCAGTTCTCTGTTGATGTCCTGTTGCAGTAGTTTTGGGATAATTTTCAGCAGAATCTTGCTTGTGTTATATTAACAATATTGTTTAATAATTTCTGCACTCTAGCAGGTAA
Source organism: Elephantulus edwardii (assembly GCF_000299155.1). Lineage (NCBI taxonomy): Eukaryota > Metazoa > Chordata > Mammalia > Macroscelidea > Macroscelididae > Elephantulus > Elephantulus edwardii. Next base: position 7,590,467 of record NW_006399875.1, on the reverse strand, counting down.
CCTTTCTTTGGAATGGGAATAAATATAAATCTCTTCTAGTCAGTTGGTCAGATGATTGTCCTCCAGATTTCTTGGCACAACTTGGTGAGTGCATCCAGGGCAGGAGGAAATTTGTTCTCTCACAATTTAGAGGAGCACTGGTGGCCAAGTGGGAAGAAGCTGTGCTGCAATCCCAAAGGCACGTGCTTAGAATCCAGAAGCTGCTCTCAAACACAAGCTCATTGCCATCATGTCAGAACTAAGTCATAGGTGATCCTCCAGTGGATTTTCCCACCTTTCACCCATAGAATAAGCAGATGGTGCATTGAAACTGCCTACTCTGGTGGCCTAGGGATAAGAAGGTGTGCTGCAATCCCAAAGACAAACTGTTCAAATCCACCACCTGCTGCAAGGGAGAAGGATGGGCAGTCTCCTCTGCTGTGATTAACTGCCTCTGAAAATCTGCTGGAGGGTCAGCTGTGGGTCAGTTCTGACTCAAAGAAACACAACAATGACAAACAATAGCCTTTGTTTTTGAAGTCTAACTCCTTACTCATTTGTTATCAAGTTTTTTATTTGCTAGGGGTTTGTTTTGTTTTGTTTATAAAAAAAACCAGAAGTCCAGATCCTGGGTACCAGCTCTAAAAAAAGGGCCATTCATAGTCATTCTCTCTCCCTCTCCCTCTCCCTCCCTCCCTCTCCCTCTCCCTCTCTTTCTCTCTCTTATGGAGGAAAGCCCTGTTTCCTTAAACATTTATAGGCTTGGCCTTCCCTAAAGATCTTCCTGTGTCTTGATCTTCCCCTGTGTCAAGGAGCTGCCTCATACACTGGCCCGGATCTGAAAAGATCCACTCCACCCCAGACAATCCTTCCTTTATTGTGTTGAGGCCTCTACCTGTTGCCTGAATTTCTTACCCTTTTTATGTCTAGTGAGATAAGAGAAAATAGGTCATACTTTAGAAAACTCCACTTAAATCCAATTAAGACTGTTAAGGGATTTCGGACTGTTGCATTCCACACTTTATCCTTTGTTTTATTAGGATCGTGAGGGATCAGAGCTTCCATATTATATCATTATATGATGTGTCCTTGAGCCTTTGGCCAAGGGTGGAGGCCTGCTAGAGGGTGAGGCTTTAAAATCCCTCAGAGAGGAGAGGGGTCTACATGCTGACCAAGGGCCTGGAGCCTCAACTCTCTCAAATGCACTCATTCCCACCACTCCACTCACAGAATCTATCCATCTCATCCTGGGTCTTCCTCTCTTGTGCCGTCCCTCCACTCTCCCAAACATGATGTCCCTCTCCAAGGACCAGTCCCTCCTTGCAACATGCCCAAAGTATGTCAGATGAAGCTTCAGAATCCTTGACTCCAAGTAGCATTCTGGCTTCACCCTCTCCAGGACAAACCTGCTTGTTCTCCTAGCAGTCCCTGGTATATTCAACACTTGTCTCTAGCACCACAGCTCAAAGGCATTAATTCTCTTTCTATGATCCCCATTCACTGTCCAGCTCTCCCATGCATCTAGCAGTCTTTGGTATATTCATTACTCTCCTTCAGCACCACAGCTCAAAGGCATTAATTCTCTTTCTATGATCCCCATTCACTGTCCAGCTCTCCCATGCATAGCACGTAATTGTGAAGACTATATCCTGGATCAGGTATACCTTAGTCTCAAGTCTGACATCGTTGCTCTGCAGTACTCTTGAGAGGTCCCTCACAGCTGACTTTCCTAATGCAGTTCGTCTCCTGATTTCAGGGCTGCTGTTATCAAGAGTGTTGACTGTGGAACCAAGTAAACTAAAACTGTTAACTATCTCAATCTCTTCACCATCCATACTGATGCTGTCATTTGGCCCAGTGGTGAGAATCTTTGTTTTCTTGATATTGAGCTTCAATCCATATTGAAGGATGCAGTCCTTGACCTTCTGCAGCAAGAACTTCAGGTCCTCCTCAGTTTCAGCAAACAGGGTTGTGTCATCTGCGTAATGAAGGTTATTCCATAGTCTTGTCAAATAACATAATGGTTACCCATTATGCACAATGTTTGGATGAGCTTCCAGAATGATTCATGCTGGGAAGCAGGAGTGGCATCCACTTCATAACTAGATGCCTCTCTAGATGCCTCTGGAAACTCTACAGACTCTAAGTGTACAAAAATGATGTTAGTCATCTAACAGAGTTCAGGTCTTTTGTGCAAAGCTTACTCTGAGTCATATTCGACTTGAGGACACTTAACTATTGCCAAATGAGATTAGTGCTGTTCTATCTGGAGGAACACTCTTTTACTTTCTACATCACTCTTTGTCAATGTGCTCTGTGAAGTAACTTGGGTTTGCTGTGATGCTGAACCTTGTGTCGTTGAGATACTAAATACCAGAATGGTTTCCCAACACAAACAGTGTTTGGTGGAGCTCCCAGTTGTAAAACTGGTTTTGGAAACAGGAGTGGAATCCACTTCCTAAAGCACATGCCCCTGGAAACGCTATGAACTTGGAGAAATGATAGTCATGGAAAGGTGTTGGGTCTTTTGTTCATAGAGTCATTATGGCAACTCAATGGCAATCAACATGTATTTGAGATGGACACTATTCAATCCATGATAGATGATATAAATAGAAGATTAAGAAGGCCACAACAAGAAGGATAAATGCAATCATTTTCCATTTCCTGTTGTGAGAGCAGTCAGGACTTAACCTGCTTTCCTTGAAAAAGCTTCTCTTATGACTGAAGTTCACAGATTACAAAATGACAGTTATCTTTGTCTCTCTGTACCCTGTGTAACAAGCCTCACTCAGAATGGAAGAGAAGCAAGGTGATACAGCTGGCTCACTTTCAATTTGGCTTTAAAAAAAAACTATTTTAAAGGAGATGCAGTGATTTCATGAATAGACTGTACACAAGTACAAAGCTCTCTTTCAATGGCTTAAAAGTAGCTTTGGTTAAAGGAACTAAAGAGTTCCCCTGCTGGATGTCTTTGTTATAATGTTGAAATTGAGTGACACTCTCATTGAAAATGACCTTGAGTGGGATGACCAACATTCTGTCACTCGTCTCTGAGCTTTAGCTGTGACTTAAACCAAGCTCTGGCACAATGGAGAGAAAGAAGGCGTGAGGTTTTTATTTTTATCTTCGGAAATAAAAGATGGAATTCTTGAAATTATTTGTGAGAGTTCCATTATTCTTATCAACATTTCAATCTTTCTAGTTGCAGGGGTGTGACATGAGCTTATATTTTCTTACAATAATGTTTTGAGAATGAAGAAACTTGCTAACATTCTGAAATATACATAGGTCTGCACAGAAACCCATAAAGAGAGAGGTAGTTGCACAAACATATATAGACACACAAATGTACATACATATGTGTTGTTGTTTGTTGTTGTGTTGTTATGTGCTCTCGAGTCGCCTGCGACTCATAGCGACCCTGTGTACAACAGCCCTAAACTCCGCTCTGTCCTGTGCCAATCGCACTGTCTCTGACACTCCCATCC
>NW_006399875.1:7584209-7586011 GCF_000299155.1 Elephantulus edwardii | reverse complement strand
AATGAAACACAGATAGACATTCCTCTGGTATTCCCTGCTTTCAGCCAAGATCCATCTAACATCAGCTACAATATCTCTGTACATATGTATGTGTCTAAATATAAAGACAAACACACACATACATCTATGTATTCAAAATATCGGCATAAAAGCTTTGTATTAGCAATGATTTAGATCATAAAAGCTTTGTATTAGATAGCACCTATTTTAAAAAAGGGAAGCCCTGTGAGCATTGTCCTAGGCAATTGGTCTACTATCCTAAAGTCCACAACTCTCTAGTTATTCAAACCCACCATCCTTCCCAAGGAGAAAAGTGAGCAGTCTCTTCCTATGTGATTTACAGCTTCAAAAACCAAAAGGAGGGTCACCTGGGAGTCAGTCTGACTCAACAGCAATGAGTTATTAAGGAATCCTCTAGGAAGAGAAAGAAAGTTTAATATCTTAACCCATCCATCAAAAATTAGGAGGGTTCCTTTTACTGTCATCTTCTCAGAGGTGAATATGGGCGAATGCTTCAGGAACACGCAGTTCACTTACTTTATGCCCCCTTATTCACGCTAGTTTTCATTCTCATAAAAGACAAACTCTGTGTAATCGAAGGTCTGAAGCATGCCTTCCATTCTCTGTGTTTAAAAATTATGAAAGTTAAGAGAACCATAAATATGAAATGGAGTAAAATCAAGAGCAAAATTAGTCATTGCTGTTGAGTCAGAATGAACCCATAACTAACTCTCTGCTGGGTTTCCAAAGCTGTAAATTGTGCAGGCGGAGATTTCTCATCTTTCACCTGAGGTGGATTTAAAATTCGAGTGAGACATGGCCCTTAGGTGAGTAGTGAAACTCCTCAGAGACTGAGCCACCAGTACCCCTTAAGGGAAAAATGATTTCATTAAGAAAGAAATCTCCATCCAGACTTTGGTGATGAAGCTTACTTGTCTAAAGAAACCACATACGGTTTTACTTCGTGTTTTACTCCTTAAATTTTATCCTCATAATTTGTTCAGATCGCTCTCCGGTCATCACTATCATTTTTATTGGCTGACAGATATTATTTTGTACATTTAAACCATCTTTAAGAAAACCCACTCTCTTGTTGTGTGTCAGATTCAATTCAAAGCAAAAGCAAAAAAATAACTCTCATGATATTGCAAAATGTAGATTTGGCCATAGCTCACACTGATGAGCATAATAGAACATAAAAGTTTTCTCTTTTTTAAAATAAAATTTCTTTTACTTGCAATTTTAACAAAAGTTTACAGAAAAATTAGATTTTCATTCATTCATTAATGCATATTTCACACTCATCCCTCCCTTCCACCTCTCCAAGTTGATATTTTCTTATACTAGTTTATTTACAAAATTCGAATACATTGTTTTTGAGAATAGATTCTTCCAATTTCCCTCAACCTCCACCCATCAAATGATACAATTCCTTGATTAATCCTCCCTCCCCCTGCACCTCCTCATCCCTCTGCCTCTACCCTGCCCCAATCCCCTTGGATCTACAATAATGCTTTAAACAATATTTGTCCTTGTGAGACTGAGATAGTTCACTCAGCATAATGCTCTCCAGTCCCTCCCAAATTACATAATAATTACAGAATCATTTCTCCTGTGTGCTGCGTAAGAATTATTTGATTGTATGAATGTACCGTAATTTCTCAATCCATTCATTTGTGGTTGGACACCTGAGCTGTTTCCATGTTCTTGCGATGGTGAATAATGCTGCTATGAACATTGGTGTACAAATCTCAGTTTGTGCCTCAGTTCACATATTCTCAGGGTATATTCCAAGTAGTGGA
>NW_006399875.1:7581658-7582184 GCF_000299155.1 Elephantulus edwardii | reverse complement strand
CCATCCTTGCCTCTCAGGGGCACCCTGGCTGGACTTTCTCTGTATCTGCTTTTTCTTTTGACAGTCCGTGGGACGTTTGGTGCCATCAAGTGAGCACTGGCCCAGTGACCCACCGTGCAGCAGAATGCAGCCCTGTCGTATCCTGTCCTCACGATCCCTACTGTGTTTAAGTTCACTGTTGCAGCCATCAATGCTTTTCTTCCCCCCAGGGACTTCCTCTTTTTTTTACTGACCCTCTACTTTTCCAAGCATCATGTCTTTCATTCTTCACAGATTGGCACCGCCTGATAGCCCCATGTGCCCTAGTGACACAAAGCTCAGCTCTCAGCCAGAAGGTTGGCGTTCAAGGTCACCCAGCAGCTCCTTAGGAAGAAAGGTCAGGTGATCTGCCTTGTAATGAAGGCAGTCTAGGCATTCTCTCATCCACTTCCATCAAGTCCAGTCTGACTCATTGCAACCTTCCCTCAAATCATAGCGACCTTCCATCAACTCATAGAGACCTTCCATCCACTCCTAGTGACCTTCC
>NW_006399875.1:7573489-7580996 GCF_000299155.1 Elephantulus edwardii | reverse complement strand
TAGTGACCTTCCATCCACTCATAGAGACCTTCTATCAGCTGATAGAGACCTTCTGTCCATTCGCAGTGACCTTTCTTCCACCCACAGCTGCCTTCTGTCCGCCTATAGCCACCTTCTGTCCACTCGTAGTGACCTTCCCTCAACTCATAGAGACCTTCCATCAACTCATATAGACCTTCCATCCACTCATAGACCTTCCATCAACTCATATAGACCTTCCATCCACTCATAGAGACCTTCCATCAACTCCTAGTGACCTTCCATCTACTCATAGAGACCTTCTATCAACTGATAGAGACCTTCTGTCCATTCATAGTGACCTTTCTTTCACCCACAGCTGCCTTCTGTCCACCTATAGCCACCTGTCCACTCGTAGTGACCTTCCATCAACTCAGAGAGACCTTTCATCCACTCATAGACCTTCCATCCACTCATAGAGACCTTCTATAAACTCAGAGACCTTCTATCTATTCATAGCAACCTTTCTTCCACCCATAGCCACCTTCTGTCCACTCATTGTGACCTTCCATCAATTCATAGCCACTTTCATCAGCTCATAGAGACCTTTCATCAACTCATAGTGACTTTCCACTGAGCTTCTCAAGCTATATATCTTTACAGGAGATTGCTCATCTTTCTCTGAAAACAGCTGGTGAATTTGAAAAACTAATTTTCTGATTAGTAACCTAACATATTAAAGTAGTATATACCATGAGAGCTCTATCCTTTTTTTATAAATTTGTTTATTGTGATTTTAACTAACATTTACAGAAAAATTGGAGTTTTCATTCATTCATTGTTACACATTTTCCTCCCTACTCCTCCCAATTCACTTAAAAAAAGTCACTCATTATTGCCTAATTTCCTCTCTCCCCCCTCCATTCCTTCCCCAGTCCACTTTGCTGTGCACCTCTTATTCTGGACTGTTGTCATACAAATAATACGTAATCGTATCCTGTATGTTCTCTGTGACTTGAGCCACCCAGTGCCATGTGACAAATCCATAAACTATAAAACCTGCCTTGATCCTCAGCCTTCTTCCACCCTGCTCAGTTCAACACCTGTTTGCCCTGTCACCTTCCTGTAGCACTGTTTTAGTATTGTCCTCCAAGAGTTTATCTCATCCTCCTCCTAGCTACGCTCGCCTTTGTACATGCCCCAGTCTCCTTCAGTCTTGGCTGTAAGTTTTCAATGAGCCAGAATGGTCACAGTTCTCATGGGCCCTGGATGGCTGATCTAGTATCTTACATGCTCATTAAATATTACAGCTTTTGTTTCATCTCAATAGAGGAAAACATTGGAAATGATAAAGATCTCGAGGTGCTGGGAATGTGGATTATTCCAGGTGGAACTGTCAGGAGGGGTGACACTGTAATGAAAGAATTTTGTATAGTGTTTCAGCAGAAATGAATTTTTTTTAATAAATATATAACTTGTGTATCATTGTAAGAACATTTTGTGTAAGCCCAGCTTACATGTTTCAGTATATCCACAGGGCTAATTCATGTTGTTGTTGTTGTTGTTGTCGATTGCCTTTGAGTCGAGCGTGACTCACAGTGGCCCTATGAGCAAAAGTCCCAAAGCCCCTTTACAATATCAACATTTATCAAAGTTCATAGAGTTTTCAGAGGCATGTTATTTAGGAAGTGGATGCCACTCCTAATTCATGTTACGAATCTTCAAGTGGACTCTAGTTAGAGCTGGTGTGAGAATCAGTTACAGTGATGCCTCCACATTCATGGTTTTGTTTGCACATTCTATAAGCATACCTTGCTGTGTTCATTTCTGCTGGTGTCACATGTTAGCTACAACACTGTGGTACGCAGTGTCTGTGAACCTTTATCAATAACCTGTTTTACAGTGAAGTAGTAATTAAACTGAAAGGACAAATATCAAATCCGTTTTCCACCTACTTGCGAATTCTGTTGTAACTAATAATGTTACAGGGAGCTCTGGTAGCTTACTGGTAATGTATTGCCCTGAAAGCCAATGCAAAGGTATGCAGTTCAAATCCACCAGGAGAAAGATAGGCACTCTCTTTCCGTGTGAGTTACTATCTCTGAAAAGTCATTGGATGGTCAACTATGAGTCAGTTCTGACTCAACAGTACATGACAATGATAATGTGATAATTCAATGTAGGAAAGTTTTATAAAACTATTGTGTCATTGATGCACATATGGTTGAAGAGTATTTAAGCAACTTACAAGTATGTGTGTGAGCTACAATTGAAACTGGTAACAGACATCACAAAAGATCTTGTGGGGTCTGGTGTGAGATCATGCGGTGGGGAGGGGTCATAATGTGTTGCTGCACTGGGCCGTATCCACCCAAGTGACATTACTGAAAGATGTTTACTCTCTTGTTTCTTTTCTTCCACCAGTGGGATGGAGTAGGACCTCTTCCAGACTGTGCAGAACCACCAAAAGGGATCCAGATGCTGTGGCACCCATCAATAGTCAAACCCTACCTCACACTGCTCTCTGAGTGCTCTAACCCAGACACGCTGGAAGGGGCAGCAGGCGCCCTTCAGAACTTGGCTGCAGGGAGCTGGAAGGTAGGACCAGTTCATTGCAATACAAAGAAATCTGGAATGATGATCCAGTCCTTAGGAGACGCTGCACATTTCATTCTGAAAAATGCCGCTCTAGCAAAGTTTTTAAAGACACTAGAGAAAGATTAACTCTATTGAACTGTTGTACTTAGAAAGGCATTCCTTTCCAAAGGGGAAAAAGAGATCACAAGAGTTCAGGGGTTCTCTGAAGACAGCCACTCCAAATGCAGAGGAGGAGATGTAAGTAGTCATTGCAAAGTCCTGGATGTGCCTCCCATCCCTTTGTGGAGCTGCGCTCCTTCTCTGAAAGGCTGTGGCGTGCCAAATTTATTCAAAGCCCTGTCGTTGACTGTGAAGGGAACCCATCAATACACACCGTGTGTACATTACGTGAAACTTAACCATACTGTACAAGGTTCCATTCCCACCGTCCGGAAAGTTCTGTCCTCAGGTTCCCCACAGAGAAAGAGCCCAAGGCGTGTGTAAATCATGCCCTCACAGAGAAGAACAGTGCTGCTGAGTGTCTTTGGCAAAAATTGTTAATATCAGCCTTATTAGGAATGGGAAGGAGCCAAGGAGTGGCTTTGGTTTTGAATCCTGAGTAATCTTCATCTAGAATTTACTCTGATTTTGGGGAGAAAGAGATTCATAATGACTAATGACAGCAAATGCTACAGATTTAGGGCACAAGCTTTTTTTATTTTTACACAAACAGGTGTAACCTGTTAAAGAATGAGGACAAGTTGGGAGAATATCAAAAGAGAACACCTGGACCTCTGCTGTCCGTCTTTCCTTCTTTGAATATCAGCATGAGACTTTGGGAAAGTCATAAATCAATCCTTTAATAGTCACTTTGTTCACAATGTTGTTAATATGGACACGGAGCTGAATCCTCAGAAGTTCAGTGCCACAGGCAACTGCAATGCTGGGCCGAGGAATGGAACCACACTCTATCTTCTTACGATTATCCCTTTCAAAATCTGCCTTCTGGTCGTTTCTTTCTCTTCTGCCATTCATCATTCACATTACTGCATTCCACCGATAGCCCTTTCTTCTTTCTTCCTCTTTCTCAGATGTGACATCTCTGCCATATAGCCCAGCCCTTGATGATACTCACTTCCATTCTTCCATTGCTAACAGAGACTATGACAGAAGATATGAAAAGGTTTTGAACAGCCCAAGTTGACATCCAAACCAGAAGCCTGCCTTTGTGCAGAAACCCCTTATTGTGTACTCCAGAAGAATTTACCTATTTTCAAACAAAGGTTAGCAACCACAGTCACTCACGGGCCACATCAGATTACAAACAACAGATTTGCAGACAGGAATAATAACTCTTATAAGCAAGCATACAAACCTGCCTGAGGCAGTAGGAGCCCTGGCACCCAAGAGAAAAGATGAAATTGCAAATCAATCAATCAATAAGCCTGTCACCATGAGGCTGTAGAAAGGAAGAATGCTTAAAGAACACTTAGTGTGTTCTATATCTTGATTGCTCTGTACCTTGTCAGGATTGGTGTTCATGATACTGATCCTTGCATCAAGAAAATGCTAAAATATTGCTGGTAATTTTAGAAGGAAGGAAGCATCTTAGAAAGATTTCTATCCCAGTGGTTAGTTTTGATTGTTCCTGCTGTCACCGTCCCTGCTGAGAGTTACTAGCCTCTCTGATAATTCTAGACAGTTTTTAATATTAGTCCTCGTACACTCTACAAGCCTTATTTCTATGTGGTTATAAATACACATACTTACATAAGAGTTTTCTTATCAAAATACACATCTGCAGACATGCATTAAAGTTCATCATGTTATGGAAAGCTGTTGTCTAATGTACTAATTTTCCATACTCTGTGGTGAGGAAGGATGGATAATGCATAAGGAAGATTTGTTAACATTGATATTAAGCCAAATAATTGTTATCAGTTTAGACTTTAAACAATGGACTGTTATAATTTAACACTATTTTAGAATGACATGTCCAGAAATTCTTAGAAGATTGATTTGATAGATACAGTGACATTGTGTTTCACGTGGACAGGGTAACATCTGAAATACAGAATCTTAAGAATATAAGGATTTTTTTTATGGTAACTGTTGAAATTTAATGGCATTTTCTAGCATTCTAAAATTTTTATAGTCTACACAAAGCAGAAATGTGGAGGTAAGAAGCACCAAGATTTTGCATGGAGACAGCTTTTATAGAGCTTTTCATAGAAACAATAACTTCTCTTTATGAGAAGATCATATGCATTCTTTTTCTGTGGAAAATTGACTACCAAACTAGATACTCATAATGGCCCTCAACAGTTTTTAAACTTTAAAACCCTCATTACTTGGTTTATTAGCATCAGAAAAACATAATCGTATTATGGCAGGAGTAAAATGATAAATATTTTCATAGCTGACACGGTCTTTGGTTACCTTTTTCTTATTTACATTATGGTTTTTTTTACTTGCCACACAATATTAAAACAATTGGATATAGTAGTTTGAAGATTTCCAAAGCTTGAATAGGGGTTCTTTTTAACTCTAGTTTATGGATTACTTCTATTGTAACTGAATACTATGAAACTCCAGTTTTAAATTATATATAAATTTATTTGTCTTCCGTGCTACCAAGGCAGATATTTTTCTAGTTATATGTGTGTACGGCAGTTTCTCCTAAAATGTATCTATTCCCAGAGAATCTATTTAAATACCTACTTTTAAAATAGGATAGGAAGAAGAGATATTTGGATCAAATCTATTCATATATTATGAAATAGCCCGATACTGGCCTGCATGTAGTTACGAAGGAGGAAGAATCTTTGGCCCAAAGTAATCAAAGATAACTGGAAAATTGGAGCCTGTCTCTAAAGATAAGTACCAAAGCCTTGAGAAGGACACTGAATTTAGTATGGCTTAGCAGTTAGTATATCATGTATAAATGAACCAGAGAATACTGAGGTATAACAAATAAAAGTTAGAATTATGGTTTGACATATAAAGACAAAGAGAATTGCCTTTGTCCTCGTTAACAGTCTAATGGAAGGCATAAGTTTCAGTTGCAAAGGAACAGAGATTTTAAAGGTTATGATGAAAATAGAGCCTGAAGCACAGTGCTTAGTGGTTCAGAAATTGGGTCAGAATCAAACGGAGGTTGTCTGAGGTCTCTGCCCAACCAGCAGCCTAGTAGAAAGAGTAACTGTCGATGGAGATGATGGGTGAAGTGGGACCTACCTTAAAAAAGAAGAATCAGAAAGGAGCAAGGTTATAGCCAAGTCACTGAGTTTAATTACACGTGATTTGGTGATTTCTTACCTACGAAGACTTAAGATGCTGTGCTATAATCCTGAAGGTACATGGTTTGAATCCACCAGCGGATCCATGGAAGAAAGATGGTCAGTCTCCTCTCATGCGATTATCTGTCTCTGAAAACTCACTTGAGGGTCAGCTAGGGGTTGGTTTTGACTCGACAGTCCATGACAACATTTATTAGCAAAGATTATTCCTGTATCTAACCACAACCAGGTGGACTGGTAAGGCAACTGCATTAATGGACTCAAGCATGGCAGAGTTTGCGGAGATGGCAGAGGATAGGACAGGGTTCAGATCTGTTCTTAGGGTCGTATGAGTCATACTCAACTCAATGGCACCTCACAACGATAACACCCTATATTGTACTCTATACACACCTGAATTGACTACAGCATGTATTTGTAATTCAGTGATTTGGTATTTGATTAATCCTCCCTTCCCATGTAATTACTGCCTCTGAAAACCCATTAGAGGTCGAGCAATGGGTTGGCTCTGATTTGGTTCCCAGGTCATAGAGCATGGAAGGAGAAACCCATGGAGAAGCTGGCAGACCTTGTGAATTAAACAACAGAACTGAGAGTTCAGAGAAAGCAAAACAGCTGGAGTTCATGGAGCAGAGACTCAAAGAGGAAATTGCCACACAGAAACAGAAGCTGAGAAATGTTCAGGAGCTTCCTTGGATATCCTGTAGAGAACTGATAAGCATATATGTGTGTGAGAAACTCCCAAGACTTTGGAAACATCTATCAGAAGGAATTAGAGGGAAGAATACTTGGCACTTACATAGAACTGGAAACGGTGCGTAGTCCCAGCAGCCAGAGAGGAAAACTTTATGATTTATGGGCCATTGGTAGGTTACTCAGATACTTTAGCCTCAGGAGTGGAGAGTAATTATTCCTGCACTAGGACACTGCTCTAAAGGAACCCTGATGGGCAGTGACTAAAAATTAACTTACTAGCTAAAAGATTAGCAGTTTAAGATTTTCTTTCACCTCTGTAGATGAGGCAATTTGATTCCATTAAGATTATAGTTTCGGAAACCCTATGGGAGTTCTGCTCTGAGTACTGGGTCATTACGTATTAGAATCACTGCAATGACAGTGAGTTTTTTTAATACTACTCCAGCTCTTTACTAAGGAACAAGATCAAATCTTAAAGGCAAGACCAAAAGAGATCAAATTTTTATATCTTGGAGCGAATCTTAAAATAATGTATAACTCAAGATGTGTGTGTGTGTGTGTGTGTGTGTGTGTGTGTGTGTGTGTGTGTGTAGTTGTTGTTGATCGTCATCGAGTCAAGCACGACTCTAGCGACCCTATGAACAAAAGGCCTGAAGCCTTTCTATAACTGGCAACATTTATCAGAGTTCATAGAATTTTCAAAAGCATGTTGTTTAGAAAGTGGATGCCACTCCTGCTTCCAAACATGTCTTAAACTGGGAGCTCCACCAAACACTGTTCACTATGGGTAACCTTTATGGCATTTGACACCCCAACGGCACAAGGTTCAGCATCATAGCAACTCCAGGTAAACTCGGTGCAGCATATTGACAGAAGAGTCCTGTACCACTTAGAACGTTCCTCCAAAATAGAGTAACAAGCAACTTTAAATACAAAAGGCCGTCTCTGAAATCTTGTTGACTCTAAACAAGAGGTGT
>NW_006399875.1:7551983-7573297 GCF_000299155.1 Elephantulus edwardii | reverse complement strand
CCCCTCCTGCGCTGTCCCTCCACCCTCCCAAGCATGATGTCCCTCTCCAAGGACCGGTCTCTCCTCACAACATGTCCAAAGTATGTTAGATGGAGCCATAAAAAGGTGATTCGAACTCGTAGTGGCATTCCATCAGATTTCTGAGGCTGTAAATCTTAACATGAGAAAACTGTCTATCGTCTGCCATGGAAACTCAAAATGGACAGTTCTACTGTGGATTCAAATTGCCAGCATCTCAGGCCGTTCGGTCAACAGTGCAACACACTATGGAGTACACAACCCTTTCCCCACATGTGCACACAAACACACACATGCACACGCACATGCACACACACACAGATCCTGTAAAAAACAAATGAAAGTACATCTGGAATCTAATTAAAAATTATCTTGCAAGCAATTAAATAGGAAAATAGTATGGTCCACAATAAAGTTGCAAAAATCAATTAAAAAGTGACGCTGATGTTAACATTAGCAGATAAGCAATTGCTGTAACTACATGTGTTTAAAAAAGCTAAGTTGAGGCAAGCTCTGGTGGACTACTGGCAAGAAGGTGTACTGCAGTCCCAGAGGTGCATGGTTCGAATCCACCAGATGCTCTGTTGGAGAAGGAGGAACAATCTCCTCCTGTACCAGTCAGATCTGATTTGACGGTATACACACACCCACAAAAGAATAAAATTTAAAAAGAAAACACCGACTAAGTTGAGATATGGTAAGAGTATGTGTATGTGTGTGTGTGTGTTGTGTATCCCAATAAAATATTAAAAACACCCTGAGAAATACATTATCCAAAATGAAAAATACAAAGAATAAGATTAATACTAGACATTGCAGAACAGAAAGACTACAGACAGCAACAGAAATTTTATAGAATGAAGCAAAGGGAAAGTTCAGCAGAGCATACATGAGCTTCAAGTTGCCTAATGTATATGTAGTCAGAATCCCCAAGGAAAAGGAGAGGAAAAAAGAGAAACAAAACACAAAATTACTTTTTATAAATAATGGCTTTAAAATTCTCAAATGTAGTAAAAGCCCTAAAACTACAACTTTAGGCTAGCTGTCAAGGATTCCCATGCACAAGAAACAGGAAGACAGCTGTGCAAGGCATAACAATCAAATTGCTCAAATGTGCTGGGTGCTATGTTGCTAGGTGCTAGTGAGTTGATTCTGACTCATTGAGACCTATGAGCAGCAAATCATGAAACTTCCCTTATCCTGTGCCATCCTCACAGGATTTTATATGCTTGAGATCAAAAGCACAGAGATAAAATCTTTAAAACATCCAATGTGGGGGGAACAAAAAAGAATTTTGTATACAAAGATTTCCGTTCTAGCCAATTCCAGTTCATGAGCTTTCCAAGTCTGTAAAACTTACTAGGAAGAGACTGCCCATAGTTTTCCTATGGTGACTAGCACCAAGTGGATTTGAATCACTAACTTTTCAGTTAGCAGCCCAGCACATAATTAATTACTCAAAGCAGAGCTCCTATTTACAGAGATAAGAATGACAGTGGATTTCTAGCTATCAGCAATGCCAGTGAAAGACAATGGAACAACATCTTTAAAGCACTGAAGAGACAGATGAGTTTAGCTGAACACAATCATACACTGAGTTAGATTTCACCCAAAATGTAACTGACCTGCTATCTTCTTCATCATGTTACTTCCAAGGCTTCTTTTGTAGTCCCTATCTTGATCAAAAGCAACCAGCAAGTGAAAAGGAACACAACTACCTGGCAACGAAGGTTCTCTTATGAATGTCAAGATTATATATATGTGGACCTTCTATAAATCTGAGCTCAGCTCCTAACCCCCAATACACAAAGGGTCCTAAAGCATACTCCACCAAGAATGGAAAGTAATATGTAAGCATGTATTGTTGTTAAGTGCCATCAAGTTAACTGTGACTAATAATGACCCTGTGAAACATGGATCTGAACTTTGCCCAATCTTATGCCATCCTCACCATCTCCGACATAATTGAACCCACTGTTACTGTCACCTATGTTGTTGTTGTTGTTATGTGGCGTCGAGTCGTTTGCCACTCATAGCGACCCTATGTACAACAGCCCTAAACCCTGCTCTATCCTGTGCCAATCGCATTGTCTCTGACACACCCATGCCGATTACCCCAGTCACTGAATCAATCCACCTCATAGAGGGTCTTCCCTCCTGTGCTGTCCCTCTACCCTACCAAGCATGATGTCCCTCTCTAAGGACCTGTCTATCCTTACAATCTGTCCAAAGTATGTCAGGCGAAGCCCCAGAATCCTTGCCTAAAAGGAGTAGCCTGGTTTAACCCTCTCTAGAATGGATCTGTTTGTTTTCCTGGCAGTCCATGGTACATTCAATACTCTTCTCCAGCACCACAGCTCAAAGGCGTCAATTCTCCTTCTGTCCTCCCTAGTCATTGTCCAACTCTCTGATGCATAACAAGTGATTGCAAAACTCTCTATCCTAAAGGAACAAAGTTTTGCAAATGGAACCAATTACTGTTGCTAAATATATCATAGCTCAAGTTAGCAGTACAACTGCCTTCAGACTGCGGCACTAGAGCTCTCTAGGAAAAGGCAGTTGTACTTGACTTACCTTACTACCTTTATGGTGTCAGCAAAAGCTCTTTTCTACTTGAAATATTGAGACTTTTCTTAATCAACATAGTCCCTCTAAAATCAACTCTAAAGACAAATTTCAAACTTTTTTCTGTTAGGTGCTAACAGGTGCTAAGTTAGTTCCAGCTCAACCCTCCTTATGAGAGAATAAAGCGCTCCCCAATCCTGTGCAATCTTCACAAATGTTGCTCTTGTTTGAGTCCATTGTTGCAGCATGGTGGCATTTCAAACTCTTTTCAACCACCAAAAGAAGAAATTACTTGCTGAGAAATAATATGTTCTCCCTTTTCTAAAGCATGGAGTTTCTCAGTGAGGCTTCTTCACCAGTACCCTTGAGTACCAATACCACTTGTGAAAATAAACAGTTCTATCATGTAACTCTGAATTCTAAGAGCTGGTACTCGTATCCTAAATCCATTCCCACAGTAACTGATGTTTGAAGGACCACAAAGTCCTTTAAACACTGCCCATCTGGTCCATAAATCCTGTGGCAGCCACCAACCTGAATTCTTCCCTGACTTTTGCTGTCGTGTACCATTATTCCAGAACCAACTTGTAGCTACCCTGCGGTGGGTTTTCCAAGGCAGTAAATGTCACAGGAGGAGATTGCCCATCATCCATGGAGTAACTATTGGATTTAAACTTCTTGCCTTTGGTTTGGTAGCACAACTCCTTACTTCTAAGCCACCAGAGCTCCCTTCATTCCTAACTAGACATTTTAAAATCAGAGTTGATCATTCAGACACTAGTCAGTTGTTAAGAGAATAATGCGAAATATGCAGCAAAATACACATTTCTGAATATTTGGAACATTTTTATAGCAAACTGTCAGGAAAATAAGATTCTGTAAGTAAAAAGAGTTGTTTAGACCATTTCTACTCTCTAATCATGAGAATGAGATGCCGTGGTAAATAATACGGTATCCTAAATGGATTCAGAAATAGACTTCAGAATCTTATGCTGTCTGCAGTAGCCCATACCAGAATACATTGTACTCACCATGGGCACCTTTGAAGCTGTAAAACTTTACCTACACTGTGACTCTATTACTCTTTCAGGTGTTTATGTGTCTACTGAAAGGTTCTGTGGTTTTGGAAGAGATGGCTTTTAAAAATGCTGTTTTTCCTAGCAATTATGAGCAGTTAAAAGTCTTAGGAAGTCAATGGGAAATTAATCATTTAACAAAAACCCATTCAATAACAGTCTGTGAAGTGCTGATAGATCAGAAGTGGAATTTTTACTTTCCATGAAGGAGACCTGGGCTTGATTCTCAGCTAGGGTACACACACAGCCAAAGCTTTTCTTATGTGTTGCTATGAGGCTGAACAACTTTCAGTGGAGCTGCCCAGCCAGGACAAGGCAAGAAAGACAGACCTGAAAAAAAGTGAAGCAGTGTCAACTCGATGGATCACAAGAGATGTTTTGTCCCATTGTTCATGGAGTTGCCATGAGCTGGAGTTGAATCAATGAGAACCAACAACAACATCCTTCTAAAGCAAGAGAATGTTTAAATTAAGTAGATAGTGGTCAGTTAATTCTGAATTTCATCGCTATTATAGCATTGACTCAAAGTAGAGTAGTCAATACTTTAAAGGAAGACTTTTCTAGTTCTGCACCTAATGTTGCCGTGAATAAAGTTCCCTGCTGCAAACCAAAGGGCAGCATTCAAGCTTACCAGCTGTTCTGAGAGAGTCTGCTGTCATACAGATAACAACCTTGGAAACCCGATCTGTGGAACTGTCTACTCTGTTCGGTAGAGTCGCTGTGAGGCAGTATCAACCCAGTGGCACCTGATTTGGGTTTAATATAGGAGTTTTTATCTCCTTACCTTTAGTATTTGGTAATTTCAGTAAGGTCAGTAACTTTTTAACCTTCCATCTAAAACTAACTTGTTTGCATGTGGACCCTCAGAGCATGACTTTTGGAGACCCCAGGTCAGCCAGAACACACTTTTTAGTCACAAGTCACAGTTGTTCTAAAAGTTCTTCCTTCCTTCTTCGGTTTATGCAATTCAGTTAATATTCTGAAAGGAAGATTAACAGTATAATTATCCAGATTTTCCCTTTTTAAAAATTTCTGGTAGCTTGCTAAATAATTTGAGATTTAAAAGAGCAAAACCCAAAACCAAAATCCAAACATGTTGCTTTTGAGTTGATTCTGACTCAGAGTAACCCTGATAGGACTTGAAGCACTTACTGAAGATCAAAGATGACTGTTTCAGTATAGATTATATCTCAACATCAAGAAAACAAAAATCCTTACAAGTCAGTCAAAAGGCAATATCATGATAGAGGAAGAAAGATTGAAGTTGTCAAGGATTTCATTTTACTTGGACCCACAATCAATACCCATGGCAGTAGCTGTCAAGAATCATAAAACATCATGTTGGACAAATTTGCTGTCAAAGACTTCCTTAAAATCCTGAAAACCAAAAATGTTACTGTAAAGACTGAGATGTGTCTGAACCAAGTCATGGTATTTCAATTGCTTCGTATACATGGGAAAGTAGGACAATGAGTAGGAAAGATTGAAGAAGAATCGATGTCTTTGAATTGTGGTGCTAAAAAAGAGTATTGAATATGAAATGGATTGCCAAAAGAACAAACACATCTGTCCTGGAGGGATTGCAAACAGGATGCTCCGTAGAGGCAGGTCGATAAGAGTGTCTCACATACTTTGGGCATGTTTTCAGGAGTGACCAGTCTTGGAAAGGGAAGATCAAGCTTAGAAAAGGGTAGGATCTCAAAGGATCCTCAGTAAGGTAGACCAACACAGAGACAGCGACAGGACTTTAAGCACAGTAGAGATTGTAGGATCCCACTGGATTGATCAAAATTTCTATTTGTTGTACATGAAGGAGGTGTCAGTTGGAGTTGATTTGGTGACATTTCAGTGGTGGCCTAAATAGTGAGAAGCTGCCCTGCAATCCTGAAGGCATGTGGTTCGAGGCCACCAGCCCCTCTGCATGAAAAGGATGGGCACTCTCCTCCTGTGTGATTAATTGTAAACCCACTGGAGGGTCAGCTGTGGGTCAACTCTGACTCGACGGTACATAACAATAACAACAACACTTATAGTGAGGAACAATGTGAAACAGAAATTTGTGCTGAGGCACTTGGCCCTTCTTTATTTTCTACTCATTCAGTTTCATTACATCTGTGCTTCCATTTTCCTTGATGCAGAAAAATAAAAAGGGAGAAAAGAATGAAAAATACAAATGAGATATTGTCAGTTAAACTTACTCAAACTCTGTAATTTCCCCATTGCTTTATACTTCTGTTGTAGCTCTGCAGATGGGGTGGGGATAGGGTGTCCCTTTCTCGGTCTGGAATCATCCTTACTTCATCTTGTTCTTTGTTCTCTTCATTATTTTGGGGCTCCAGTAGGGGCTCTGTGATAAGGAACTGCATCTGTAAATGCTGGCTTGACCCTCACCTGTGTGCCAGAAATACTCAGGAACCTTCCTGAAAGGCACCCAGCCAGACAGCACCTCATGGACACCCCACATTCAAGCCAGGACACCGCTCTGTAGCCTCAGTCCTTAGCCGTGTCTCCTCCATTACACATATCCCATCTGTTCATGACCCATGTGGACACTCGAGCACTCCCTTTGCCCACTGAGGTTTCCATTAATCTTTCTGCCTCTCAGACATCTTGCCATCTCTATGCTTGTGGCCTCTCCATGGTAGCACAGAGGCTCTGCTGACTCAACCTCTGTTTATCCCACAAATTTTCAATCTTTGGGGGAACTAGGTCCTACATAGAGGGCACTGATAACAGATTCATAGGGCAATGCTTTCTGCACCTCCAGCTTCTTTTTCAAAGTCTATGCCTTTTAATCTCAGCAGCTTGGAGACTTGGTATTGACTCAAAGTAGGAAAATATTTTTCTTTATGTTCTCATATCCGTTCAAATAGGTTTCATCTTCCACCTGTACCTGTGCCTTTTAGCTTTAAATGCCCTGGCTCTGCTGTTTTGTTCTCTGTCCCAGATGATGACCCCAGTTCTGTCCCCAGGGAGAGGGATAAGAAAGAAGAATTGCTAGTTACTATCTTGAAGTATTCAAAATGATCTCCATCGCTTGAAAATAGAAGTGATCTTTGCACAGAGAAGATCCTTTTTGTCAAGAAAGAGACCTTTTCTGTGTCTTGATTCATGAGTTATAAATTCTAACAGATTCTTCTTAAGGTTCATAATTGAGATACCCAGTAACTCTTTTAACAGCACATGAAACATCTTGAACTCAGAAAAATGTCTAATAGGGTCCCTAAGTCCAGTGTCTGGATGTCCCTTTTAACTGTTAAACATTACAACATAACAGAAATGTGCATCTGTAACATCTGTGCCTTCATTAAGCCATGGAGAGTATTTTCTTGTTACTCTCAAATCATTTCCCCACACAACTGAGAGTCATTCCAGATTCTCCATACACACCACCTTTTTTGTGTCCAACACCAAGTGGGTATAAATACCTAGACTCCTGAGAAAGACAAACAAAGTCATGACACGGGAACTTCATGTCCCATCCACTTCACCTCCGTGCAGGTCTGGAGGGATGGAGGGATGGGGTGGGCAGTGTCTGTAAAGCTGAACACCGAGGATTCCATGTGAAGCAAGAAGATAAAGGTAGAGGAAGAAATAGTGTCAGCAGCACAGAGCAAACCATTTGGAGTAGCAGGAACTGGAATAGAGAAACAAGCCCTCTGTGGACAGGCACCAATAATAATCTGTGTGTCCATTTCTTTATCAAGTGACAAGGCTGTTCTTCTAGGAATTTGGAGGATTAAGTTGGTGAATTAAAAGAGGACAGAGTTGTAGAAACAAGTACCTGTGTCCTGGAAAGAGGTGACTGGATACGAGTCATTTTTAGGTTCATGCATAACCTGCCTGCATGCCCAGGAGTGGTCTCCAAGCTCTTCCTTCAGTGCCATGACTGTCTCCCCTGGTTTAAAAAGTGCTGTTGGTGTTGATACTCATCCCCCCATGTAAACATTGACCCACTCTTTAATCCATCTCCCTCTCTCTCTCCCCCCCACTCTGTCTCTCTCCCTCTCTCTCTCTGTCCCTCTCCTCTCCCTCCCCCTCTGCCTCCCCTCCCCCTCTCCTCTCCCCTCACTCCTCTCCCCCCTTTCTCCTCTCCCCCCACTCTCCTCTCCTCCTTCTCTCCTCTCCCCTCTCTCTCTCTCCTCTCCCATCTCTTTTCCTCTCTGCTCTCTCCTCTCTCCTATCTCTTCTCTTCTCCTCTCCTCTCCTCTCCTCTCCTCTCCTCTCCCCTCCCCTCTCCCACCTCTCCCCCTCTCTCTTCCCCCCTTCTCTCCTCTCCCCCGACTCTCCTCTCCTCCTTCTCTCCTCTCCCATCTCTCTCCTCTCCTCTCTTTTCTCCTCTCTTCTCCTCTCCTCCTTCTCTCCTCTCCCCTCTCTCTCTCCTCTCCCATCTCTCTCCCCTCCTCTCTCTTCTCCTCTCTTCTCCTCTACTCTCCTCTCTCTCCTTCTCTAGGTCTCTCCTTAGAATTCAGGAAGGACCCAAAAGTATGAGGGTTGGATATGCTCAAGAGCCCAGTGTTTTCTCTAGAGAGGACACTGGAGTGAGGAGACAGACATATATTGGGAACCTCTGTCTCAGGTGTGAACTGACAAATGATGGAAGTCACATCCAGGCACTCAAGCTCCTCTAGGCAATGCCCAGACCTCTAGGATTTGCCAATGGTCCCAGTAATGGGCTTGGGATCAGAGATGCTCCACTGAGTTCTGGCAGCTTCCCAACCACCTTAGATTGTCTAGGGCTTGAGACCCAAGGTGGGGGCAGGACAAAGTACATGATATGAGTGATGGGGATAAGAACCTGTGTGAATATGACGTCTGATGTAGGATGGGATGAAGATGTTTGTTGTTTTTTTTTCAATCTCATATTTCATGCAGGGCTGGGCTGAGGATGTGGCAGGCATGGCGTATGCCCTACGGTCACTGCCAGAGGGGGCTCCCTGCCTGCCACAGGTGAGAGCCAGCTCTGGGATGCCTGCCCTATGGGAAAGGGAGGAGGAGAGGGCCAGCATGGGTGGCTCGGGAGGGCTCCACACCAGAGGTGCTCCTCTGGAGGACTTCACCAGAGACTCCTCAACCTCATTTAATGAGTTTCATGCTCCTAGATCATAAATGAAATTGCAATAGACTTAACCCCTATGTGCACTAATGTCTATACTGCACCCTCTGGTGTGGAATACTGTCCAAGAGTGTAAAGTGTATTCAGAAATGTCGACCTAACTTCAATCCATTCACTGAATCAGAATGTTTTTGTCATCCTAATATTGCAATTGCATTTCCATCCCGGGCATATGTTCCATTAGGAGTCCCTGGGTGGCACAAGTAGTTAAGTGCTGGTCTACTAACTCAAAGGCTGGTGTTTCGATCCACTCAGGGGCACCTTGGAAGAAAGGCCTGGTCATCTGTTCCTGAAAGGCCATAGCCATTGAGACCCTTTGTAATTCTGTTCACCCCTCTCACACACACAAGGTGGACATCATGAGTTAGAAGCAGCTTGATTGCAGTGAGTTAATCCTGATTGAGTTTGGTTTGACTTCCATTGATTGGGGTCAGCGATTACTATCCCCAAACATATGACCTCTGTTGCTTGGCAACATTAAGAGATTTAATCATGATCCTGGTATTAGTAAATACTAATACTCATTTTTATTCAGCGGATGACTTCAGGATACATATCTTGCATTAACTCATCTCTGTCCTGAGACAGAATCCAAAATAAAGTCTCATTTTTAAAAATCACAGTGTCCTCACTCAGCCTCTTCACATGGTCTACTTATCCAGGGTGTTGGAATATTGTTAATGCCCCTTAATATAGCTAGCCACTCCTTCCTGTCCCAAATTCCTCTATCTTCAAGCAATACATGGACAGATGGCTTTACAACTAGAAGTACTGCCAACACAGACAGAGAGAAGCTAATAGTGGCTCACAGATGAGCCCTGGAACTTGCATTGTTGAAGGCAAAAAAGAAAGGTACACATTTTAAACAGATGACTGACGTTTTCAAGCTATACTAGAGTAACCAGTCACCTGTTGGTGTGAGGTTAGTTCTAGCTTACAGAGGCCCCCTCTGCATCACTCAGGGTAGAGCTTTGCTCCATGCAGTTCTCAGTGGCTGACTTTTCAGAAGGTGATTCCCCAGACCTTGCTTAGGAGGCACCTCTGGGAAGACCTGAGTCTTCAAACTTTCTGTTACCAGCCAAACTTGCATTAACCAATTGCACCACGCAAGGACTCACTCTGCAATTAGGTCGTGGTAACTCAGCCCGTTTGGCTTCTAAAATTAGCACTCTGCGTGCTCACACACGCACTGTTCATGTGCCGGGCTCCCTGCCTCCAATCCTGATGCCCTTTGCCTCTCTCTGCAGTGGTCAGTGTACATCCGAGCTGCTGTCCGGAAAGAGAAGGGGCTGCCCATCCTGGTGGAGCTGCTGCGAATAGACAATGACCGCGTGGTGTGCGCCGTGGCCACGGCCCTGCGGAACATGGCCTTGGACGTCAGAAATAAGGAACTCATTGGTAAGCCGCTCAATGCCCTGTTTTAAAGGCAGCCCTCCCCTTTTCAGTCTCCTCAGATGTGACCTCATGTACGGGATGGAAGGGTGCATTTCTTTTCTGGCTCCAAGACCCTGATTCTTTAGAATTTAAGGAAAATGAGGCTGGACAGGTGTGTAGCTTGCCATCACCAGTCTGTGAAACTGCCATACTCATCCGTTGGTACCGGCGTACCAGTCGTTTGTGTCCATTCTCTTGGGTTCCGCTGTGCTGAGCTGTGCTTTACTGATGGGATCTGAGTCGCACTAGTCACTTGTGGTTATTCAGGTGATGGTGGTGGTTGAATGCTGTCAAGTTGGAACTTTGGGGCTAACAGAACATCAGGCAACATAACAACACTTGCTGTTGTTGATGTGTGGAGTTGAGTCAGAACCGACCCACAGCTGACCCTTCAGCAGGTTTGCAGGGAGGTAAATTGCACCGGAAGAGATGAAAGCGTGTTGTCCTTGTTTGCTGTTCAGTTGACCCTCAACCCCTGGTGGCCCCACGCTGAATGGAGGGAAGCAGCCCGCAGCCCTTTGTCATCCCCGGGATGGATTGCAGATGAGACTGTGGCATTCCGCAGATTTGTCATTGGCTGGTTTTTAGAAGGTGGTCACCGGGCCTTGCTTCCTAGTCCAGCCTGGACTGGATGCTCCACTGCAGCATTCTCTACATCACAGCAGCTTGTAAACCTTCACTGACAAACAGGCAGCGGCCGCATGTGAGGTGCACTGACCTAGAAGTGAGCCTGAGGCTCTATCCTGTTTTACCACTGAATGACCATATTCGCTCTTTAAACCCAAAGTGTGTTGGTTTTTTGTTTTTGTTTTTGTGGGTTTTTTTTTTCAAAAATTATCTCCCTTTAATTTGATATTGAAGAAGTGCAGAGATTCTTTCACTAATGAGGCATTAAAGAAGGAATACATTCATGTTATTTCCTCAAAGGGTGTTTATTCATGACCTACTTTGTTCTAAGCCCTGAATTCTCTCACTGAGCGGAGCAGACAGCAAGTCCTCCCAGTGGGGTTTGCCTTCCATGGGGAGGGGTGGTAGGACATGCTTAAGTGGGACTCATGATGTGTGAAAAGCAGAATGAGGAAATAGAGGAGATTGTTGGGAGTGAGTGGGGAATGCGGTTGCTATTCTAAAGGTGTGGTCAAACTCAGAGCTTTAGGGGTGATAGCATTTGAGCAAGGCTTCAAGGAGGGAGCCCCGTAGAGAGCTGGGAAACAGCAGAGTGTGGTAAGCTGCATGTGGTCTGTGGAGCAGGAGCTGAGGTGGGCCAGTGGGTTTAGTTCTTCAGCAATCCCATGAAAATTGAAGCATGGAGTCTCG
Source organism: Elephantulus edwardii (assembly GCF_000299155.1). Lineage (NCBI taxonomy): Eukaryota > Metazoa > Chordata > Mammalia > Macroscelidea > Macroscelididae > Elephantulus > Elephantulus edwardii. The sequence continues at coordinate 7,561,771 of NW_006399875.1, read as the reverse complement.
GACTAAGAGGTCTTCTGGTAGCCCCTGTGTTGATGGGAAGATGCCCAGGTTAGGGCTGAGAGACCCTCAATGGGACCTGCCAGAGGCATTATACAAGCCTTCTACCAAAATGATCCCACCAGGAGATGATTCTAGTGGTAACAGTGGTCAAATGCAACATAAATTCTTCCAGCCTGGCTGAGGGTAACAGGTGTTGATGAATGACTTCGAGAAGCCAGATAGTAGAGTGTTGTACCACCCACTATGGTAGAGGTCAAGGTGGCCTGCATCCTGAGGGAGAATGAGATGAGATGAGATTGGACACAATGGCAAGATATCATTCCTGGGGTAATTGGAATGCAGACATGTGTCTACACGTGACACCCCAATATTTCCTAGGTGCACGGGTCTGCTTCTATTCTCCCCATCCCTGTGCACCCGAAGCCCTCAGTCATCTGGGGACCAGCCACTGCCTCCTACCATCCACACCTCACCCTCCAATAAAAACTAAACCCACACCTCATCCTCCAATAAAACTGAATGAGTCACAAGTCCCAGTTATCCTTTCTCAGAGAGGGACGCCAGGCTTCAATTCCATAGCCACTCCATGGCGTTCACTCTTCTATTTCTAGTACATTAAAAGGTGTGGTATGAACACCCAACTGGATATCTGTGCCTAATTTGAATTTACTTCCGATATTGTTTGTGGATACTGTAGACTTAAATGAGGTTATTAGCTTGGGAGGTCCAGACACCCTCTCCCTACTCACTCCCCCTCCCCTTGTGCGTTTGCTTCAGACAAGGCAGTGCTGGCATTTCCAATAAAACGCTACCTTTCCTCCAGAAAAGGTGGGGGCGAAATCAATAGCTAATCAGTCTGCCGCCCGGATGCTAACTACTAGGCATGATGTGTTTGCGTGTTTTATTTCTTTGGGTGGATTAAAATATAACAGAATAGCAAACTATTGATTGGTTTTGTGGCTTCTGGGTGTCTCGTCTTTCTCACAAGCTGGTTATCTGAGCCTGAGCGTGAGGCAGCCGCATTTGGAGTTCCATGCTGCCTGTGTTAAATTAAGCCTTTACTATCAAATGTCACGAGACAGGAATTAGAGCCAACCATTTGAAAATAGAAGTGAAATATCTATGGCGTGGGCATCAGTAAATTTTTCCCTTGAATGAGGAAAGCAAGATTTCACAAATCCAACAGATAGCATTTTATATTATGGAAAAAGGAGACGTGGTCTTTGCTAATCCTTTTGCTTTATATATTGCATCTAAGCAGTGATTTTAAAACAGAGGAAAATACTATTCAGATCTTTATATATTGAGTGGAAAGCTGCAGTGCCTTGAAACAAAAGGTACAAGTAATGAAAGCTGGACCTCAGCAGTCTATTTTCTGAAGACTCAAATAGAAGTCTCTGGCATGAATTTCAGCTTTTTGTATCAACTTTATTTTAAACATGTCCAGCTACAAATGGTCATTTCAAGCATAACATACTGAATTCCTCATTCCCCCCTAAACTTGAGCCTTGTGTAATCAAATGGGACTTTGTTCTTGCAATGGTCCAAGGCAAACACATTAGGATTCTTCTTGACTCTTCATCTCTTGTAGTTTATGCAAAATGCTTCCCTTCAATTCAGATCACCCCAGGACGTGATATTTCTCTTCATTGCTTTATCCTTTGTTCAAAACTCCCATTGTCTGTTATTATCACAGCTTCCTATATGTTCTTCCTGCTTCTGTCTTCAGTCCTCCTCCCTATACAGCATCCAAGTGGTCATGCCAAACCATTCATCACATCATAGCATTTCTCTACACAAAACCCTCCAATCGTTCCTATCTTTGTTGTTGTTGTTATGTGCCGCCGAGTCACTTGCAACTCATAGCGACCCTATGTACAACAGCCCTAAACTCTGCTCTGTCCTGTGCTAATCGTATTGTCTCCAACACACCCATCCCACCTACCCCAGTCACTGAATCAGTCCACCTCATAGAGGGCCTTGCCTCCTGCTCTGTCCCTCCACTCTCCCAAGCATAATGTCCCTCTCCAAGGACCGGTTCCTCCTTACAACATGTCCAGTGTATGTTAGACGGAGCCTCAGAATCCTTGCCTCCAAGGAGCCGCCCAGTTTAACCCTCTCCAGGATGAATCTGTTTGTTTTCCTAGCAGTCCATGGTACCCTTAATACTCTTCTCCAGCACCGCAGCTCAAAGGCATCAATTCTCCTTCTATCCTCCTAGTCATTGTTCAACTCTTTGATGCACAACAAGTGATTGCAAAGACCATGGCCTGTATCAGACATGCCTTAGTCTCCAGAAGGACACCATTGCTCTTCAGTACTTTGGTTCCTATCTTACTCAGTGGAAAATCAGCACTGCTCAGCAGATGAGGCTCCACCTGACCTATCTTCCCATCACTGATCAACTTCCTCTCTCCCTCCTCTCCATTACTACCTTCTTCAGCCACTGCTTTGTATTGGTGTCTTTATTACGTGAAGCCTGATTCTACCCCAGGACATTTGAACTGCTCTTCTTTCTGTCTCCAGGTGTCCTCATCATCGAGATGTCTGTGTGGTCCAGTCCTTAGTTTTATGTAGATGGTTATTCTGATGTTACTTTCCAAACAGAACTATTTCCAGCTATCCTTTAAAAGGAATTACAGCTCTGAACTTCTTTCTCTATTTTTTTTCCTCCACAACAGTGATCACCTGTTATCATATAATGTATTACTTATCTTAATTCTCCAGCTTTCCTTTTTGGAACATAAGCTCCATGATGTCAGGGAGCTCTGTCTTATTTGGTCATGGAAATTTCCAAGACTCTTGAACTACCTAAAGAACAGCTAGTTGTATTTTCTGAGTTTAGTCCATTTGCTTTAATTGTCATCAAGTCAGAACTGCCTCCTAGCTGACTCCCCCGGAGGGTGTCTGAGACTGGAAGTCACACAAGACGAGATTGCCTGTCTGTCTGCTCTGGAGCTGCTCGTGGATTCAAATCACCAAAAAAGTTAACAATCTGCTTCCCTATGTTGTTGTTTTTGTTAGAAATTGTCCAGTCAAGGTTGCCTCATAATGACCCTATGAACAACAGATCTGCACCCTGCCCTGTCCTGTGCCATCCTCACAATCTCTGGCACGCTCGAATCCATCGCTGCAGTCACCGTGTCAATCCATGCAGTTGAGGGTCTTCTGCTCTTGAACCAACCCTCCATCTTTCCAAGCATGATGTCCCTCTCCAATGAATAGCCTCTACCAGCAAAACACCAAAGTATGTGAGATGAAGCTTTATCAAATTTGCTTCCTAGGAGCCCTCTGGCTCCACCTTCTCCACCACCTTCTTCTTTTGACAGTCCGTCAGATACCCACTACTCTTCCCCCACACCAAACCTCAAAGGCACCAATGCTTCAACTGTCATCCTCAGTCATTGTCCACTCCTCACATGCACAGCAAAGCATTGAAAAGGCCATGGCCTGAGTCAGGCTCATCGTAGTCCTCAAACTGACGTCACTGCACCTCAATAATTTGGAGAGGCTCCTGAATACAGTATGTCTCCTGACCTCCTGGTATGTAGTTGTTGTGTATCATCAAGTCAGAACCAACCCATAGCTGACCCTCCAGCAGATATTCAGAGACAGTAATCACATGGGAGGAGATTGTCCATCCCTCCACTATGAAGCAACTGGTGGATTCAAACAGAGTGCTTTGGGATTGCAGTGCTGATTCTGATTCTTACCAATAGGCCACCAGAGGGGTGTGTGTGTGTGTGTATAAATATATACATATATAGATATGTACACACATATACATATATACACACATATATAGACCACCAGATATATAGATATAGAGATAGAGATACACACACACATATATACATATACATGTATATGTGTGTTTATATGTATATGTATGTGTGTATGTATATGTATGTATGTGTATACGTGTATGTATGTATGTATGTATGTATGCATCGTAAAACCCTCAGGGCTGGTTTTAATTCTTTTTGGTCAAACAGTCTTCTAAGTCATATAGCACTGGTCTATTTATTTGCTGTACAGAGGTAACTTGTGGTTGCTGTGATGCTAAACACTGTGACATTGATGTGTCAAATGTGGTAATGGTTACCCATGATGGACAGTGTTTGGTGGAGCTTCCCGATTAAAACAAACTTGGAAGCAGGAGTGGCATCCACTTCCAAAATAGCTTGCCTCTGGAAACTCTATGAACTTGGTGAAATGATACAAGTTATACAAGTGTTTGGGTCTTTTGTTCATAGGATTGCTATGAGTTGTCTACAACTCAGTGGTGCTTAACAACAACAACATGTGTATGTACATGTGTTCATATGGTGGCTGTTGTTGTGTATTGTCAAATCAAGACTTACACATAGCTGACCCTCTGGTGGGTTTTCAGAGGCAGTTAATCACATGGGAGGAGATTGCCCATCCTTCTCCCATGGAGCAGGTGGTGGCTTCAAATGGTGTGCCTTCAGGATTACAGCACAGCTTCTTGCCAATAGGCCACCAAGTGTCTCTTGGTCCTCTCTCTCTAAATAGATACACACACACACACACACACACACACACACACACACGCGCGCGCATATTATATCACCATAAATCAAACCAGTAGGCATTGAGCTGATTTTGCCTTTGAGTGACTCCTGTGTTACAGAGTTATTGAATCGTTGTTAGGTTTCAAGTCACCTCTCCCTCATAGCGACCCTGTGAGTCAGCTTATCGGAACTTTGCCTTTTCCCGGACCAGCCTCATGACTTCTGTCCTGCTCAAGCCCATTGTGTCGGCTCATCTCATGGAGGGCCTTCCTCTCTTTTGTCAACTAGCTACTTCCCCAACATAATATCTCTCTCTAAAGAGTTTCTCCTGACAAGATGCCCAAAGAAGGTTCCTCACCCTTGCCTCTAAGCAGCGACATGGTTGCACTTCCTTCAAGAATAATGTGTTTGTCCTTTCAGGAATCCATAGGCGATTCCTTATCAATGCCACAATTCAAAGACATTGATTTCTTCTGTCATCTTTATTGATTATCCACCTTTCAGATACATAGGAAGCAAATGAAAATACCATGGCCTGACACAGGAGTACTGTGGTCTTCACATTCGTATCCTTGTTCTTTAGAATTTTGAGAGGCACATGACAGATTTTCCTAATGCAATGCATCTTTTCATTTCTTGACTGTTGAAACCATGGCTGTTGATTGTGGACCCAAGTAAAATGAAATCATTCGTAACTTCAATCGTTTCTCCATTTACCATGATTTTGCTTGTTGATCCAATAGTGATGATTTGTGTTTTCTTGTCAGAGGAGTGTAACCCATATTGAAGGCTGTTGGCTTGGATCTCCTGCAGTAATTAAGCTTCAAGTTTTCTTCACTTTCTGCAAGCAAGCTTGTGTCATTTGCATAACATAGGTTGTTGGTGACTCTTCCTCCTCTGTAGTTCAACTTCTCAAATGAATTGCTTAACATACAGATTGGATTGGAATGGAGAAAAGATACAACTCTGATACACACCTTTCCTTGTTTTAATCTATGAAGTGTTCCTTTGCTTTGCTCAGACAGCAGCTTCTTGATTTGTGTATACATTTCACATGAGCACAATTAAGTGTTTTAGGGTTCCCGTTCTTCTCAGTGTTTGTCATAATTTGGTATGATCCAGAGTCAAATACTAATGTATAACCAATAAAAAATACACATTCTCTGTTTTCAGCCCAGATCCACCTAGTAACAGCAATGATATATTTTTTACATGAATTCTTTTGAATCCATCTTTAATTTCTGGCATTTCCCTGTTAATGTATTACTATTCCAGCATTTTCCCCCCATAATCTTTAGTGTGACTTTACTTGCATGTGATATTAATGGTATTGCTTGATAATTTCCATATTCTTTCAGATCATCTTGTTTTGGGAATGGGAGCAAGTATGGATCTGTTCCAGTCAGTTGGTCAGGCAGCTGTCCGTTAAATGTGATGTTACTGAGTCATCAAGCAGAATGGTGGTGTTCTCTTGGCTGTAATCTTTACAGAGTCAGATCTGATGAGTTCAAACTGCCAACATTTCCATTTACAGGTGTCTTGACTATCTGAATTCAGCTCATTGTCGTCTTATCCAAACCAACTCATAGCTGATCCCCTGTTTGGTTTCCAAGGCTGTAAGCTGCACAAAAGAAGATTTTCCACTTTCTTCTGTGATTCAAAGCATTAGAATTGCTGGCCATTGGATTAGTGGCACAAATCCCTATCGACTATGTCACCAGAGTTCCCTCTTGGTCATGTAGTACTGGCAGAACCAGAAGTACTCCAGATGGGTAGCTCTAACAAACAGAAATGTGTTTTCTCACAAGTTGTTATTGTTAGGTGCTATTGAGTCTGATCTGATACCTAGAAAACCTAGGAAACAGAAGGAACCCTCCTCAGTCCTACGGCAGCCTCACAATCTCCCCTGTATGTTAAGGTCATTGTTGTAGGCACTCCATGTCAGTCGATCTAATTGAGGGTCTTCTATTTTTCACTGATCCTCTACTTTTCCCAAACATGATATCTTTCTCAAGGTGCTGGCCCCTCCTGATAGCATGTCCAACAGAGGCTAAAGCCTAAATTCAAGGACCGGGTAAAGGCTTTCATTCACTGTCACCTCTGGAGAAAGATCCTTGTTTCATCAATTTCTATTCTTCAGTCTGTTGATGATCTTCATGTGGTACAGAGTTTGTTTCTCAGTCGCATTCACGTCCTCTCTCCTTCTTCACATCCCAATATCCTAATGCTCCTTCTTCCACCCCTCTTTGTCCTTGCTTGCTTTTTATCTCAAGCCATTGATTTAAGACACACTTGACACTAATGCTAGCTCATCCTCGTTTACATATAAAACCATTGCAGGGAAGATTATATCTCCAGGTGTAAAACCCCACACCTTCCAGTCCATTCTGCTCATAGTGACACTGGAGGACAGAGTAGATAGAACTGCCCCATAATGTTTTGCGGATCCACCGTGGTCCCTGCCTCCCCATTCTGAGTCAGAGCGGGGGTCTCCCAGGTGTGAGCACAGGTGACCTTGACTGCAGCCAGCTGCCTTTGCCCTTGGCTAGTGGCCCACAGCAGCTCTCATAGACACCGCCAGGGTAGTCTCTCCTAGGGGCGAGAGGGTAAGAGAAGACTCCTCTGGTGGTTCCCCTGTGACCCTAACCTGTAGCTTCACCTCATGCCCAGCATGCCTCGGTCCACTCATACACACTCTTTGGGTAATCTCTGGTGGCCTAGTGTGTGGTGCTGCAAACCCGAAGGCAAGCAGTTCAAATCCATCAACAGGACCACTGGGAAAAGATGGACAATCTCCTCCCATGTAATTATAGCCTCCTAAGATACTGAGATTGTTGACATCTTCAGTTTGTTTGGCTCTACAGTCAACACTCTTGGTACCAGCAGCCAGGAAATTAAAAGACAAATTGTATTGGGAAAGTCAGTTATCAGGAACCTCTCCAAAGTACTGAAGAACAACTATATCAGTCTGTAGACTATGATGCACCTGATCCAGGCCATGGTCTTTGCAATCACTTGTTATGCATCAGAGAGCTGGACAATGACTAGGGAGGATAGAAGGAGAGTTGATGCCTTTGAGCTGTGGTGCTGGAGAAGAGTACTGAACATACCATGGACTGCTAAGAGGAACAAACAAGTTCATCCTGGAGAGGGTGAAGCTGGAGTGCTCCTTGGAGGCAAGGATTCTGAAACTACGTCTGATATACTTTGGACATGTTGCAAGGCCAGTCCTTAGAGAGGGATGTCATTCTTGGTAAGATAGAGGTACAGCACAAGGAGAGGAAGACCCTCGATGAGATGGATTGATTCAGTCACTGGGGTAATGGGGATAGGCGTGTGGGAGACAGTAAGATTGGCAAGGAATCGAGCAGCGTTTAGGACTGTTGTATATAGAGTCAATATGAGTCTCAAGTGACTCAGCAGCACATAACAACAACAACAATACCCACTGGAGGAGGGTCAATTATGAGTCTGTTGTGACTCAGTGGTAATAAGTGAGTAAATGAGTAAGTGAAATCATTAAAGAAGAAAAATGAAAAAAAAAATTCTCGGAGTGGGAATTTCTTTTGTTTTGGCTGTAAAGATTTTCCATGTATAAAACCCTGCTCTGCTTGGTCCCAGAGGGTCACTGTGAGCAGAATCAGCTTGAAAACTGCCTCCTATTTCTCCTGTAGGTGACTGGTGGGGTTCCAACCATTAACCTTTCTGATAGCAGCTCTGTGATTAATCCACTGTACTCTAAGGGAGCCCGTATCACATGGGTAGTGATCAACACTTACAGAACATATATTGGGGCACATACCTTGGTCCGGAACAACAGGGACGTGCAAATCATTTGCGCCACCTGAGAGCCATGAAGAAGGTGATGAATTTCATGGTGTGTTTTTTTGTTTTGTTTTGTTTTTTGCCCAGGCCAGTCACTTCCTGAGTGGCAACTCCCCCTGGGCCTTAGGTACCCCAGTGTGGGAACACAGTACCCGCAGACCACTCTGCACACCACAGAGTCCCTGCCACCCTGGGAGAACTCTAGAAACCTCCTCACTGCTGCCTGGGAAGGCGAGGTGTTATTTTTATCCCTGACACCTTGTGAGCTTCCATTTATTAAGTTGATTTGAGAAAATTTCCGAGACAAACCTTCTCTGCTTTTCAAAACATGTTCCTTCAGACCCCAGCAGATGTTGTTTTAATTAAAACACATGCAATTTCAATTAGTATTTTTTTAGAAGAAGCCTCATTTCCTAGACAAGGTTATACACTGGATCGCTCTCTGCTGGCTTCCTTAAAATATTTTTTTTTTTCATTTTAAACTGGTTTACATACAAAGTTCATATACACTTTTCACACCAGATCTTACCCATTTCCTTTATCCACCCTCCATCCATCCATCAAATTGTTCGACCCTAGGATTAAGCACACCACGCCCCGCCCCCCCACCTCTCTGATCCCACCCCTCACCCCCTTGGATCCTCATACACTTCCACAATAATAGTCTTATACAGTATTTGTCCTTATGAGACTGAGTTACTTCACTTACCTAATGCTCTCCAGTTCCTCCCAAGTTAAGTAGGGTTTACAAAATCATTGCTCCTATGTGCTGTGTAGTATTCCATCATGTGAATGTACCATAATTCCTCCATCCATCCTATTGTGGTTGGCCATTTGGGCTGTTTCCGTATTATTGTGATGGTGAATAACTGCTGGCTTCCTTTAAAAACTTGATTTCGTGAGCTGAATTCCACACAGAAGAAAACTCTGGACATTGGGGGGAACCTGGAATCCCCAGACCAGTGCCTGCGTCAAATCAGCATCTTCTAAGCCCAGAGTCTTAGCGGATGGATCCTGTCCATTATTGGTGGATCCATGGGTTCTACATTCATTAACTTCAGACACCTGTTGGGGGATTGTAGCATTTGAGTCTAGAAGATAAGAATTCCTGAGGAGAAAAGTTGTAAATAAGTCAGAGAGCCAATTATTATTTTATGAAGGAAGCCATAACAATTCACGCCTTGGAAATATGCCAGAGAGGGAAAGAAGATATTTCAATCCTGTTCACATTTTTAACTTCTGCTTAAAGACCTCGAGAGAGAGAGAGAGAGAGCACGAGCCCAGGTACCTTTATTTTGACTGTGTGCGAGGAGCTAGAGTTGGAAAATCAAAAGGGCCGAACTCGTTCAGCATATCTTAAGCTCAAGGAACTGAAGAACAAATTCAAACCTCGAGTTGCTACAATCAAGGATGCTTTAGGCAGAATGT
>NW_006399875.1:7545011-7550533 GCF_000299155.1 Elephantulus edwardii | reverse complement strand
CCTCTATGAGGTGGATTGACTCAGTGACTGGGGTAATCGGGATGGGTGTGCTGGAGCTGTTGTACATAGGGTCGCTATCAGTCGCAAATGACTCAACGGCACATAAAAACAACAACAAGGTTTTCATTTGCTTCCTGGCCAGACGGTTTTCAAGGCCAAGCTTTCAAGAAGGGTGGGGGGGGGTCCTGAAAAATGTAATAGCTCTCCTCAAACTTCCTCAGTCATGAAGAATCAAAACTAGAAATGAGAAGTTTTGCAGGGTGGTGTTTTTAAATTGTATTTTCTTCTGCTTTTGGACTGTCAACTTCTTTCTTGGGTGGGGGGAAAGTAATAGTTTTAATCATGTGGAAAGAAAGTGTTCCTTTTACTCCCTAATTGCTACAGTAATAGAGGGAGGTATGTCAAGAATCTATATTCCTTGCTTGCATTTGGTTCCCATTTTGCTGTATCTTGACGTGACAGGACAAGGTGGGCAAAGACAGCTTCGACTCGGGATTCCAAAAAAAACACACAAGAGTTTAAAAACAAACAAACAAGAGTGGAGGCTGCCACTGTGATGGTTTCAATCTCCTCATATGCATGGGGGCAATAAAAACAAACAAAGAAGAATTGGAACTGTGATGTCATGTTCCGAAGTGTCATTGAGTCACCTGTGACTCATCTCAACCTTATGACCAACAGAGTGAACTCTGCCCCATCCTGTAACATCTTCATTGCCTCCAGCCTGCTCCAGCCCTGGTGACAGTCATCAGTCTTGTGGAGGACCTTCCTTTCTCTAACCTCCCACCTTTCCCAGCATGGTGTATTTTAACATGGATTGGTCCCTCCTAACAGTGTGCCTAAAGTATGTGAGACCCCTGTTATATTCTGGGAAAGGTCCCCATCAGTTGGAGATGGCTTGTGACAAGTACAACAACAGGCTGGGGCCCTAAGTCAGGCAGGCTGGTGGTTTAACGTGGTGGGCATTCAATGTAGCAGTAGGAAGAAGAGATGGGAATCATGGGGAAATCAGATAGCCCGTCCTAGAAGAAGACCGAGGACTTCTACAAGAGAGGCATGGAACCCAGGACCAGGAGACAGGGCTGGAGCTGGGACTCGAGTGTGTGGGCAAGCTGGATTGAAGGGGCTGGCTTGTGAAATAGCGCCAGACCAATGCTTGTCAAGAGCAGAATTTGCCCCTAAACTCAGTACCTTCAGATGAAGCTTACTCTGATCATTTTACTAAGCTGTGCTTACAGAATTATTTGGAAAGAGGAAAGGGAAGGCTAAAATCCAGACAGTTCCCCACAGCTTCTCATCCAAATGCCCTTAAAGTCTTTCAAGAAACTTGAAGATTTGTTCTCTCATAACCAAGAAATTTCAGGAAAATTTACTATCAGAAATGCCTGTTCTTTTTAAAAGAATATAAAATCAAATATTAATACATCTTCAAAGAGAGTCTGATAAGATAAATGGCTCTGATAAGTAAATGACAGCAGATGAAATTCTTGGTTTCTTAGTGCTTAACAATACACCTTTTGATTCTCAGATTTCATTGTCTTATTACCTGCCGTGGCCATCTAGGGAGCTCTGGTGGCCTCTTGGCAAGAAGCTGCTCTGCAATCCTGAAGGTACATGGTTCAAATCCATCAGCTGCTCCGTGGGAGAAAAATGGATAGTCTCCTCCCTTGTGATTAACTGCCTTTGAAAACCCACTGAAAGGTTAGCTATAGATCAGCTCTGACTCAGTGGTACACACAACAACGACGACGACATGGCCAACTGAACTTGAACTGATACAGGCCAGAATGTAGATGCTTATGTGAATAATTGCTTTTAATTAGGAGTCACTCTGTGTAGTGGCTGAGGGCATAATCTGTGATGGCACCTCTCTGGTAGTTCAAGTTCACCTGCAACTCTATAGGAGAAAGATAGGCAGTCTTCTCCTGTGCAGTTTGCAGCTTCTGAAAACCCACTGCTGAGGCAGCTGTGAGTCGACTTTGACTCCACTTCAATGAGGATGAGAATATTCCAACATCAACATATCAAGGCACTCAGCATCCCAGAGAGATCAAAGGATAAAAATGCCTGTAGTCCTTACCTGGAGGCTTGAAAAGTTTCACTTGCTAGTCAGAAAGGAAAGTTATAGCTATGAAATGGAAAGTGGTGATACTAAAATGTTTAACTGAATATTAACTTCACACACAAATGCTGCATAGTGTCTTCAATAAAGAGGCAAAGCTGTCTGAAAGGTGACCTTGTAACTCTGAAAATGTTAGAGCGGAGGGTGTATAAAGAGGTGACCTCAGGTCTCAGACACCAGCAAGCATTTAATGGTGAGCTAGTAAATATGAGTGTCCCCGTTAGGACACTGCACAGAATAAGATCAAAACTCACTCTTGTGGACCAGAGGTGGCCCGACAGAATGCCCGGAATAAGTCATCAAAAAAACAAACCCCCCGGCTGTGGCGCTGATACAAGCTCATAGAGAACCATTAGCAGATTTGTTGTTTGTTGTTGTTATGTGCCGTTGAGTCGCCTGTCACTTATAGGATCCCTGAGTACAGTAGCTCTGCAGCCTGCTCTGTCCTGAGCCAGTCTGACTGATTCTGACACACTTATCTCCACTGCCCCAGTCACTATATCCATCTCATCCACAGTCTTCCTCTCTTGTGCTATCCATCCACCATTCCAACCATGATATCCTTTCCCAAGGATGAGTATCTCCTGGCTACGTGTCTAAAGGATGTGAAACAGAGCTTCAAAATTCTTGCCTCCAAGGAGAAACTTGGTTTCACCCTCTGCAAGACAGACTTACTTGTTTTCTTTGAAGTCCATGGTATGTTCAAGACTTCTCCAGCACCACAGCTAAAAGGCATTGATTCTACTTCTGGCATCCTTAGTCACTGACCAGCTCACTGATGCTTAGCAAGTAATTGCGAAGACTGTGGCCTGGATCAGGCACACCTTAGTCTCAAGACTGACATCATTTATTGCTCTTCAGTACTCTGGTGAGGTCCCTTCACCAGCTTTCCAAGGCTATAAATATCAATGGTAGGAGATTGTCTATCTTTCTCTGTTGGTGTGGCTGAGGAATTCAAACATCTGGCCCTGAGGTGAGCAGTCTGCCATGCTACATACATCACCACAAGGGTTCCTTCGGTAGTTCACACGTATGCTAAAATTGTTGTGTCCTTACCATATCAGGGAATACCTGTGTCCACCCAACCACCTGGACGTCTAGTCATCAACTAGACACAGCCTCTTGTGCTAGGACGCATCATAGAGCTCTCCAGGTTCCATCTGTGACCCATCTGTCAGTATGTCACACTGTGGTGGCTTGCATGTTACTATGATGTCAGAAGCTATGACACTAGTCTTTCAGCTACTAGCAGGGCCACCCTGCTTGATGGACAGGTTTCAGGGGTCCTTCTAGACTAAGATATGCTAGGATCTTCTTCTGAAGATCTTCTGAAAATGAGCCAACGAAATCTCTGTGAGTCACAACAGGTCATCTGATCCAGTGCTAGAAGATGAACCCTGAGGTTAGAAGGCTCAACTCAGTAACACACCGTGGCTTCAACAATGAACTTGAGCATCACAGCACAAGACTAGACCACATTTCATCCTGTTGGCCATGGGTCTCCAGGAGTCAGTGCTGATCGAGGACAACTAACAACAGCATTTGTTCTGATGATGAAAAGAATGGGAAAGTCTGCCCAAGACAGTCTTATGACCTAGAACCCCATGTCTTCATTGTACTTAACCTTCAAGTCATCGTTTTTATTCCTCAGATCCTAAGCCAAACCCTGCTCTTTGATTGCTTGCTTTTCCAGTGACAGAATGGCCAGAAATTGTGGTGTTTTCTTCTCCATTCTTCTGCAGCAGATCCCCCCTCAAAGTGTTACTACTTCTTCAGGAAATTACTTGAATTCTTGCTTCACTCTTGCCTTCAGTTTCAGTCCAAAGCGTGTCAAGCCCACTCTCCATCCAGGCTTCCTAAGAGGTCCTTCTCTTAGCCCCTTCCTCCCTTCTCTGCTGGGAAGACCTTCAATGAGGTGGACTGAAACATGGCTGTAACACATAGGTCCACACACAGAATTGATGGTGAGGATGACACGGGACCAGGCAGTGTTGGTGCAGCTGCTGTGAGTCAGAACTGACAGCTTATAACAACCCTTCCTGAAGCTTTCACCCCACATCACTGCTAAATTAGGATGACAGAAGAATTGATACCTTTAAGCTGTTAGGGAAGAGTACTAAATATCCCATGGACTTCCTAAAAAAAAGGTATGTCTTGAAGAAGATGCAGTCAGAGAATGTCCCTTGGTGGCAAGGATGGTAAAACATCATATTATATTCTTTGAACATGTTACTCGGCAAGACTATTCCTTAGAAAGAGGCTTTATGCTTGGAAAGGTGGACGGTCAGCAAAGGGGAGGAAGACCTCTAACAAGATGAGTAATGCATGGACTTTAGCAATGAGCTTAAATTTGTCAGAGATTGTGAGGATGACACAGGATAGAACAGGGTTCAGATCTGTTGTTCATAGAGTCGATCTGAATTGTACTTGACTTAAAAGGCATCTAACATCAACAACAATTTCTTGAGAACTGTCTTCTCCTAATATTGAAATATTTTGTGATTATAGTTTCAATTTAAGGACTTGACTTAGATATAATCTACTTCTTTGATTGGGGAAGATGCAAAAACTTTTTTCCAGTAATTATTTCAATCCAGACACAGACTTTACATTATTAGACATAATGGAAAATTCTTTCTATTAGAATAGGCTGGTTCAGTCAACATTCTCACTAACGGTAGTTATACCTCAAGTCAAAACAAAGCCTCAGCTACTGCAACTATCTATGTAGTGGGTAGGAATATCAAGTTATTCTTTTTATATTTTATTTATACTGGTTTACATACAAAGTTCATAAAGTTCATATGCATTGTTTTCACATCAGACCTTTCCTCTTTCCTTTACCAGTCCCTCCATTCACCCATCAAACTGTGCAACCCTGTATTTAAGTCCCCCCCCTTGCATCCTGACACACATTCTACAATAATTGTCCTATCCAGTATTTGTCTTTATGAGACTGAGTTAGGTCACTTAGCATAATGCTCTCCAGTCCCTCCATGTTAGGTAGAAATTTATAAAATCATTGTTCCTGCATGCTGCATAGTATTCCGTTGTGTGAATGCACCATCATTTCTCAATCCATTCCATTGTGCCTGGGCATTTGGGCTATTTCAAAGTGATTCTTAATCCCTGTTTTACCATAATCTTTTGTAGCATGCAACAAGATAATGTCTTTTCAGTTTAGCAAAGGAGTCTAACTTTATCTTTCTACTTAATAAAGTCCCTTATGTTTAAAGACTAATCAAGCAGGATTTTAAAGAGCTTGTTGAAAATATTGAGTGCAGTATTCAATGCAGTGTAATATGAAGAAGAGTGTTCAGTTCTGGGAGGCCTGTGGCAATGTTGCCATTGGTTCTGATATGGGCAGAGTTCGCTTTGATTCTTACATTCATCATTTAAC
>NW_006399875.1:7535945-7536832 GCF_000299155.1 Elephantulus edwardii | reverse complement strand
CACCACAGTTCAAAGGTATTAATTCTTCTTCTGTCATCCTTATTCACTGTGATGTTCTCAGATGCATAGTAAGTGATCAGAAAGACAATTGCCTAAATCAGATGCACTTTAGTCCTTAAACCGACATCATTACTCTGCAGTAATTTGGAGAGGTCCCTAACTACAGATTTTCCCAGTACAGTGTGTCTCATTTCTTGGCTGCTGGTACCAAGGTTATTAATTGTGGATCTCCATCCATTATGTTTCCTATCTGTCCTGTCTTTGTTTTCTTTACATTGAGATGCACTCCATACCAAAGGCTGTATTCCTTGATCTTTTACAACAAGTGCTTTAAGTCCTCCTCACTTTTAGCAAGCAAGATTGTGTCATCTGCATAGGCCAAGTTATTGAGGAGTCTCCCTCCAATCCTGATGCCACATTCTTCTTCATAGGGTCCAGGTTCTTCAATAATTTAGTCAACATACAGATTAAATTGGTACAGAAAGAGAATACAGTCCTGATGTACTCCCTTCTTAATTTGAAATCATACAGTGTTCCCATGCTCTATTCACACAACAGCCTTCTGATCCAGAAATAGTTTTCACATGAGCAAAGTTAATTGCTCTGCAACTCCCTTTCTTCTCAATGTCAGCCACAACTTGTTATGATCCACACAGTCAAATTCCATTGCATAGTCAATAAACTACAAATAGACATTTTTATTTGTATTCTTTCCTTTCAGCCAGGATACATCTGACATCAACAATGATGTCCATGGTGCCACGGACTCTCCTAAATCCTGCTGGAACTTCTGACCTTTTCCTATCTATGTATTGTTACAGATGTTTTGAATGACCCTCAGCAGTGTTTTGTTTATGTGGGATTTTAATGAAATTGTTCAATAATTT
>NW_006399875.1:7532963-7534455 GCF_000299155.1 Elephantulus edwardii | reverse complement strand
CTCAGTCACAAAAGGACTTATACTGCATAGTGCCACTGTTGTAAAATGAGACTGACAGTGGGGTTGGGGGGAGACAGAAAGATGGGATAAATAATGTATAATAATGCATTGGAACAGATGAGGGAGAGACCTGTTTAAAAGGGATATGTGATTAGGTATTATTGTCATGACAGGAGTCCTGAATGAAGGCTACATACTGGAGTGAACTTAGGGGGAGGGATTGTTTATCAATGAAAGTATTTTTCTTTTACTTTTCAAAGAGAAGAGTGAACTGAGGGATGAGGTTGAGCAGGGAGAAAAAGTGCAACAATGAATGAATGGAAATCCAGAGTCTCTGTAAACTTTCATTAAAATTAACAAAAAAAAAATTAAAAAAAAACAATCAAGTGAACACTGATTGGTCATTTGTATTTATTTAACAATCAGCTGTGAGCTGGAAGTCTCTTGTTTAAATCAATCAGGACCTGGTGGGCAGGCCTTTGTACTTAAAAGTTGGTTGGTTTAACACAGTTAACTTGTGTGTGAGGAGAACATTGTTCTGTCAGTTTGCTATACTGAGATAACTTGGGGTTGCTGTGATACTGAAAGCTTACAATTGATTACTATAATTAATTATAACATCCCTTACTATGTCTAGGCTTCACCTACCTTTTCTATTAATTTTCTTATGTTTCTTTCTGTTGTGTTGACTAAACAAAGTATTGGACATTTTTGTTTTCTTTTACTCTGGTTTATTTACAGAGTTCCAATACATTGTTTTTCACATCAGATCTTTCACATATCCTCCACCCCACCCCACCCCCCATCAAATAATATGAGCGTATGATCAACCTCCCCACTACACCCATTCTCACCCCTCTGCTTCCACCCACCACCCCCTTGGATCCTCATTCTCATTCTACAGCAATGATTTTATTTTTTGATTGTTTCTTTGTTTGTCCTTATGGAACCAAGTTAATTCACTCAGCATAATGCTCCCAAGTCCCTCCTATGTTAGATAGTAATTTACAGAATCATTGCTCTTGTGTGCTGCAAAGTATTCCATTGTGTAGATTTAAAGATTTTTTTCCCCCACACTCTCCTTCATTGACATTATGTTTCATATAATCATTCCCATATATTGTGCTTTATAAAATTAATCACCACTGGACTATGCTCACCATTACCCATCTTTTTAGGTCCCACCTTGATCTGTCCCATCTCCTTTACCCCCTCCCTCCACCTGACAAATTGTGTGACCCTGTGATTCTTCCACTCCCTACCCTTTGTGCCCCACACACATTTTACTAGTTATCATAGGTTTTTGTAATAATGGTCTTATGCAGTATTTGTCTTATGAGACCGAGTTAGTTCACTCAGCATAATGCTCTCTAGTCTCCCGCAAATTATGTAGCATTTCTCAAAATCGTTACTCCCAGGTGCTGTGTAGTATTTCTTTGTGTGAAGGTACCACAATTTCTCAATGCATTCTGTGTGGTTGAACATTTGGGCT
>NW_006399875.1:7530525-7532053 GCF_000299155.1 Elephantulus edwardii | reverse complement strand
AAAAAAAAAATTAAAAAAAGCTGTGCAGCAATCTTGCAAGCTTGTAGTTTAAATCCACCTATTGCTCCGTGGAAGAAGAATGCTCCTGTGTGCTGCATAGTATTCCACTGTGTAGATTTATTTTAAAGATTTCCCCCCACACTCTCCTTCATTGACATTATGCTTCATATAATCATTCCCATACATTGTACTTTCTTTATAAAATTAATCGCCATTGGACTATGCTCACCATTACCCATCTTTTCCAGTGTCACCATGTGATTAACTGTCTCTGAAAACCTGCTGGAGGGTCTACTGTAGGTCAGTTCTGACTCAACAATGCACAACACAAAACTGGGGTGAGATGGTATCTCACTGTGGCTTTGATTTGCATCTCTCTTATTGGCAGTGATTCGATTGTATTCTCCTCTCCTATCCTGCTCTTCTCTAGAAACAGTAAGGTTATAAATCTTTTGGAGAATGAATAACCACATCTTTCTTCTATGGAGCGGTTGGTTAGTTTGAACCACTGACCTTTTATTTAGCATCCAAGTACTTTAACCATGCCGTACCGAGGTGTCTCCTTCTTAGAAATGTCTGAGGAAGGCCTCGATTTCATGTGCTCTGAAATTCCCTTAATCCTGACCTTTCCTAATCCTGGAGACATTTGCTGTGTCTCCTCTCCTTACCCTGGTATTCTGTCCTCCTTGCAAATAGTCCCAGTGCTGTTCTTGCCCAGAACCCTGGGACTTCTTAGCATGTTACAAACTGGCAGAGGTCATAGGAGGCTAGTGGATTACATCTGTGGAAGCCAGTCATGGGTGAAATATTTGAGAACAGAGATACAGAAGTTATTATTGGTTATGAACTTTCTGAAAGATTTTAGATAACTTGCATATTCCCTCTCACATTTTCAACTGTAAAATGCTGCCACATAGGAAGATTTCCACATTCCGTGATGCTTTTAAGCCAAAGGCTACACTCTTTGACTGTGGAAATGCACAATGATAGGCATCTCCTCCCAAGCAATCTACTTACTTGGAAAACCAATAGAAGGTTGGCTATGAATCAGTTCTGACTCATCACAAATGAGTTTGACTTGATTTCTCATTATTATTAAAGTAAAACTCTTTTGGACATATCTAAGAAGTCTAAATACAAAAGGAATTCCTCTCTGCCACTATCCTTTGTAGTACTACATCAATAGCTTCTTCTCTAAGGGCAGAAAGAATACGTGGTTCCTTTGGTCCTCGATCACATGACTCTTCCACAACCCTAAGAAGAAGAGTTTTGAGTTTTATGTTGATAAGGTGTATTTTTATACATGAAAATCTCTTCTTGATCTCTCTTGAAAAAACATATAGACAAATTGCAATTTCTTATAGTTCTTATGATTGCTAAACATTGCTGTTGTTTTTAGGTGCCTTTGGAGTGACTATGACTCATGGCAGCCCTGTAAACAGATCTGAAACTTCTATCCTGCCACGTTCTCACAGTCGCTGTCATGTTCAAGTCTACTGTGATGGCTGATCCATCAATTCATCTAGTT
>NW_006399875.1:7513631-7528920 GCF_000299155.1 Elephantulus edwardii | reverse complement strand
TTTCTTCATGGATGATGTCCTTGATATCATTTCACAACCCGGCTGGTCTTTGGCCATTATATTGTTGTTATTTTTAATGAAACTTTACAGAGATTTTGGATTTCCATTCATTCATTGTTGCACTTTCAAATGTATTCTTAAGTTGGCTTTAAAACTCAGTGAAGGTCATATTTTTGAGTCATACACTCAAGGTAATAGTTTTGCCCTTCTTTTCATTTTCTTCAACATCGCTTTGAACTTGCATTTGAGTTGTTGATGGTCTTTACCACATTCAGATGTGGGCCTGTTTTGACTGCTGAGGTTGAGCTTCTTCCACGTCTCATGTCACCAGTGTATTCAGTGTGATTCCTGTAGAGTCCGTCTGATGACATCCATTAATTAGGTAAAAAACTTCCATGGGCTGAATTATTACCGTATCTGGTTTTGTTGTGTACTGTCGAGTGGGGAGCGACCCATCGCTGACCCTCTGACAGGTTTTCAGAGGCAGTTAATTACATGTGAGGAAATCGCTCCTCTTTTTCCTCAGGAGAAACTGGTGGATTCAGACTGCACGCTGCATTCTAGTATAGTTTATCATCGCTAGGCTCCTTGAGCTCACTGGTAAGAGACATTAATTAAAACAGCATATACATTATAAATGTTGGTATTTTATTGGAAATGTAGCCCTGAATTAGATGTATCAGCCTTCTCCTCCCGCCCCTGACCCCTCCCGCCCCCAGTAAATTCATATACAGCTATTCCTGGGGTACCGGTGAGGTCTTTTCCTAACTGTGCCTTCAAGAATTTGTAGGTAAGTCAGAACAGGTGCATTTGGGTCTTATTTCACTTTAGTGCAAGTAAAGGCTCCAAGTCTGGTCAGTGATTTAAAAGCTGTATCTGCTGCAACTGAAGGTGATTGTGATGCATGAATTATTGGGAGTAAGGATCAGTTCAAGGAGACCTGGTGGTGTGATGTGTTATGTGTTGAGCTTCTCAGTAAAAGACTTGTGGTTTGAACATACTGGCCATTCTGAGGGAGAAAGAAGGGGAGCCTTTTCCTAATAAGGTATCCAGTCTTGGAAACTCCATGAGGCATTAGCCATGAAATGAAATAGACTCAGAGGCAGTGAATGCATGGTATAATAGGCTGTGTTTTGGTAGAGTTTTCCCACAAATATTTATGTAATATTAAAGCACACAAAATGATGAAAGTTATACAGTTGTTCAGGTCTTTGGTTCACAGGGTCGCTATGAGTCATCTACGACTCAATGGCACTTAACAACATACAGAGAGCTCTGTGGGCCTGGTGGATAGAAAGTTATGCTACCAAGTCAAAGTTGGGTGATTTTAATCTGCTGCCCTCAGGCCTGGTTTTAATTATTTTTGGTCACACATTCCTCTGAGTGGTATAGCACTGCTGTACAGATGTAACCTGTGATTGCTGTGATGCTAAACACTGTGACACTGATGTGACAAATACGATAATGGTTACCCTTGGTGGATAGTGTTCAGTGGAGCTCCCTGTTTAAAACAAGCTTGGAATCAGAAGTGGCATCCACTTCCAAAATAGCTTGTCTCTGGAAACTCTATGAACGTGGAGAAATGATGAAAGTTATACAAGTGTTCAGGTCTTTCATTCATAGGGTTGCTGTGAGTCACCTACGACTTGATGGCAGTTAACAATAACAACAGGAGTTATCTATAAATCAAATATGTAAGAATTGGGGACTATCTGTATTCCAGTCTAAGTAGTACTTATTCCTGACTAAACACACTTCTATATCATTCTGTTGTCCTTTTGTTGTTGCGCTGTTTATAGATTTAAATGCTTAAAGACATCATTCACAAACATTATTCACTCATTGCCGTCTAGTCGAAACAACCCATGATTGACCCTGCAGCAGGTTTTCAGAGGCTAGAAATTACATGGGAGGAGATTGTCCATCTTTCTTCCAAGGAGCCACGGGTGAATTCGAACTATCAGACTGCTGCTTTTGGATTAACAGCCCAACTCCCTGTGAACTAAGCCATTCACACATGCAAGGTGATTGTTTTTATTGGTCAGTACTGTGGAGTCAGAGCCAACGCATAGCTGACCCTCCAGTGGGTTTTCAGAAGCAGTTAATTGCAGAAGGGGAGAGTGTCCATCCTTCTCCCATTGAGCAGCTGATAGATTCAAACCGTGTGCCTTTGGGATTGCAGCACAGCTTCTTGCCACTAGGCCACCATATGGAAGATGATAATAAGGATATTATTTCCTTATTGATTATTTAGTATATTACTTGCTAAGTGATTAGTAAATAATTATTATGACTTATTCTTTGAGGTCTTCCTGCATCTTATTTTTCAGATCCCGTTGTGGTTCATCACGAGTCATTTTTGTGCCAGCCTCCTTCAGTTTTTATTTACATCAAAGATGTATGGGTTTTTTTTTTAAAAAGTATCAGTTTTCCACTATCAAGATTGTCTCCTCAATACAGATGCTAACCTTTTGCATTCAGCACCCCTTGGCTTGACCCAAGGAATGTTCCCATTCTGAAGCAATGAAAGAATCATCTTTGCTTTGGAAAGAAGATTTACAAAGCTAATGAGAGGCTGCAGGGGAGCACACAGATAAATCAGTTTTAATGAGGAGGGGATTTCTAGGCGGAGTCTGTTAGTGTTAGTTGCCATGGAGTCAAATCCAACTCAAGACCCTCCCCTGTGGGCAAAGGATAACTGCTCCATAGGCTTTTCAAGACCTTTCAAAAGCAGGTCACCAGGACAGCCTTCAAAACAGTCTCTGGGTGAGCGTGAAATAGCAACCTTTTGAGAAGTGGTCACTCACTGAATTGCCCCAGCCACCCGTCATCTTAGAAGCCCTTTAAAAAGTCTTCCATTCAAAAAAGTCTGCGTGCGGTCCTCAAAATATGCAGAGCCCTGTTTGAAGGCCAGTACCTCAGGAGGCCTTGGCTAGTGCATATAGTGCCTTACACTGCAGACCAAAAGAGTGATGATGGTTCAGTCCACTTAGAGGCTTCTCAGAAGATCTGGTGATTGACTTCCAACAATTCAGCCACTGACAGCCCTCTGGTGCATAGTTCTGCACTGACATATACATGGGCCCAAGAATTCAGGATCACCTCCGTAACAACTGGATTTTAACTGGCCCCAGAATAGCTGACCTTGACAGAACTGTGGCTGTGACCTTCTTGTCACTTCCACATAACCAGTGGTTAATGGAAGAATGCAGTGATGACTTAGCAAAGGCTTTCTCATCAGCCATTCCCCTTACGGTTTTTTTGAACAGCAGAACCTGAGGAAGTTTCCCACAGAGAGGGAAGCAGCCAACTGCATCATGTAAGACACTAGGCAACACTCAAGGCTTCCATCTGAAGCTAATTAAGGCTACAGTGCGAATTTTCTGCTAAATCATAGTTTCTCATCTACAAATAGCATATAATTATTGAGACAATAAGAGTAACATTTAAAACTTTCTGGGGACTAATTAAAGATTCATCAGTCCACCTTTCAGCCTGGAAGCCCCTCTCACCACCCTGTCTTGGCTCCTGTACAGTTGAAGTTTAATGTGACTGTGGAGTACTGTTGCCAAGATACTGTACTAAGAAATTAATGCTGTGTTAAGAGTCTAGTGTTGTTTTCTCCAGCCTAGAGATGTGCAATTAATGTGTCCCCTAGATCATCTGTTCTCTCATTTGATCACCAGTTACTGAGTTCCTGCTACGTGCAAATCACAGTGGAGAATCAGTGTGTCGACTTCTTGGAGCTTTTGCTGTATGTAGTAGTAAAGACAGTCTAAGAGAGATAATAAGTCACTGTTTGCGTTTAACTTGGGGTACTGATAAAGCAGGGTGAGGGAATGGCAAGGTTGATATGATCATTAGGAATTAGCAGTGAGGGGGGTGATATTCTAGCTGATTCTTGGAAAATGGACACGATCCCACCCTTCAATCTTCTGTGGAAAGAGCTTCCTTGGAAAAGGAGAAGCCTGGCCAAAGCCCTAGTTATGAGGGAGCATGGTATCTTGTGACAATGATGGCATATGTGTCACTGAAGCTGGTTTAAGTCCAGCAGGGTCAGGGTGATGATGAGGGTGAGCCATGGACACCTTACAGTCAGACAAAGAATCTGGATGTTGCCTCAGAGTTTCCACAGGAAAGAACATATGAGAGCTACCTTACTGAAAGATCCCGCTCCATCATCTGTGGATGCCTGCATGTGGCTGGGATGCTAGAAGTTACACCACTAGTATTTCAAACACCAGCATGATCCCCATAGTGGAAAGTTTAAGAGGAGCTTGTGGATTTAGACAGTCTAAGAATAACGGCTTGGAGATCCATGTCTAAGAACCAACCAGTGATAACCTTGTGGATCGTGGCAGACGTCACCTGGTACAGTGCAAGAAGCTGAGCGTCCTGAGTTTTTGTTAGTCACCATGTAGTTGATTGTGACTCCTAGTGACCCCACAGGTTATGGATAGAACATCTCTATAGGATTTTCATGGGTGCCACCGTCAAAGTGGATATCCAGGACTTTTCTTCCACAGAGCTTTTGAAGGGCTTGAACCACTAACCTTTAGGCTAACAATCAAGCTCAAACTCTTTAAAATGCCTAGGGGGTCTCCTCAGTTGTGGAAGTCATTAAAAAAGCACAGTGGCCACAGTACGGTACTCAATTAAAAGTCCAGGAGATGGAGCAGAAGTGATCGGTGGTTGGTTCTGCTCCATGCATGTGATGTGGTCATGGTTGGCACTGACCCTGTGGGAACTAACAAGAGCGGTGAAACCCACTCCAGGTGCATGTTGGAGACAAGACTCCAGATAAGAGAAAACCTGAATTCTGGAGCTGAGGAAGGGGACTGTGCTGTTCCATTCCAGAGTCATAACCATGGGGAAAGACGTTCACGGTGGAGCCGATTGGATGGCTGATGGATGGAGTGTAAAGTGCTCCAGCAGGGCAGGGAAGGTGATGGTAAAATAAAAAGTCCAATTTTGGACTGAAAGTTTTAAATGTCTATGTTGGAGCTCTGGTGGCCTCGTGGTAAGAAACTGAGCTGCAATCACAAAGGCACACAGTTCAGATCCACCAGCTGCTCTCTCTGCTAGGAGGAAAAAATTAGCATTTTCCTCCAATGCCGTTAGCTGTCTCTGAAAACCCACTAGAGGGTTCAGTCAGTACTGACTCTATGGTACACAAAAACAACAAAGACATAAATAGAGAGACACCAAGTAGGAAGTTGGAAATATCTGCACGAAGCTTAAGACTGAAAGTTAATTGGTATGCCATTCATAGGGGCTTAAAAATATAGATAGATAGATAGATAGATAGATAGATAGATAGATAGATAGATAGATAGATAGATAGATAGAGACAGAGACATAGAGATATAGAGATAGATATAGATGATATATAGATGATATAGATGAGATAGAGACAGAGATAGAGATAGAGATAGAGATAGAGATAGAGATAGAGATAGAGATGCTCCAATTACTTCCATTTTCTAAATACAGAAGCAGCTACAGGAAGCCTGATCTTGAAATAAAATGCATCGCCACAGGTAGACCAGTATTTCCTGGCTCATTAAACAAAGACTGGTTCTTAACATTTTTTTTTTTGTTCTTTAACAAAGCAGACTGTGGATAATCTTGCAGTGTGTCCTAGTAGAAAATATAAGATCACACATGTTCAAATAAATTTAAAATTGTATGTAGGTCGCATTGCAAATCATTTTTAAGTTTGTCTTGCTTGTTTTAGGAGAGTACTTAAGCATCAACCTGTTACATGAGCTGCAGTTCAGAGCTACAGTTCCAACATAGGTCTGTATCATACCCAAGGGTAAATAAAGTACAGTGTGGAGAGGCGTGGAAAGATAAATTGCCTTGTAGAGGTGAGCCATCCAGATTCCCACCCAGTAGTGTGGATCCTCTTGTTGGACATGATTTGTTTGCCTTTATTCCCTAAAGCTTCTTATTCCACATTGTCATGTGTTACCACTGAAAGTTTTTTTTATATATCTAGCCGTGTGTGTGTGTGTGTGTGTGTGTGTGTGTGTAGTCAGCCTTGTTATAGCACTCTAAACCTTGATGAATTCCTGGGAGCACCACAGTGTTACAGCACTTCTAAGACTTGATGAATTCCTGGGAATACAACAGCACACCTAGCCATTCTGTCTTGATCAGTTTCCCATGTGGCAGAAATTGGTTTGGGGACCCACATGTGAGGTACCAAGTCATTCATCCATAGAATATGTTATAATTAAAATGAATGGCAAGGCTTCTTTTCTTGTGCATTCATAAACACAGCAGGGGTAGCTACCTTCACTTGAAAACACGGCTACAAATGCTCTGGGAGTGAATCAATCTTGCATTTTTCAGATCGTGGCAGGAGACTTTGTCAAACATTTAGAAGCGAGACTATCCCGCAGTGAGGCAAACGCTTCCAGACCATATAAATCTAATTGATAGAGGACCATCAGGGACACCTTGCCTTACTTTGCAGGCAAAAATATTTTGTTTCTTCTTTCTTTTTTCAATCCTAGGTAAGGCTGATTCAATAAAACCACAGTTCTATTTCTGTGTATTGGAGGAGAATTTCTCTTATACTTTTTCTTTGAAGTGGAATACCTTTTGATTTTTTTTTTATTCATTTGAATTTTGCTTGGCTGTGGGCGAAATGATTTCCTTAATCTAATATACAAATGTTGGTTTGAGTACCATGGCTTTGTATGTAAACAATGTGATTTTGGTCTCCAGCTACTTTTAGAGATTTATATGACATACATGGAATAGAAAAGCTCAGTGGTTGTGATTTCAAATTCCCAGTGGATTTTTTTTCAAGTCTATTCAATTATAACTGAACTTCAATTCTAGAACTGGTGATCTATACTCCCCACAACATTAAACCAATCAATACATCTATAAGCTTCCTGTTTCTTCTAGTTTTTTACCTGCTTCGTCAATAAAGCTGTTGCCTGGATTTGACCGAGTGGGAAGTCAACTTGAAACAATGTTCTTATTAAGAGAACCATATTATGAAGGATGGGCTGTGTCAGAGGCATGTTATTTTCTATAATGCAGATTAAAATGAATCTTAGTTATACTTTAAAAGAAAACAGAAAAAAAATCACTGCCATTGAATCAACTTCACCTAATAGTAATCAAATTGGATATAGTAGAACACCATATAGGGTTTCTAAAGTTATAAATAAATCTTTACAGATGCTGTTGTTGAGATAACTCTTCAAGTCAACTGCAGTTTATAGTGAACAATAGCTCTGAGCCCTGCCCTCTCCTGAGCTAACCTCAGTGTCTCCAGTAACATCATCTGCTTTCACAGTTGACATAGTTACTATGTTAATCCATCTCATCCGAGATCTTCCTCTCATGTGCTGACACCTCCACCCTTCCAACCATGATGTCCTTCTTCAAGGACTGGACCTTCCAGAGAACATACCCAAAGTATGTGAGAAGGAGTTTCTAAATCCCTCCATGGAGTAATCTGGTTTGAACCTTTCCAGGACAGACCTGTTTGTTCTCTTGAGAAAACATCCAAGGCTTCAGTTCTTCTGGCATCCATAGTCTGACATATATTTCTCCCACGGAATGGCTGGTGGATTTGAATCTCTGACATTTAGGCTAACGGTTGAATGAAATCAAAATGCCAGTAGAGCTTCTATAGTTATACATGTAGGTGGGTATCAGAGCAGTGAACCACAAGGGGAAAGGTAGGGGTCCCATAGACAGTAAATAGGGGAAATGATCAATATGGAATCGCCCGACCATGTCCTGAACTGATCTCAAACATCCTGAGTTTGCATCCCTGGCGTGGAGCCCCAGCACGTGCATTTCTCCAGAAGCTTCACAAGCCATTCTGATGCCCCAGTCAAGGCTGAGCATCTGAAATTACACCAGTTTAATTACTGGGTTTTTGTTCTCACCAAGTCAGGCATTTTCTTCACAAATGTTTACTTCCCTATTACTCTTAGGGGCTACTTCAGCCAAAACCAGCAAACACCCAACTCATTGCTGTTGAGTTGAAACTGACACATAGCTGGCTCTTCAGCAGGTTATCTGAGGCTGTAAACAGCACAGGGATAATTGCCCATCTTTCTCGTACATATTTGAACCATCAGAGAGGTACCACCTTTAGGTACAGCACACCTCCTATGGAATATGCCTCCTGAGACATGTAACGGAGTTCTAAAATTTTATTTGGAAAAAATTGTATGCATGGTTCAATGCTGTCAAGTTTCAACTCCTGGTGACCACACATACAACAGAAGAAAACACTGCCCAGTCCCTCCTTGTCTTTGTAGTCAAAGCCATGTTTGAGGTCATTGTCACCGTCACTGTGTCAGCTCATCTCATTGAGGGGCTTCCTATTTTTTGTTCACCTTTCACTTCACTGACATCATGTTCTTCTCCAGGGATTGGTTCCTCTTGATAACATACCCAAAGTAAATGAGAAACACATCCAAGAAACACACTGACTCGCCTTCTTCTGAGACAATTTGTTCTTCTCGTCATCCAATGCGTTCATCACCTTTTCCAGCCTCCGAATTTAAAGGCAGCAATTCTTCTCTGATCTTCCTTATTCATTGTCTAGTTTTTGTAGGCATAGGAGGCAACTGAAAATTCTCTGGCTTGGACCAGGCAAATCTTTAAAACACTTAAGTTCAGAAGATATTAAGATTGTGCAATTAGCCCATTAACATTTATAGGGAATAAATCTATTAATTATCTAGTTTTTCTTTTTCACTATTTCATTAATTAAAAATATGGCTTATGGTACATTTGGTCAACTTACAGTCTCAAGAGTGACTGCGCTGGTTTCCTAGTGGTAGAAACATGTTCATTCTTATCACATTCCACATGAGTGTGTGGTTTCTCAGATCTACTCATTCCTGAATTTGGAGTGCCTGCCGGTTTGCACTCCTAATTCCTACATGCTGGGACTCTGGACCACAGAAGTGGGTACGTAGGGTGAAGTGTCTTCTACCAATTGAGCCTTTCCTAAGTATTGGTTTGAATAAAAGCTGGATTCCTGAACAGTGGCTTTGAATCTTGAGAGTAAGTTCCTCACACTTCCATACTATTGAGTCTTCTTTTAAGCTGAGAATCCAAATAAGTGTCCCCATCGAATCATAGCATCCAAAACAATGCTTTGTATATAATATTGGCTCTGTTAATTTTTCATTAGCTGAATTTTTTTAATTTTTATTTTATTGTATCATTGGATTCTGTTGTCCAGGATTTTATTCAGGATTTTTGCATCTATGTTCATGAGAGATATTGGGATATAGTTTTCTATGTTGGTGGTGTCTTCACATGGCTTTGGTATCAAGGATATATTTACTTCATAGAATGAGTCAGGGAGAATTCCATCTTTTTCTATTTTCTGAAATAATTTATACAGAATTGGTGACAGTTCTTCTCTGACTGATAACATTCACTTGTAAAACCATCTGGTCCAGGGCTTATTTTGGCTGGAATTTATTTTATTACCTTTTCAATTTCTTCTTTTGTATTGAGTCTGTTCAGGTGTTCAATTTCCATTTGTGTCAGTTTAGGTAGTTTGTGAGTTTTTAAGTATTTGTCCATTTCTTCGAGATTTTTATATTTGTTTGAGTATAGCTTTTTGTAATATTCCACTGTCAAACTTTTTATATTAGTTGATTCCATTGTGACATTGCCCGTTTCATCTCTTATTCAGATGTGTCTTTTTCTTATTTTCTTTTCTTAGTTTTGCTAGTGGTTTGTCAATTTTATTTTGTTGATATTTCAATTGCTTTTTGTTTTCTATTTCATTTATTTCTGCCCTAATTTTTATAATTTCAGCATTTCGGAGGGTGTCAGGTTTTCTTTTCTTTTTCAATATATTGGAGATGTTGAGTTTGAGATTCAATGGTCATTTTTTCCTGTCTTTTAATGTTTGTTTATTCCTATAAATTGACCTCTAATTACTGCTTTGGCTATTTCCCAGAGGTTTTGGTTTTCATTGTCATTTGTTTCAAGAAATTTTTTAGTTCAATTTTTTATTTCTTCTAGTACCCATTCATGTTCAAGCAAGGTGTTGTTCAGCTTCCAAATGTATGGTTTTTCCTTCTTTATCCTCTTGTTATTAATTTCTAGTTTTGTAGCACTGTGATCTGAGAGGATGTTTTGTATTATTTCAATTTTTTTTTAATTTATTGATGCTTGCTTTGTGACCTATTTGTGACCTATTTGTGATCTATTCTCAAGAACATTCCATGCACATTGGAAAAAAAAGTATTCTATGCTTTTTCTGGGTACATTATCTGTGAGTTCAAATTGGTTTATTGTGTGGTTTAATTTTTCAGTATCTTTATTGAGTTTCTTTCTGGAAGTTTTATCTTTTCTTGAGAGTGGTATATTTAAGTCTCCAAGTATTATAGTAGTGTGTCTTTTTCCTTTTTCAGTTTTGTTAATGTTTGTTTTATATATTTTGCAGGTCTTTTATTTGGTGCATAGATATTTATTATTGTTATGTCTTCTTATTCTATTGACTCTTTAATCATTATGTAGTAAGTAACCTTTGTCCTTTGTGATGATTTTTGCATTGAAATTTATTTTATCAGAGATTAATATTGCTACTCCTGTTTTTTCTGGTTACAATTTGCTTGGTATATTTTTTCCCACCATTTTATTTTTAGTCTTTTTTTTATCTTCATTTTTCATGTGTCTCTTATAGATAGCATATTGATAGATTTTGGTTTTTTTAATCCAATCTACTACTCTTTTTTCTCTCCAGTGATGCATTTAAACCATTTATATTCAGTGTGATTATTGACAGGCAAGGTTTTGTTGCTATTATTTTGTTGAGGTCTTTTTGGTTTTGTTGCTATTTACTTTGGTCCATCCTGCTTTCTGTAGGACCTCTGTAAGAAGGACTTCTCTCGGTGTTTCCTGCGACACGGATCTTGTTTTTACAAACTCCCTTAGTTCCTGTTTTTCTGGGAATATCTTGATCTTTCTTTCATATTTGATTGATAATTTTTCTAGGTACAATATTCTGGGTTTACAGCTGTATTCTTTGAGTGTTCAATATATGTCATTCTGTTGTCTTCTTGCTCGCATGGTTTCTGCTGAGAAATCGACAATCTTATTTACTCTCCCTTATAGGTTACTCTTTGTTTCTCCCTCACTGCTTCCAGAATTCTCTTCTTATCTTTGGTTCTGGCAATTTGACTTGAAATGTCTTGGTGTTTTTCTTTTGGGGTCTATTCTATATAGTGTTCTCTTAGCTTCTTCAACATATATTCTCTCATTCTTCATTATGCCTGAAAAGTTTTCTTCTAATAATTCATCCACAATATTTTTGGTACCTTTAGTTGCTTCTTCCTGTTTAGAGATTCCAATGATGTGCTTGTTATTTCTCTTAATAGTGTCCCACATTTTTCTTAGGTTTTCTTCTTTTTCTTTGCTTTTTGAGTATGTTTTTTTGTTCTGGCAGATCAGTGGTGACAATTTTATCTTTGGTTTCACTGGTTCTGTGTTCCATCTCTTCAACTCTGTTCATGTGTCCCTCCATCATGTTGACAGCATCTGAAACATTGGTCCTCATATTTTGGCTTGTGGTTTCTTGTTTTTCCAGAGCCTTAAATGCCTTGTTTGTTTTACCTGCATTGTTTTCATTTTTTTTAAGCTCTTCCTGGTTTTTGCTTGCAGTGTCCTATAATTCTTCAAATTTGCCTTTCACCCATTGAGAATATTCAATCATTGTTCTTTTAAATTCTGTGTCAGAAAGTTTCATCAGACTTTCTGGCTTCAGGAAATCCACTGATACTGAGTCACTTTTGGGGGGGGGTGACATCTTGCTTTGGGCTTTTGTAAGGGGTAAAGTAACCTGTTCCCTATGTGATATTGCTGTGGTAGAGATTTTCATGTCAAGGTGATAGCAGGTTCTTGATCTGAAGTCACTGCTCCAGAAGCAGGTGTGTCAGCTACCTTTCCTGGGTTTCTCTCTGCCTTCTGGCCCAAGGGAATCAGTTTGGTAGAGAAAAGGCCTGTGAAAGCAGACTGCTCTGTAAGACAGTTGCTACAGCTAGTCTAGCCTATGGTGCTCCATGATAAAGCAGTTCAGATGGACTGAATGTGAGGAGACACAAGGTGGAACATGGAGACCTGATTGGAAAACCAGGAAGCTTGGGTTTTCCTTCAAGAATGAACCCCAGCTCTCTTGCTCCCTTCTGATTGTGCTTAAGAGGTCCCACATGATCCAGCCAAATATGAGTGACACCCCCCCAAAGTACCTTATTCAAGTTCCAACATTGCTCCTGGTGTACATCATATCAGTTCCTGCCTCATGTCATCAGGATCAGGAGAGGAGATCCCGGTGCAGGGTGTTGGTGTCAGAAGAGGAGGTCCTGGTGGGGACTGGTAGCATCAGGAGAGGAGGTTGATATACATGGGGTACTTTTAAAATCACCTTTATGAGTTGGCAGACCTTGGGTTAATGTTTATTCTATTGTTACTCCTGTGCTTTGCAGAAGTATAAGTGGTACTAATGTTAGTAGCTCCCAGGCAAAGGTGGCTCAGCACTCCTGTTACGTATGGAAGAGATTAGACATTCTTAATGCATTTAAAATCTTTCCAGTTCTGTTGTAATGAGGCCTTTCCTCCAAAGCACATCTGTCATTTTATTACAAGCACAAGTCTTTTTTTATGCAGAGCCATAATCTTGCTGAAAAAGAACCATGCTTCTTTCACAAGCATTTATAATTGGGCATCATATCTGTATTCTGCCAGGAAGCCCACTGGTAAATAACCAAACACAGATGGATATTGTTGACTGTAAGGAGCTCTCTGCAATGTCACAAGGAGATGAAATTCCAAGTACCTGTGATTATACTTTAATATACATATGCACGATTTAATAAAGAGGAAGAGCCCGCTTTTTCTTTCCTTAATTCCCAAGGAAAAGTTATCAAGGACTCTAAGCTTTAATTACTGAAGCAAGTTTGCCAGAAACAAGTTCAAAACTCAGGAACACACAGTAGCCTGGAAGTACATATATTCTGTGACCCTATACACACACACACACACACACACACACACACACACACACACACAGTGGGGAGAAGGGAGAGGAGAAAAGAGACAAGAGAGAGACATGCCCTGCCCTTCAAGAGATTCTTTGTTGTCACAATGTCTTCTACAATTGGCCATAAGGGCATATAATGAATGACCTAGAAATGGGCTGTTTCAGGACATCTCCACAAAAGTATGAAAAATATCAGGTAAAAGCTACCTTCATCGGCAAATCCTCTTAGGTAAGAGGTCTTAGAATGGATCTCTATGAATTATCCAATGTATTTGAATACCTCCTTGAACCTTTGAGTGAATATTATTTGCCTTATACCAAAGAACCCAACTGCTTCCTGCAGACATTGAAATTCACCTATTTATTTCATGATCCCATTCAAGCTTCTTTCTCCCCCTCTCAGACTTTTCTGCAAAGCCTGCCTTGCTTACAAAAACATCAAAGTGCAGCAGAAAAATGATTAGGAAAGAAAAGAGAAAAGTACCTATAATTTAGGCTTCAAAGGAGACCAAATTTCTTAGTCATCTGAGATTAACTTGACTTAGAAGTAATCTTACAGTCTTCCTTTCTTTATTCTAATTTCTCTTTCAAAGTCTAAGTAAATTGCTTGCATTAAGTCTTTAAGAGAGGTGAGATAAATTTAACACTGAACTACCCACTGCTCTATGTGAATCTTAGTTATTTAAAATATGAAAATAAATACATAAGCCTATTATTTATAATAGGTGGAAAAGCATTATGGAATTATTGAGTTAAATGCACAAACCTTGAGTGTTGTATAGGAAGCTCTCATGGACTCGTAGGTCTGGAGTTCTGATACTAATCCCAAGGTGGTAACATTCTGGCTCCTGGTAGAAAGATGAACAATCTCCTCCCTGTAATTTACAGCCTCAGAAAACCTGCTGCAGGGGGCAGAGGCTCTGCTATAATTCAGATCCGATTCAACAGCTGTAAGATTACAGTAATTATTTTATAGCATATCATGATAGGGCAGGGTTCAGAGCTAATGTATATAAGATCATTATGAGTCATGGGCAATGCAATGGCACAAAGCAACACCAACACAGCAATCTAAAGGAATTAAAAAAAAAAAATAGACATAAACTTATTACCCCGGAGTAGATTCCAATTTATAGCAACCTTATGTTGTGGTTAGGTGCCCGCCCCCCTGTTTGACCATAATAACACATACCAACCCTATCAAGAGATCTGTACCTTGCCCTATCCTGTGCCTTCCTCAACATCTCTGATATACTTGAACCCCTTGTTAGAGTCCCTGTATTATTTGATATTATTGAGAGTCTGCTTCTCTTCCCAACTCATTACCTTTCTGAACATTATATTTGTCCAAGGACTGGGCTATCCTAATGACATATCCAAAGCATGTGAGGCAGAGTTTGACCATCTTTGCCTATTAGTGTCATCCAGGTTGCATTCTCTCTAAGACTTATTTGTTCTTTTGGCAATCCAGGGCTGGGTAGTACTTTTCTTCACACCCCAACTTGGAGGCATAAGTTCTTTTTTCTGCCATCCTTATTCAACCACCAACTTTCAGATTCATTGTTGTTTGATGTGCCCTCTAGTTGCCTGCAACCCATAGTGAACCTATGTGCAATAGCTCTGAATCCTGCACTGCCCTGAGCCAGTCTCACTAATTCAGACACACCAACTCCCATTGCCCCAGTCACTGTATCAATCCATCTCATCTGGGTCTTCTTTTCCTGGGCTATACCTCTACCTTTAAAAATATGTAACACTTCACAAACTTGCATGTCATACTTGCTGAGGGTCCATGTTAATCTTCTCTGTATCATTCATATATGCTGTCGAAGGGAGCACAGATTCATAGCAAGTCTTTAAAAAGACCATGGCTTGGATTATATATACCTTTGTCTTTAAACTGACATCATGGCTCTTTACAACTTTGGAGAGGTCCTTGACAGCAGATTTTCCCACTGAAACACATCTTTTGATATCTTAACTGCTAGTGCCAAAGGTGTTGATTGTGAATCCAAGTAAGAGGAAATGTTTGGCAGTTTCAGTCTTTCCTCCATCTGATATGATATTGCCTATAGGTGCAGTGTTGATAATTTTTGTTTTCTTAATGTTGGCTATATTGAAGTATTTAATGTTTGATATTCTATAGTTAAGACTTCAAGTTCTCTTTTAGCAAGCAAGGTTGTAACATCTGTATAACACAGGTTGTTGATGAATCCTCCCTCAATCCTGATCATATTTTTCTTC